>NC_073238.2:69399423-70003846 GCF_029281585.2 Gorilla gorilla gorilla
AGTCTATAGATCTGTTAGATTAGATTGAAAAACAGAAAGTTAATAATGTTTGTTGATTGTTATTGGTAGCATTTAGCAAAATGTTTGAAAAAGGAATTCACTCGAGGAGATCGGATGGTTTTTCAAGCCAAACTAAATTAAAAAAAAAAATTTAGAGTCTTCCAAAATGGGAAAGTATCATATTAAGTAATTCTCATCTCCAATGGGTAAGTAATAAATCAAATAATGGTAAGGATGTGGAGCAAGAGGAACTTTTATTCATTGCTGGTGAGAAAGAAAAATGCTATAGCCACTTTGGAAGACAATATGGAAGCTCCTTACACAACTAGATGTGCTCATGCCATATGATCCAGCAATTTCACTCCATGGTATTTACTCAAAGGAGTTGAAAACTTATGTTCACACAACAACCTGTACTTAAATGTTTATACCATATTTATTCATAATTGTCAAAACCTGGAAGCAGCCAAGATGTCCATTACTAGGTGAATAGATAAATAAACTATGGCACATAAAGAGAACAGAATATTTTTCAACAATAAAAAAATGAGCTATAGATTTCTGGGAAGACATGGAGAAAACTTAAATGCATAGTACTCAGTGAAAGAAGTCAATCAGAAAAGGCTATATACTGTAGTATTCCAAACATATGTCATTCTGGAAAAGTCAAATCTTCTTAGATAGGAAAATAATCAGTAATTGCCAGAATTTAGGTCAGAAGAGTGAAAGATAGGCAGAGCAGAGAGGATTTTTAGGTCAGTAAACATATTCTTATATAATACTGTAATAACGAACAAATGTTAGTATACATTTGTCCAAACCCATAATATATACAACACTGGCAGTGAACCCTAATAAAAACTATTGTTTTGGAGTAAAAATGATGTGGCAATGTAGGTTCTATCAATTGGGACAATATAGGACTCTGTTAGGAATATTGATAATGAGGGAGGCTATGTATGTTTGGGGGCAGTGGATACGTGGGAAATCTCTGTAACTTCTCAATTTTACTGTGAACCTGAAACTTTTCTAAAAAATGAAGTCTATTACAACACACATGTGCATTCACACACACACACACACACACACACACACACACAGAGAGAGAGAGATTAAGTTATAAGTATTAAATGTCTGATCTACAAGGCTCAGTAAGTCTTAGGGCAAAAATTTAAAATGTGGTTTTCCCACCTATTATTTTAGAGAATCACAAAATAGCCACCAGTCATATCTCAATAACTGAGATATTGTGGTAGGGAAATAATGGAGTGAATAGCTTTGAGAATTATGCCTCAGAAAGAACTTTCTAAGTTATGCTGGCTCATGAATTTAATAGAAAGAAAATTGATAAAAATCCTACTAAATGTTTGAAGAAATTATACTACAAAATATATCTTATAAAACCATTTGATTAATAATTTTTGAAAGAAATTTTGGCCACCTGTACTTGCAGAAATGGAAGGAGAACTAGAGGGATTTCAGAATTGTTTCCTCTTGAGAACAGAAAGAGAAATAGACATTGGCAGAAGAGACTACAAAGACAGATCAGAGGGGCATCTCAGAGCAGAGACATATATCTTTCCACCAGAGACTTTGCTTGCCTTTATGGTATGTAGTATTGTCCAGCATGGAATATTTTCTGTTCTTGATTCTATGTGGGTTCAAACGTCTATATTCTAATTAATAGAAAATAGACTAAATTGATCTAAGTCTAGATGCTGAAAGACTTCTGCACAATGTGTCACACATCTTCTTTGATGTTGGTATCATGATGGAAGCTCCATTGCCCTTGGTTACAAATAAGCTCTGTTGTGTTTACACACTGGAATTTGAAGGTTTATTTATTATAGCAGTTATCATTACCTTCTATGACGCTGAAACCATAACCTTATTACCAGATGATATCTTATGATAAAGGTCAATTTTAGACCAAATTCTGCCAATGGTACAATATTTATTAGCAAGAAAGTAGTACATAAGCCACCATATCACTTGTTCCTATAACACGTTATTCAGCATTTTGACAAATACCTTGGATAAAATTTGACTAGAGGCCAAGAAAACAATATTCTTGTTGACAAATCAGCCAATACTCTAGTTAAGTCTGCAGAGTTCTGTGTGAGGTGGGGCAGCACAGAAATGAACAATGCATCAGAGAGAGAGAACTGGCTGCTCCTGCTTTATTCTTATAGCTCAATTATATGTACAAGGCTGTCTATAAAATGTTTCTATCCAAACATGAATCTTGAACACCACTAATTTCACCAGTGATTTGTGGTGTCATAGATGTCATCACTTATGTTAATTTTAGTGCAAAACAGAATTTAGTCAATATACTTTGCAATTCTGAGGGTGAATATTTCTGATTACAGTAACTATAATGCTAACAATATATACTAATTGTGGATTCATAATGAGTATATGTCAAATTCTAGTTATTCTGTAGGATCTATGGTTTTGTGATTAAGACACTTTAATGCTCTTTAAACATCAGAAGAAGTGAAGATTAAATTTAACCTACATAAATAAATAATTTATATTGAAATGCTTTAAGGAGATATTTCATTTAACTATATACATAGACAAATGTATGAAGTCATAAATATACAACACAAAGTGTACACCCCAAACTAATCAGCACACAGAATAAGATAAAGAACATTTTTTGTGTCCCAGAAGTCCCTGTCATGTACACTCCAGCCCCTACTCCCTCACTTGAGGATAATGACTATTCTAATTTCTAACCTTGTGTACTAGCACTTTTTTGTTTTAATCAGTGTGTATATTTTTATGTCTAGTTTTCTTTGCCCAACATTATGTTTCTAGGATTCATCCATGCAGTTCATGGAGTTATAGGTTGGTCCATTCTCATTGCTGAATAATATTCTATTTTATAAAAATGTGTTGATATTTTTATCTGCTCTACTATTGATGGACATTTAGGTTTTTTCCATTTTATAATATTACAAATCATGCTGTTAAGAACGTTCTAATATGTGTCTTTATTACTGTTGGCTATATAACTAAAGGTAGAAGTGCTGGATAATAAAGCATGAATATGTTTAATTTTAGTGAATATGATCAATAGTTTCCAAATTGGTTATACCAGTTCACACTCCTACTACCAGTATCTGAAAAAAAATTGCCTCCCATTATCAATAAAAAAATTGGCATTGTCTCAATTTCTAATGAATTACATGATGGTCGCATATTTTCTTTTAATTAGCATTTCCATGATGACTAAAAGCTGAACACTTGTCAGCTGTTTTATGACTAGCATTATTATTAAAAAACTAATAAACAAATCTATCAAATTTCAATCAGCTTTGACCACACAAGATAAAATTTTCATAAACCTTTCCATACTCTTTCTCCAACTTTCTGTATTCACTTAGTTTTATCTGTCACTCCCTTTTTATTTTTTTAATTTAAAAACTTTAAACTAGATAAAATTACTTTTCCTTTAACAGAAAAATTTTATGCCTGCCTTATAATGTTTTGTACCAAAAACACAACATATTTTCCATACACATTTCAAATACAGAAATGTTTCTCTTATATTTAGAAGTTTTAACTGTATATATTACTTACAATGTTAACTCTTAGTAACCCTAATTTTCAGTGCAAAACATAGGAAGGAAGTAATTTTAAGTGTTATGTATTAGATGCATAGCCCAGGAAGGACAGAGCTTTGAAGGCAATGCCTGGAAAATCTGACCCGTTCCAGCATTGCCAAGAGGCACAGCTGGGCCAGGGAGGAGGATGGGGCTAAGGCAGTGTAGACACATGTATATCCTCAGGCCTTACCATGGCTACTTGACTAGACTTTAGACTCTGAAGGCTCGAAACCAAAGACATAAGTTCATAGACAAATCAAGCAAGTATCACCAATTCACAGAAGCAAGTTTTATAACCTTAAAACATCTAGCAGAGATAGTATAAATTTGTCTAACTAGTAGACCCAAGCAAAATTTCTCAAATTCTGAAAACATTTTTATTTTGTTTCACCAACAATTTTAACACTCATTTTATTTACCAAAGACTACTAAACTCACATGAACTTGCAAAACATTTAGGCTTACTTACTTAACTTATGAGTGATTATTTATTTGTAAGATAATTTTATACTATGTAGACAATATACAAATACAGATATGTAGACAGGTATACATAAAAATAGAGACAGATACAAATATCTTATAGCTTTGATTTTAAAATTTTAGCTGTAAAATAGGGAAAGCTCACTAGCTTAAAAGGACATTTGTATTAAATTGTGCCTCTGTAAATATAGTAAGTTTATCTGTCCTACATGACTGAAGCACTTAACGAGTTTTGGAGAAAATAGTGTAGCAAATTTACATCTCAAAGAGAAGGGAGAATTTAAGCTTTTTCAAGAAGGAGTTTAGGTTTGTTAGAGGAAGACTAAGAATAATTGCCAAGGTAATACAAATCATAAGAATTCACCACAGGTTTGTATAAGGAGATCAGTTTCATTTGGATAGGTAGCTTCTCATTTTGGCTCTTTTTTCCAATTAGACCACTGAGTTCAGGATGAACCCATTAATAAATAGGACCAATAAAATATTTGCAGTTTTCAGGGCCTAACATTTAAATATGTAAAAAGTAGGTATAGCTGGAAGACAGAACATCTAGATTTTCAAAAATCAAGATTCCAACCTTTTTTTTTTTTTTTTGAGACAGAGTCTCACTCTGTCGCCCAGGCTGGAGGGCAGTGGTGCGATCTTGGCTCACTGCAACCTCCGCCTCCTGGGTTCAAGCAATTCTCCTGCCTCAGCCTCCCGAGTAGCTGGGATTACAGACACCCGCCACCACGCATGGCTAAATTTTTGTATTTTTAGTAGAGACAGGGTTTCACCATCTTGGCCAGGCTGGTCTTGAACTCCTGACCTCGTGATCACCCACCTTGGCCTCCCAAAGTGCTGGGATTACAGGCGTGAGCCACCATGCCCGGCCTCTTTCAACTTTTACACTGAATCCCAGGTGCCCAAAAGGAGATAAATGCCATGGGGGTGGCTGTGCAATGCTTCCACAGTGCACCTAACCACCTGGGCATTTTCCTGATGATGGTGGATGATACAATGCCAATCAGCCCACTCTGTGATCCGACTTCCCTCATGGGAGTCTTATCACTTGGTAGCAAGTGTTCCCATAGCCTCCAGATATTTAAGCCACATGTTTCTTATCTCCAAGCCCAAAGAAATAAGTAGACCCTTGCAGTCACAACCATTCACTGCACTGTCAGTCACCTCAGAAACTATATAACCTTATAACCTTCTCTAGTAACTTACCAGCTATTACACACCCAAAGATCCTGTTCTCTCACAGTATTAAGTAATCCCTGGTACTCTCCAAAGTCAAAGAGATCACATAGTTTAATGTGAAAGAGAGCAAAGCTTTAGACCTGACAGAAAACTGCCCATGTCTCTTCAGACTCCAAAAGTAATCCAAAATATCCCAAAAAGAGTGTGTTCAGTGCCTTTTTCTGTGTTCCTGAAGGGTCTCAGCAGTTCCAGATAACTCTTCTAGATGTCTTTACATCTTTATTAAAGATGGCAAAGAGGAAGGAGGAACAGAAGTAAAGGGGAGTACAAATCTTAGAGGAGCCATTTTCAGAAGACTATAGGTTTTCCGGAGGGGTCAAGGAAGTGTTGCATTTTTTCTTCATCAAAATTGTACCGACAAGGAAGAAAATGAACAGAGGGACCAAACACATAATTAAAAAGTGTCACAATTGACTGAAAAAAAATTTCCCAAAATCAGGATCCAAAAGAGGAAAAAAAAAAATAAAGAATTTTTTTTTCAAAAAAAATGATTATAACCTGACATTGTCAGCTTTTAGTTAAGCTGACTTCTGGCCATACAGCTATTAAAAAAATCTTTGCAAATCTCTTATCAGATTTCAATCAGGACAAACAGCCAATATTGCTGCCTTTTAAACTGTTTCTTTCTTTCTTTTAATCAAAGATACCTTTCTAAGTAACTTACCAAAACCAATAAGCCTTTAACCAAGGTTATGACTTAAACAAAGACATACTAGATATCTCCAAAGAGATGCAGAGCAGTGCTTGCAAGATTTATAATGACCCCAAAACAGCTTAAAGAAACGAGTGTTTCCATAGTCTCTAGAATCTCAGCTTCTTAGCCAACCATCTACAAACAAAAGCCCAAAATTCCCACATGTCCCAAATATGAAAGAATTCAAAAGCTGGCCATGAAAGAGAAAAGTTATCAATAACTAATGGGTACCCCCCCAGGAATTCAAGAGTCACACAAATAATTTCCAATGGTGTACTTATTCCAGGAGGGACCCAATTCCATAAACCACTTCATGGAAAGCCCAGGAGGTAATTTTTCATGTTTAGAATAATTTTTTACCTTAGCAAGAGGTATTATCTGGATAGAGAATAGAAGAGGCAGTTCCAGTGATCCTCTCCGTCAAAAAACTCACTCTCAGGAGTAGATTAAAATAGCAAAATACTCTTGTTGTCACAGACAGTTAAGGATAATGTTTGAGCACACAGTGCCTTTGTTATCCCACAAATATCGCCAGTCACAGACATGTTAATCTATGACACTAGATAGGCTCTCCTGGGATCAGAGCTTCTCAGGACTAACCAGGCAACAAAGGGGTTGAGATGATGAAAGTCCTATAGGGATGAGACTTTTCATTAAGACAAATTTCCCTGACAGCCTGACACCTTTGGAACAAACAGTATGCTGCCTAAAATTTTATGTGCCTCGGGGTTTCCAGCCATTTCAGACTGGCCACCAGAAGTAATCTGAAAATCATATCCCTCAGATGGTAGAGACCAGGAGAGAGTGCTTCAATTTGGTCATAAGTCAAGCTCTTAAAGACATGAAACAAGACAGAAGGAAACCTCATCCGGTTATATTTTGGGAACCCATAGTAAAGTTTATAGACACTTGTCTGATCAGAATCTCAAAACTTACTGGTCTGCAAAACCAACTTGAATGTCAGGTTTGTAGAAGTTTTAGGCCCTTGTTCTACTCTATGGTACCCCTCTTTATGACAGAAAACACAGACAAGGGAAAATACTATTTCTGGCAGAAAAGGGATCAAACAGTATGACGATTCAGATCAAAAAGTATATCAGGGTTGCTATACCCAAAACTAGTCACATGAATTCTCTTCTCCCATTAATCAAAATTTAGCAAAGAGAGACAGTGATATTTACCTTCTGCATGACTGGATTCCACAGACAGAGAGGCTGAAAGCCTGGCTGGTAAGAATCTCTTACCTGCTCGCTTGTCAGGTCCTGGGTTCCCTTTACTGTGGCTTCCTGAAGAGCAGAGCGTCTTTGGTAGGCTGCTGGTTGTGCCAAAACCATAGGGGCCAAGGGAACACTTCCCCTTCACCCACTTTAGATTCCCTGAAAAGTCAACTCACAAAAAAAGAGATTAATAAAAGACATACAAATTAATTAATGTGAATGGGGGAAAATCACAGAGCAATTACTCCACTGTGCAATAGGGTACAGATGCTTATATCCACTTCTTTTTAGGAGGAAGAGAGATGGGGAAGTGCAAATTATTTCAAGGGAGTAGTAAATTATATTTAGGGGACTCAATGGGCTTGGATGCACAGTGGCCTGGGACAAAGTCTGCTGGACGCACGTAACAGACAATGGTTTGTGACAATAGTCTGTCCAGGTGTGTTGACAGATTTGTCTTTCTTCATGCAATATGAGTTCAGTTATTAAAAGCTCAAGGAAGGAACCAGAGGTGATTATTCTCTTCTTTTGTGTGTTCAGACTTTGGGCAGATAAGGGAACTCAGAGAACAACTTTATCTCGTGCTTTGGAGGGATAGAGGGTTAAGAGAAGGTGGGGTAAAGTGTGTGGGAGGGGGAAGGTCAAAGAGACCATGAGAGCCTTCTTCAGTTTAGCAATTCAAAAGTGCCCTGTTTTTGGGGTGTCAGTTTCTGAGCCTCAGCCCAACACTGTATTGTTAACTACAGGCACTATGTTGTATAACAGATCTTTAGAATTTACTCATCTAGCATAACTTAAATTTTATACTTATTTACCCCTCAATTCCAGCCCCTGGCAACCCCTATTTCTATGAATTTTACTACTATAAATACCTCATATGTGGGGGAAAGGTGGCCTGAGTTTGAGGCTCATCAAGTTTTCTATTTGGTTACTCTATTTGGTTATTCTATTTCTATTTGGTTACTCCAGCTCTGCCGGTTTATCTCTGGACTTGCCCATTTTCATGCCATCTGAATTCTTAGTCTTTTGGTCAGGCATGAAATCCACACCTACACCCCACAGAATTGGCTGTAATCACCCTACCATCTCTATTACTCTTCTGTAATAAAATTTTAAGTCTTTCTAGTCTTTGGTATACTTTAGTTTTCTGTTGCCATTAAACAGATAATTTATGTACATTTTCTGACTTTCTAAAAATTTTTGGTGAAATAATAATTCTAAAACAAGCTGTTCCAGGTTCTCCTCAAAGACTTCATTGAGGTACTTTTGGTTTTATCCACACAGAAAAATGAAATGCCTAATCTACTTATTTTGCAATTAATTTCCTCACATACATGGTTATCCATCTGTATGTTGTGTCATATTATGAAAGCACATTGAAAAAATATAAACTATATATATATAAACTATGTCATTCTAAAATGTTGCCTACTCTCCTTCCTTAGAAAGTAGTTTTAAAAATTAACCTTCTTTTAATGATTCATAAATTTGTAGTATTGGATGCCTCTCTCTCCTCTCTCTATCAAATATATGGACAGTGCTATTTTTCAGTTGTAGGTTAGTGCTAATTGTTTGCAACTAAGAGTAATTTGACTAGGATGCTAGATCTGTGCTTTTTTTGTTGTTGTTTTTCTGTTTGTTTGTTTTAGAGACAGGGTCTCACTCTGTTGCCCAGGCTGAAGTGCAGTGGCACGATCTCAACTGACTGTGGACTTGACCCTCCATGCTCAAGCAATCCTATTGCCTCAACCTCCCGAGCATCTGGGACCACAGGAATGCACCACCATGCCCTGCTAGTTTTTCATTTTTTGTAGAGACAGGGTCTCATTATATTGCCCAGGCTAATCTTAAATCCTGGGGTCAAGTGATCCTCCCACCTCGGCCTCCCAAGGTGCTGGGACTACAGGTGTGAGCCACTGTACCTGGCCAGGTCTGTTTTTTAAGGGCTAGGTGATATTAGCAAAATCCCTCTGCTCATAGAGTGTCAGTTTCCCTATTGCTAAAATGAGGTAGGTGACTCATTTAAAATTAAATGGTAAGTCCTATATAGCTACCAAATTGGTATTAGGTATTAGGATTAATTAATTAATTAGGATTAATTAATTAATCTAGTATTAGGATTAATCCATGCTGAATTTAACATACAGCATATAATTAATTTTTGTTTGCTTTTAATAGGTTTTTGCCATCTAGATAACACCTTTTTATGTTAAATATACTTTCTTCTCATGAAATATCAAAGGAAAAAATACTTTGATTATTGAAGTTTCTTCTTATTACTAATTATAGTTACCATGCTTACTGTGCAACAGCACTGTGCTTATATCTTTCAGGAGAGACTATCTTATGTTGTTTCTTTTTCTCCGTCTGTCTGTCTCTACCTCTATCTCTCTGCAGCTTTGGAGTCTACAATAAGCTTCGTTGAATTTATTTAATTTTTAAATTTTATTTTTAAGAGACACTACCATCTCATATTGAAGCTTCACATTAGGTTCAGTTTGTCCTTCAAAACTGGATTAGAGAGCATTGCCAACACATATGGTAACTTCTGGAACTCTAAAATTTCACGGTCTTCCACAGTCGAATGTTTATTTCTCGCTCATGCCACATGTCCAGTGAAGGTTGGCTATAACTCTGCTATGCTTCACCTTCACTCTGGTCTGCGTTTGTTAAGAGTATTATCAATCATGTAGAAGAGAGAAAAGGCATGTAGTAGAAACCACATGATGCATCTCAAAACTTCTGCCCACAGGTGCTACACATGAAACTTGTAACCAGTTACTACAGGCGAAAGCAAATCCATGTCTTCAGGCTGGTGTCATCAGGGAGAGAAGGTAAATCTTCCTTAAGTACGGGCAACGAATATTTGCAAAAATAAGATACAGCCTAACACAACGTACTTAAATATATTATTTACATAAACTTTAATTCAGGACTAACAGTAGGTGATACTTTCTTTTAATTCTGGGGGAAACAAAGCTATGACCATAGATGTAAAGCTGTCAAATTCAAAAGGCCTGGATTTGAATGCAGATGCAGACTTATGGTTGTCAAAGAAGATATTCTTAACTTCTAATCATTTGGTCAGATTTTTTGAATTGATTGTATTCTTTTATTGTGATCTCCTAAAAATAAATAAGAATGAGCTAAATGAAAATAAGGACAATGATTTTTTTTTTCTTTTTCAAAAACTGGGATTGCCATTGCCCTGTTGGAAACTATGTTCTATATGGCTCCTAAGCTTTTAAAATATTTGTTTTTTTATTTTCATGGAAACTTTTTCATGGTGATTCAATTTTTAAATTCTAATATTGCTGTTTAATTTTTTTGACCAAGGAGGTAGAGGAGCAATGAGTCAAAGTCAAAGAAGTAGAGCAAGGAGAAAAGGAGGGGCAAGCATAGCACTTTTCATCCCACAGAAATTGGGAATTTAACAGCTGATTAGCTATTAGAGTGTCTTACAGTTTCCCTTGTGTTTTACATTTGTTTTAGCTTAATTAATGACTCACTCTGCCTTTTAATCTGCCCTCCTTAGATTATTAACACAGTAGCCTTGTTAATTTAAGGGAAATCGCAAGGAGGAGGGTGTTAAATACTATTGGCCAGTATCTTTCCCATATTAGAATGCTTAATCATGTCTTGTTGATTCATATTTAGACCTTTCTGTATTTAACCTGGTTCTATAGTTGATATATGACACAGCTTCTAAATTTTCATTATTCTGGAATTTATTGAATAATGTTTGAAATTGTTTTTGAAAAAGATTATTTTTTAGGTTCCACAGACAAAGCATAAAATTAA
This sequence comes from Gorilla gorilla gorilla, assembly GCF_029281585.2. Lineage (NCBI taxonomy): Eukaryota > Metazoa > Chordata > Mammalia > Primates > Hominidae > Gorilla > Gorilla gorilla. The sequence goes on from NC_073238.2 coordinate 69,410,478, forward strand.
AATATGTTTCATATTCCTTCAGCTTTGGTTTCCACATAAGGATATAAGATCATTGATGTAAAACAAGTGAGTTTCACTTTATACCCAGGTAATACGATCTGGCATTTATTAAAGAAAGCAAAGTATAGTCAATATTGGTCGCTGCTGCTCCATTATTGCATTAGGCTATTTGCTACTTTTTCTAAACTCTTCTAGTCTCACAATTTCATTGTTATTAATCCAGGAAAACAAGAATTTAAGACTTTCTGTTTTTCTCTTTCTCTCTCCTCTCTTTCTCTCTCTTTTCTTCCTCTATCTCTATCTCTCTGGCTTTGGAAGCTATAATAAGTTCTGCTCAGTTCATTTTTTTTATTATTTTTCTGAGGCACTGCAAACTTGTATTCAGAGGTTCCACATTAGATTTAGTCTGTCCTTCAAAACTGGATTAGAGAGAGATGCCAACACATATGGTAACTCCTGGAACAGTTCATAGTTTGAACAACCTACAGGAAACCACGAAAGCCACATTTCCTGTCAGTATCGTAAAGCCAAAATCTGTGTTTGGAAATGAACTTGAGCATGTACTTAAAATCTGTGCAAAAACCCATTTAGTGATCTTATGCAGTTTTAGAGGTGACGTATCTCGAATGACATTCAAATAAAAGCTACCAAAACCTTGATTGCATTTTAATAAGTGAAAGTAATTTCAAGTTTTATTTTATGTTTTTTAAATGAATACTATTTTTACAATTTTTAAACCCCACTCCAAATCAGAGTTAAGTTCAATTGCTTGTCTCTCCTTGCTTTGCCTATGAGTTCCATTTATGTTTTTTCTCCAAAAGACAAGATGTAAAATTTTTATCCTTAAAATAGTTTCCAGTTTTTCATGTTCATTCTGTGAAAAAAGTGTGCAATATGTTTACGTAAATAATGTTTCAGCCATCCCTGGTATTAGATATGAGTGGTGAAATAAACCAGTAACAAGCTAAATAAATTTTTAAATATCTTCAGTATATGAGTGCTGTATGTGAATAGGTCGTTTGATCTTTTAGAAAGAACAGAGTTGATAAGAAACACTATAGCAAATTTCCAAAGCCTGAAAGCTCCTGGCTGTTAACAATTGGCACTTCAAAGATTCTTTGACAGCAAAGATGGTGACAGCTAAGAGTGTATCATGAGGAGAGTTTATAGTAAACAAATGTTGCCTTTGATGCAAATTTGGGTTTCTAAAAACATTAGTTATTACTGAATGGATTTTCAAAGGCTGCTCTACAAAGCCTGCTGGAGAAATTGCTCTGTGGCATTACTCCAAGCTTGTGTTTATGTATGAAAAATGGGACTTTTTCACTTTCAAATGGAGGATTATAGTTATAGGTATCTTCCATGTATATTATGTTCAGTAAGGATTATGTGTCAATTTAGCCCAGAGAATAAGCCTGTTATGCGATGACTGATGTTTGAGAAGATTCTTTTAACTTTGGATAGGCTACTCATCTCTAGCTTTTATCATCCCAGGGCTTACCTATTCAGCAGAATTCTTTCCCTCTATACTCTCTTAGTCTACAGCTTCACCTGAGAAACTTGTGTAGCTGTATATCTGAGTGTGCTCTCCTACCATTATTATTTTTCTCCAATATAGAGTTTTCTCATCTTTCTCTTCTTATTCAGTTAAATTTTGAACTTACTAGAATTCTTCCAAACTTAGTCTTCTCTTCTCTTTCCCACTTAGAATATATAGTATTAGATAGGAAAGTTGATTCTGCAGTGTCTACTCACCATGAAGCTAGATTGAATAGAAGCCAGTCTAAGGCCAACATTAATTTATTCAAGAATACAAACCTTTCCTTCAATTTTATGGAAAAAGGTTATTTTGTTTGCCAGTGTTTATACATATAGATTAAATATGCCACCAGGTGTAAAAAGGGAAACACTACACTGGGTTCTTAGAAATCGCAAGGCAGTTGTCAAGCCTTCTTGTTCTCTTACTATTTTACAGCTCTGTTTATAAAACTTCATGGCTGAATTGGCAGGAAGAAAACAACCACGGATAAATTATCCACCTAAAGTATTAACATTCATTAATATAGATAACAGTGTCAAATTTAAGAGTATTAGGTGGCAATTGTGGTGAAGTGGTTTTAATGACTAAAGATACAATGAGGATAATTTAAAAGGCTTTTGAAAGAAATGTCAACCCAACACTCTAATGAGGGTGAATTTTTTAAAGAATGATGAGACTGTTTACATTCAGCAGACATCTTGTTCTTCACGTAGACCAAAATACAAATGAGACAAGTTAGCAGTGGATGAGAAATAGAGATAAATTATTAATATCTCTGTCATCCTGAACAATTGGGCTGTTCTTCTTATCTACCATCTGACATTAGGTGTGTTTACAGTAAACCCAACCATTTTTGTTTTAGTGTATAACAATTTATTTTTATTATTTGCTGAGATGCTTACACATATATGCACATATTTTTGCTTGATACAGAAATATCAGTTTACTTTATGTAAGTTGCATATTGTGATACAGAGATAAATCAGGTATAAGTGAATACATTTCTCAACAAATTTATGTTTATGTTTAAAAAACAAACAAAACGATACATTTAAACATCAAAACAGTAAAATGAAGAAATTGTATTATAGCTATGTTAGACAACAGATTAGTATTTATATATTATTCAGTATAGATATAAGTAGGTACAATGAGCCCTATCCTCTCAGTATATGCTTTAGGCAAAAACACAATAAATAGTTAATGGAAGAAGAAATCAGGATGTGTAATCAATACATCTATAAAGGTTCACTGCCACTAATAATCAAATAGTTGTAAATTAAAACAAGTTATATTTTTTGTTTTTCGACTTTGCAAAAATTAGAAACAAATTATAAATAATAAGAGACCATAGCAAAGATACTTTTTCTTTTTTTTTTTTTTTTTTGAGACGGAGTCTCACTGTCACCCAGGATGGAGTGCGGTGGCACGATCTTGGCTCACTGCAACCTCCGCCTCCTGAGTTCAAGTGATTCTACTGCCTCAGCCTCCCAAATAGCTGGGATTATAGGTGCCCACCACCACGGCCAGCTAATTTTTGTATTTTTTTAGTATAGACAGGGTTTCTTTCACCATGTTGGCCAGGCTAGTCCAGAACTCCTGACCTCAGATGATCTGCTCCCCTTGGCCTCCGAAAGTGGGGGAATTACAGGCATGAGCCACCACACCTGGCCAAACAATGCTATTCCTAATAATAAAAACTTTAAAAATTACATTTAAATTATATTTTAAATTGACATTTTAAAATAATGAATTTATCAGTCAACATTTGGTCAGGAAAACAGTTTATAACTAAAATGAATTGGCTAACATGCACAAGACATCATAATTAACGTTTCAGGACATTATAATATTACTTTTGGACTTGTCTTTACTCTAGAGGTGTAAAATAAGACATTTATATTATCAGTTCTGCTTTGATGAACTAGTTTTCACTTTCACCACTAGTATGATAAAACATTTTCTCACAAAGATATTCATTTCAATGAGTTAAAAGAAACATGTATTGGGTCTGGGGAAGCAAAGCAATGTGTGAACACGAAGAATTGGGGTCAGAAAAGTGAGGGGACCAGAATTTAGTTAGATAGACAGGAACCAGAAAAATTCATATCACATAGAAATCAGAGCACAATATGTCCCAAGAGCATGCGGGGCATCAGCAGGAAATAAGAAATAGGTGAAGTCAAGTAGAAGAATAAGCCCTCGGCACACATAAATAAGGAAAGGCATCACAACTGAGGCCATTTTCTATTGCAGTCTTGCTGAACTTTAAGCTTCTTGAGAGCAAGGACCATCTTTTATTCCAATACGTAGTAAAATGGCTGGAAGAAATGTGTTCAAAAGTAGAACTGAAATAATGGACTCTACCCTTTAACCTTGAGGCAGCCTATTCTGGAGTTTTCAGCCACTTAATATCAAAAGCAATTGCCAAACCAAAATAAATAATAATTTTACAGTTATAATTTATTTGAATGAAAGGCAGAAAAATATTTTATTTATTCTATACAAAAAGGTAGATATCTTGGATTGAAAAGATCAAAATAAAAATTTTTGTGCTTTGACTTCACTTTGAATTACATCTTTTTTGTGATACTTGGTATGCAATATTATGTGCATTTATTTATGTTTGTCTCCCTTACTACAGAGTAAGCTTCTTGGCCTGGAACATATATTCCTCTTTACATTCTCAGCACCAGGTTGTACTGATAGTTTCTATTACCTTTAAATTGATCTGAAATTTTCCCCTTTTGAACAACCATTCATTTCCCTTCTCCATCTCATGCTTTAGGCTGAATCAACTTTATACTTGACTCAAAGAGCAGACCTGTGCTCTAGGCCTGAATAATATGATTCTTTTCAGAAATGAGTCTATAACCCCAAAGTAGACTTCACCAGTGAAAATCAATCCTTGAGATGATTGTTACAGTTCTTAAATAAGAAGCATTCTTTTCTTTTGAACTCCAAACTGTAAGAATGATGTAAGCAATACTTACACAATATAAAGAGATCCTGCTCAATAATGAAAGAAATAGAAGAGAGAGTAAAGTGAAAAGCTGAAGTGGAAGAGAGAGAAAGAGAAAGAGATGGAGAGACTTGATGGTACCGAGCCCTTAGAACTCTCTCTGAAATCTAACCCTATTTTCTCAGGGTTACATAGGCCAATACATTTCTTTTTTGTACTTGAGTTTGTTTGACTTAGATATCTGTCATCCACAAGTGAGAGAGTGATCAAAATTTTCTGGTGGACACTAAGATCAATTGTAAGCATATTATTGGTAAATTCGGGGAAATTTGAATGTAGACTGTATTTGATAAAATTTTGTATAAATGTTCATGTCCTATGGTATAATAATAATAGTGAGGCTATATAAAACAATAGCTTTGAGAAATACATTCTGAAGTATTTAGAGGTTCAGCATCATAAAATCTTCAACTTTTAAAAGGATTATCAAAATAAAGTATATATTTTTATATAGAGACAAAACGAACATTTGAAACATTTAAAAATTAGTGAATCTAAGTGTTGACTGTATATGTGTTCATTGACTATTCTATTAACTTTTCAGTAGGTCTAACATTTCTCAAATATAACTCTGGGGGAGGGAACCCAAAAAGCAAAAATTATTGAGTACCACAATTGCTTCATAATAGATGCTCCACAAAGCACTTTTCCCCCCAATTTTTGCTAAACTTTGTAAGCTCCTTTATTCACTTGAAGTAATCAAAATAGTTAAATCAACAGTACAATGTTTTTATTCCCACCATGTTTTATGCACAGAAGTCAAATTGTGTAATACTTTATTTGAGAATGAAAGTGAGTTATGTATCTAGATAACAGAAAGGACCAACTTATCAAGTTAGACTCATGTGAATCAGAGATCTTACCCAGAACTAACCTTCCCTAATCATTTCAAGGATACAAATAACTACCACATGCAAAATAAAGAGAGGCTTGAGAGTATCATCACAGCTCCGTGAGTCTTTTATTGTCACATTAGGACATGCTCTGTCCAGAACAATATCTTAGGATTCTAAGTGATATATGTGGCTGGATTACATACGCAAAATGGAGATGTTTCATTCCTGAAACATCTTTATTTTATACTCAGTTACATAGCTCACATGACATTTTCCAGGGAGCCATGCCTATACATCTTCCTATTCTGTGCTTGCTTACCATAAGCAATCTCAGACAAACCTAGCACATTCCGTAGATAGTCTCTGTTAGTAAGTATCATTATATGTTTGCCAAGAAGTCTGTTGCTAGCAGTTAGCATGTTTACAAGGAAGTTTCAGCAAATCACCTTTCTTTTTTCTTTCCCCAGGACATGTAACCTCTCAAATTGAGAGAATGGATTGGAGAGCTATTGTTGACCATGTTTTCCCCTGTATCTCACCTTCCCCTCTCCAAGACTTCCTTGTCAGTTACCCATATTGATATCAGTTTATCCACATCCATGCTTTCAAGTTTAAACAAAGAAACTAGGCAAAGGCAGCTACATATTCGCTAGGATTTGGGAGGAGAAGATAATCAACCACTGGGTAGTGAGAAGAAAGAGAGGTGGAGAAAGTGAGAGACCCCAGTAACAGAGGACAGGGACACATTGCTAAGGATAGGGACACATTCACTGTAATATAGAAAGCCATGCTTCTATGTAAAATATGCAATAGTTGTATATATATGTACAAAAGTGATAACACACATATGCATATAAACAAAACACAATTACTCTCTATGTTTCTTTATTTGTGACCTAATGTTTTATGTTGTTTGTAACTGAAAAAAAAAATTCCCTTCTGAATAAAATGTCAATTTTGCGATTGCATTTTTTCTTGTTCTTACTGTAATATTTCAATTATTTGTATATATATATTTTTGAGACAGGATTTCACTCTGTTGGACAGGCTGGAGTGCATTGGCCTGATCATGGCTCTCTGCAGCCTTGATCTCCTGTGCTTGAGCAAACCTTACACCTTTGCTTCCTAAGTATCTGGGACTATAGGCGTGCACCACTGTATCTGGCTAATTTTTTTATTTTTTGTAAAGACAGGGTCTCACTATGTTACCCAGGCTAATTGTTTACATCTGAGTGATGGAGTTTTAGTTTTATTAAATTTGATCAATTTCGTTGGTTACTGTCATAATGGCAAATCACTTTCATACATATATGATGTTTGTGATATATGTATGTGTGTATGTGTATATTCACATACATCTTAGGACTTGTGAATCATCTTAGGGCTTCCTACCTGTAGGTAGAAAGAAATGATCACTCAGTAAGGCATATTATCCTAAAGTAATACTATACGTGTGTATATCAATGAATTTATACATATATTATGGTGTGTAGCACAGTTTAAATTCCTTGATGCCATACTTCCATTACGCAAAATAATATATGTTCAAATATCACATGATTTGCAAGACTTTTTACTATTTTGCTGTTTTAAAATATAATAATTTCATATTATCTATTATTCAGAAATTATTTCCATGTATTTCATATTTGTGTTTGATGAGAAGCAGTTAAATAATACCTAGAGTGTCCTTATTGTCATCACATAATAATAAAGCTTTTTATTTTATCCCATTCTTGGAATGAAACCTCAGGTTTTATGCAAGTAGAACCTAGATAGTTTAGAGGCCTGTGTCCAGCTTTCTACCTAGAACTTGCAGATGAAAGCTGTCTAAGTTTATTTGCCCTGCTATTACAAAATACCTTAAACTGGGTAATTTGTAAAGAACAGAAATTTATTTCTCACAGTTCTGGGGGCTGAGAAGTCCAACTCAAACTGCCAGCAGATTTAGGATCTAGTAAGGGCTGCGCTCTGCTTCCAGAATAGCTCTTTGTTGCTGTGTCCTAACATGGTTGAAGGGCAAAAGGCACTATGGCACTCCCTTCTACCTCTTTCATAACAGGACTAATTCATTAATGAGGGTGGAGCCATCATGACTGAATCACATCACTAAAGACCTCACCTCTTACTACAAGCACATTGGGTATCAGTTCCAAAGTATGAACTTTGGAGGGACATTTTGTTGCAGGACTTTCTCCTGATTTCAACTAAAAACCAGATTTTTGTCACATGACCAGGAAAGATTAGGCTCTCAGACACATAGAAGGGTGGGGAAAACAAAATTTACTGGGCAAAAAAAGAAAAAGAGAAAAACTTTCAGCAGAGTGAAAGGGAAGCCTGTTAACCAGCTCCTGACCCACCACACAGGAACTCAAGAGGCCGGGCTTCTCCCCTCTGCAAACAGGACAAACTTCTGTGGCCCCACCCCATTCTCCAAGTGTGCAGGCCAGATTGGAGGTTCTCCAGGGGGTCCTTTTTACCTGGCTGTCTCATTATATATTCAAACCAAAGCAAAAGCTATGGACACCTCCTTTCAAAAATATCTTGTTCACACTGTAGGACAGTACTGGAAGGTGGGCAGCGGGCCCAAAGAGCTGTCCTTGCAATCCCTACTCCATGTGATCCTGGCATGGAGAGGGGCGTACTCAAAGAATCCCTGCATCTCCCAGAATGTGGTGTGGAGATTGACTGGGAGTGAACTAGTGAACTCACAGTCCTGAAGGGGATTTGTAACCCTAAAGAAATGAACACAAAATTTTCAAAGCTGGTCACTGGAAATGCCAAGGGGCAGACAACCAAAGATGAGATAAAGTGAGCTATACCTCATCAAAAGCCAACTAGAACCCACCAACTCTCTCTTCAATCCCTGGGAACAGAAACCAGCCCAGCGAGAAAGGCAGAAAAAGGAGAAAGAATTGTGAAATCACTATTTACTTTTAAAACACTGAATTATGTATCCTGAATTTGCAGTGAGAGCACATTAAATTGACTCAAATATGTTGTCCACCATTTAGAGAACTAAGGCTGAGTTGGAGATAAAATTTGAGCTATAAAACAATGTTCTTTCACTACACACTTGAGTCTAACGGACTTCTTCAAATTTTATATCCTCCAAATATTCATATCTTTACATTTTTGTTTTTGAAAGTACAAACTGTTTATATGCCATGCATTGAGAAACCAGGATTCATGGATATAATCAGAAAGCACCTTTTCTCTTCCATTGTCTTTTAAAAATTTGTTCAGTGATAAAGTACCACCTCTATGTTCTGCTGAGAACTCCGAAAAGCATTCCTCCAAAAGCATTCCTATGCTTTTTGGCTTACTTTTATTATAAAAGGTCTTATAGTTACATGAAAAAAAATACCTTTTCAATTTAGTGATTACATGCTTCTAGTTGTTTTCTAGTTCTCAAAGTAATCTAAACATCACACCTGATATAAAATGAGGTCTTCCCTTTCTCTTTCACAACTTGCTGCTTGCTGGCCTCTGGCAGGACACAGTGGTGTTACGTCTCCCTTATATTTTCACCTCTCTTTTAAATTTAGCTAAGGTCCTTGACCACAGTAATATTAAATGGCTGGAGGGAGGTGAGTTTAGGGAGACAGAAAAGTTGTCTCCTTATACTGCATAAGCTGGCTTTGTATTCTCGGGGGTTGTCTGGTGTTTAAAATACAATTTGATTTATAAGAGATATTCATACTCTAGGAGTGAGCCATTTTCAACAACAGCATTTTTCTCCACTCAGCTGCCGAATCAAGTAGCCACTCCGTATCTCTTGTTTCCTGTCTCTCTAGATTTCCCAGGTGAGAGGCAGAAACAAATCTGCTGAGTCCCTCTGAATGCAGCAAAGATTTATCAAACTCTTTTCTTCTCCTGAGTGAAGAGAAAGTTATGCCACTTTGTTCCACTAGAGTGTAGGCCCTTGCAACACAGCGCTCCCCAGAGAAATACTTGAAGCATAACTTTTCTCTTTATCCGTGCTCTTTCATACCCACAATGTCCGTGGATAGAAGAGGCCGGAGTCAGTAATCAATTTTGGTTAATCTTCTTTTCCAAGAACCCCATGCTAGTCAATATTGATATTTTATCTTATTCAATATTGATGTGCATGCTTCATTCAAAATTAGAGAGAACAAACTCGATATTTATATGCTGTTTGTCTCTATGTATCCATCTATGTATCTATCTATCTATCATCTATATATCTATCTTCTTTTTTTTTTTTTTGACAGAGTTTCACTCTGTCACCCAGGCTGGAGTACAGGGGGCATGATCTCAACTCACTGCAACCTCTGCCTCCCAGGTGCCTCAGCCTCCAGAGTAGCTGGGATTACAGTCACGTGCCACCATGCCTGGCTAATTTTTGTATTTTTGGTAGAGACGGAGTTTCGCCATGTTGGTCAGGATGGTCTCGAACTTCTGACCTCAAGTGATCTGCCTGCCTCAGCCTCCCAAAGTGCTGGGGTTATAGGCGTGAGCCACCGCACCAGGCCTATATATCTATCTTTGTATCTTTTCTTTTTATCTATTTACCTATTCTAATTTGTTTTACTATACTATATGCTTGTAGTTCAGAGTAAATTAGCTGGCATTCCAACAGGATCTTCTCATTTGCAATGTCTGCATTTAAGAATTCAGAAGGGTCTATTTTCTCATTGCCAAAATAAGCAAAATATGATTCACCATCTTTAGATTCTCTTGTAAATCTGATATTTAAAATTATTTGTCCCTTGTTCCTACCATGGATCCTCCGTGGAGCAAGTAAGTAAGGTATATACCATGTTCTAGATATAAAATTATTTCTTTCTTAATATGGCAAGGCATATAAATAAGTCTCAATTATAAGTGTAGATAAGCTACATTGGGTTTTCTTCAATTTTCATATTGTGCATACCAGTTCACTCTAACTGTCAAGTTTCAGACACCTTGTAGATGAAAAGCAATATATGTGTGAATGTGAGCAGTTAAGAATACAAACAAAGAAAAGTGCCTTAGGATGCAAAATAAGATTTAAAACACTAACACAGACACACAAAGCATGACTGCAGGAGAGCTATACCCACCAGATTTGTGATAGAATCTCAAAGTTACACATTGCAACAAGGAATAGCAAATATACAAAATACACTTTCTAATAGTGTCTGAGTAAAGGAAGTACATAAATAAAAGAAAAAAGTGAAAAAGAAGTCTCACAAGATTGAATAACATTCATATGAACAAGCTCCCTCTGTGCTTAAAAAAAAATACAGTTCATATTCCTGAATCACACTAGTCACTTCGACATAAAGCAGGGACTTGATTGTTTCATCTGCTTCACTTATTGAATTGTGTGCCTGTATATTTTGGAGAAGTTCTCAAAAGGAACTGTTTTTCCACCAGTTTATATCAAATTATATGTAATCATCCAAATACAAAGTTCAAGAACTCTAACCTCTAAAAAACAGCGAAACATATTCATTTTTATTTCCTCATTTTGACTTTTAAGTATGCATATACTTTAAAGGGCCTATTTTTTAAATGAATTCATGCTTTGAATGTTTCCTTGAAATCCTCTCTTCTGAATATGACTTAATCCATGTTGGTTTTATATGTCAACTTTTCATTGACTATTAATATTAATAAGGCTGTTTCATGCATGTTTATACTACTTGAATCTACATAACTTCATTCTTCTAAGTGTTTTGTACTGTATATTTATTAAGGATATAGTCTTTTTATCATTTTCTGTTTGTAGTCATTAGCCTCATTTTCCTACATTGCTCTATAGTGAATATCACAGTCAACTATAGTCATTAGCTAATGATCCATTGTCTCTTAGATGCAAGATTAGAAACAGAGATGCTCATGCTGAGCAAGTGAAAACTGACTATCTCACACCTTGTGAAAAGGAATTAAAGAGAAAAATCCAATTAGATACTCTTAGTAGGGGTCAGAAGAAGTAAGGGATTTTATTAGTTATTCTATATTCACTTTGTCATTATAGCATAGAAGAAAATTATGCATTGAAGAGGCAGATATTTATGAAGTGGGTTACTGGACAATTACTGAAGTTTCTGTGGCCAAAAAAAAATGTAAATTATAAGCAATGGCTTAATTTCAAGTCAGCCTTTACTCTTTAGTCAAACTACCTCTGTATGTTTCAACATACTAATTTCAGTATCAAAAGTGCTCAATAACAATAACAATTTTTGAAGGTTTTTCCAGAATGTACTGTTTGCAAAGATTCACAGATCCTTATATTTAGTGTTCATTTCCTAGAATTAATTTGATAAAGTAAGAAGTTAAGAGTACAATAGACTCCTTTAATTGGGGCTCAGTTGAATAGTTGGTATTGAATCATTTTTGTGTCACAGAATAATTGTACTTTTTCCTCATTACACATTTACAATCTTACAGCTCTATCTCAGGCCATGATATAATTATTCTTTACAACGTTAATTATAGTGAACATAACACTGTGTAATGTCGACATAGGGTTTTTAATTTTAGGTCTGTGACTTATGTACACAGCATCCAGAGTTAATCATATAAATTTCACCCCCTCTCCACCAATTATTTTAGTAGATGTGATCATTTAAAACAGCAGTAAAGAGAATGTTTGGTGGCAACTTTCTGTTATTTTATATGCCATCTCTCATATTCTTTGTTTTTAATGTTTGGCTCACCTTGTATCTGTCTTTAATAGACATTTGTTATTATAATTTAAATGTTTAAATTTCTTCTTTCCCATTATTTCTATTATGTCGTTCTTTGCAATTTAAAATTTAATTAAATTCTGATGAATCTTTCTTGCCAGAGTATTATCAATCATGCCATGTGTGTTATCACTGTTTTATATCTTTAAGAAGTATGTTGCATGTGGGTTTATGTGTTACAAAGGGTGTTTCCAACTACAGTCATCTGATAGTTTAATCTGATATTTTAGCAAGATATATTTAATTTCTAATTTTAGAAAGCTTAAAATTCAAAAGGTAGAAAAACAACTATGAAATAGCAGAAAGAGACCAAAGAGAAAGGCTGAAAGCCAGAAGGTGGCAACATCATAGAAGTCAAGACAGATTGAGATGCTAAAGTTAACATGAGAAGAGAAGTGTTCCCTCTGGGTCTCAGATGAGGAATGACGGATGTATTCCTGGTGTAGGTTGTAGGGTTATGCTTGGATTGAGGAGAATACTTCTTTCAATATGACAGGAAGGGAAAGGAAGAATAAATGCAGATAGTGATTTATTAGCTGGCAGTAAGATGGGGAGTGGAAGTGAAACTGACCCAGTTGTCCCATAGAGCTGATGTTTATGCTTTCTTTGAATAAACATGGAAATTGGCCCTCCTCCTCTTCAAATTTGAGAAAGTTATATTTGTCTCATCTGAGTTCCCTTCTTGGGAAACCAACCTTCATGCCTCCCAGATAGTATCAAGGAGCTGCAATGAACCAGATCACTGCATTTGGACAATAAGACTCCAAACCCCTCACCCATCATGACTACCTAACCAACCACCTGCTTCCTGTTAACCAAATCTTCTTCCTTACCCCTTCCTAATTCCTGTTTTACCACACATGGTTACATTTCTTTTCTGCTATATAAACCCCTAATTTTAGTCAGGAAGATGGATTTGATAATGATCTCCCATATTCTCAGCTGTAGCACCTGATTAAAGCCTTCTTTCTTGGCAATACTCATATTCTCAAGTGATTGGAATTTGGTGTGGCAAACAGGAGGAACTAGACCTAATCCCTGGTGTTTTGGTAACAGAAGGAGTTCTTGCTTAATTATTTTATTTGCTGAGAAGAAAAAGAGAAAGTGGTAAGGTTTAGAACCTAAGGTGACAGATGTGGGCAGAGAGAGAAATAAATGTCCATGTATAAGAAAATGAATTAATAAACATCTTTAACATTCTGGTTGAGTTTAGAAACAATGGGTTTCAAGTCATGACAATGTTTATATTTTTATTTTGCAATACTTAATAACATAAAATTAAAAATGGAAGAAAATTGTCATTTGAATAGATTTAAAATTTTGTAATTTTGGAATATGTCTGGAAAAAAAAATGAAGATAATTAAAGGTCCCAGAAAGAGGGTTCTTAAAGTAGCAGACCATAGGTTTTAGATCTAAAATAGAAAAAAAAGTCCCAGGGGTATGTGGGTAGACCAAGAGGACATAGAAGGATAAAGGAAATTGAGCCCTTAATTAAAACAAGCAAACAAACATAAAAGGAGTAAGAATGAGGGAAAAAAAGAACATGAATATGAGGAAATTGAAGTGTTAGATTTTAAAGTTGTAAATGTCTGACAGATGTAATTGATGCCAAGTTTCTGAAGTGCCTATTAGAATGAATTACTGAAGCAGAATATTAGTAAATATCATTAAAAATGAAAAATAATTTCTTAAAAATTAAAGTTTGTTGGCTGAGGCGACTAGAGCCAAATTGATAGTGGGGGTGGGGGGAGCAATGAAATAACAGGAAAATGAATCCACATATAAAAGTTCTTTATCAGCAAAAGGATTATGGTGAAGAAGTAGATGCAGCCAGGAAATGATAGGTGAAGGAAAAAAAAAAGACAATAGGAACAACAACAAAACATCTCATTTTTAATGTTTTAATTTATTATAATTTTAATTTTTGTCATGAGTCCTTTCATATTTTATGAATAATTTTGAAAATGTTTATTCTTTATTATTCTACGTTATATTAGATATATTTTTTGTTAAAGGACTTTTACAAAATTTTGGAAACTACAAAGTTGGCTGTGATAAAAGAAAAAAAATCCTTGTAAAATAAGCATGGACCCACTGCTGAGAGTCATGAGTGTGCTCATTGTGCTCATTCTGTAAATAGGAATAACTGACTAGCCATTAAAGCTAGCAGTGGCCTCATGTTTACTCCTTTTAATCTAGCAAAAGCCAATTTTTATGGTGTTATGTATGTTAATTATACCATTTATAATTATTTATCTTCCTTAATTAGTAAAGCTACAAAAATAACTCTAAATTTAGATTGGTCTTATTGCATATTACTTACAGGAGAGAGAAATATATTGCTGAGAGTTTTGACTTGTGTGTTATTAGGAAAAGATAAGTAGCAGGAGTCTGTAACCAAATTATATTACTTTCACACTATGCAAATAGGTATTTTCTTATTGCTTAGCAGAGTGTGTTCTCACCTTTGGGTTTTTGCCCAAAAACAGAGACAGGTGTGCTGACAAATTTTTACTTATGTCTCTTCTTCTAAAAATGCTTTAATTTGCCTTGGTAAACAGAAAAAAACTCATATCAGCTGCATTAAAAATGTCTTTTGAGGACAGATATATGTGTTTTTTTCTATTATGTTTTATTACACTTGTTTATTGTTTCTTTGTGTTTGGTGTGTGTGTGTGTGTGTGTGTCTGTGTGTGCTATAAATTCTCTCTTTATAGAAATTTTAGCAGAGAGATATGGTGTAGGTCATGATGATATTCATAATTTAATTGTCAAGATTAAGATATTAATTTGGAGTGGTGAGATTGTCATTTGGACAATTTTCTGTTCGTTTCAAAGTATTGGTATGGTAATTTTTCAGATGGGCTTAGATTTTCAGAAAATGTGTCTCCATTTCCTGAAAGCAACCACACTTTCTGCCATAATAGACAATAATATGAAACCTTAGTCCTCAAATCACTGGATAGAAATGTCCATGCAAATTTTTGAAAGTATGTCTTAATTACTATTGTGTTAAATAATTATTTCCGTATTTTATTGTTTTAACTTAATAGAATAGAAAACTAAGTAAACATGTTGAAAATAAATAGTATGTTTTTATCTAATTTTTATGATTATCTATCTAATTTGCCAACTTATATGACCATGCAAGTTAAGAACTGAGAATTATATTTTACAGATTAATAAACCAATGATTAGAAAATTAAGGTGACAGTTTAAAAGTTCAATGAACCTTTCTCTCCAATGAGAAGGGAATTTACATCAGCTTTTTCACTACAACATGTCTCCTAATATTTGGAGTATGTCTAACTCCTAGGACAGTAGAAATGGTAGGAAGCCAATTCTGAAAATTATTTCTTAATGAAACTGGCCCAAGAGTCCCATAGACAGTTGTTTTGGGATAAACACAGAAGTTGGCCCTTCTGGTCTTAAAAAGCTTGAAAGTTGTGTTTGCTTTATCTGAGTTCCTTCCTCAGGGAAGGATCTTTAGGCCTCTCATGAAAAGTATCAAAGAACTGAAACCAGATCACCACAACAGATGCTGGATTCCTCGTTTACCGTGATTGCTTTTTTGCCCCTCCCAGGTTCCCGTTTTCTTATACATTGTTAGATTTCTTGCCTGCTATATAAACCCCTGGTTTTAGTCAGTTAGGACATGGATTTGAGACTGAGCTCTTATCTTCTCGGCTGATGCACCCAATTAAAGCCTTCTTCCTTGGCAGTACTTGTCATCTCAGTGATTGGCTTTCTCTGTGGTGAGCAGCAGGACCCAGACCAAATCTCTGGTGTTTTGATAACACTAATAAAGTATATGAAACCAGCTTCTGGTTTGTGCATTTCACAATTGCCAAATTCAGCATGTCATACTGTTCTGCGGTCTGTGTTCTGTGTTCTGTGGTCTGTGGTTAAAAACATAAGTTAAGGTACACAAATCCCATCGTTCAAATTGCTAGAAAACTTGAGGATTAAATATACATCTCTTCTTCAGTAATGATCCAAAACATTAAAAAGATTTAATATAGGTGAGTCCTGATTTTTAATAAAATCCTTTACTGTTATAATGAGCATCTCTTGTTAGAGAGAAAATGTGCTGTAAGAATGAGTGACCATTTATCTCTTCTGAACATTACATTAGAATATGAAATTAATCTAGGACTAACATGCCCATTACAAGTTTAAAATGACTCTTTCCATTATTTTCAACCATCTTTCACAACATTTATTTGTGGATATTTCCCAACATACCAAAATGTTGAGAATTTGACAATAAAGACTCATATACCCAGTACCATGACTCTACCTTAAACATTTCATTATACTTGTTCAATCACAGAACTTCCCTCTATCCATTCTTTTATCATTACACAATCTTATTTTTTGATTTTTATAGAAAATTGTTTAGGTATCAGTATACTTCCTCCTAAATCTTTTGTTATACGTTTCATTAACCAGAGTTCACTATTCTATTTTGTATACAATGAAATATAGACAAATTTTATAAGCATATGCTGAGTTTTGACAAATGTATAACCAGATAGTGCATGTAACCTATATAATCCAAACACCTGTATGGAACACACAGCATTACTATCATCCCAGAATGATTGTCCATGACCTTTTCTAGTAACATTGTGTCTCCATCTCACCATATAAAACCATGAACTGTTTTTTGTTTTTTTTTTTTTCACTGATGGGGTTTAGGACTCATTATCCTAAAATACGACTGCTCATATTTTGAAGAACGGAATTTGCTAGCTCAAAATATGTCTTTTTGGCATAAGGATTCTTTTGAATTGGTTATTTTAAGAAATACAGATACATAAGACGCTCCAGAAAGTTACCCTTTTGTAAGAGAAATTTAAACCTATAAAAGAAATCTCCATTTGTAAGGGTATTTCCTTCTCTGCACCACAAAGATAAGGATGACTAAATTACTAGACAGTTTTAATCAATGCAGAAGGTATTTTAAATCCTAAATTAAAGGTGTAAATGTGCGAGACAAACCTTACTCTTGTAACACAATGCTTTTACTGGCCATTTTGCCTTAAGTAGACCTTTTTCCACACCCTACTTTCTTTGCCTCAGAGAATGATAATATTTAAGCCTGAGGTCAAAGCCACTTCTCTGAGATCTCCTGTAGAGATTTACTCATTTCTCTGGCTACCTCCCATATATACAGGAAGAATGCATGTTATAAAACTTCTCTTTGTTTTTCTTTTGTTAATCTGTCTTTCATTACAGCAGTCTGTCCCTACTAAAAGGTATAGAAGACAGAAAATGTTTATCCTTCCCTACACTACCATATATTAATTTTGTTTGTTTTAGAGTTTCATATTATAGCACATACTCTTGTGTAAGGCTTCTTTCATGCAGCATAATGTCATTTTTCCTTTCCATCATAGTAGTCAATACTTTTATTGACCTAAGTAAATGAGAATAAGTTTATCCTCTCTATAGATAAACTGAGAGTATTTGGTTGTATCTCAAACAGTGACGAGACATTGTTGTTGGCCTATTCATTTCTAAATCTCTTTAGTTTAATATTCTTTCATTTTTTCATAATTAGAACCTTCACTCTACTCATTTGTAATCACTGATTCTACAATTATATAAATTGCTTTAGCTTTTCAATCTCTCTCTTTTGTCCCCAGAATTTCTCATCCTCCCTTTCTCTCTTTAAAGCGCAGATAATTCTTTCTTCAGTTACCCTCCCTTCTGACTCTAAAGTAAAACATGCCTGACCTTACATAAAAGTGAAAATATATTGTTTGAAATAACATTTGTTTTTTAAGTTTTGAAATTTGGGAAAACTTTTTTTCCGATTATCCTTATACTTTAAAATAGGTGCTTAATAAAAACCCTGTTAACAGAAACTCTTTCAGTGTAATCAACTGAAGGGTTCTTTGTGCCCACTACGCAGATGAAATCAATTCACTGAGACTGCGGCATTGAAGTAAAGAGAGTTTAATTGATGTGAGGCTAGCCATGCAGGAGATGGAGTGATTACTCAAATCAATATCCCCCCGAATGTTGGAGGTTAGGGCTTTTCAAGGATTATTTGTTGTGCAGGGGCTTGGGAATGGGAAATGTTAATTGGCTGGGGATGAAATTTTAGGGATGTGGAAAATGGTCCTCATACGCTGCATCAGCCTCTGGGCAGGGTCAACAGGATTGGTTGAGTCACAGGTCATAGGTCTAGGTGGAGTCAGCCAGTTGCCAGAAATGCAAAATTCTGAAAAGACATCTCAAAAGTCCAATCTTATGTTCTAAAATAGTGATGTTATCTACAGGAATAATTAGAGAAGTTACAAATCTTGCGACTTCCCGAATGGGTTGGCTGATTATTGTTTTACTATGTCTACATCGGCAGAATGATTTTCATTACTTTTACAAAGGCAGTTTAGTTTTGGGAAGAACTATTATCATCACTGCTTTAAAGTTAAACTATAAACTAAATTCCTCCCAAAGTAAGCTTGGCATATGCCCAGGAATGACCAAAGACAGCCTAGAGGTTAGGAGCAAGATGGAGTCAACTCTGTCAGATTTCTCTTACTGTCATAATTTTGTAAAGGCAGTTTCATTAGCACAGGCTAGAAATAGATGCTGTTGGTACCTACTCAGACCCCATTTGCTTTGCAGGTTCCCATATTCCTCGGCTGGTATGAATATTAGCTTCTGAGAGCTCACAGCTGCACTCGTGGCTGGAGAATTTCCCAGTACTATTGGGCACAATCTGATGTAGAAATTCATGGGATGCTACAACCTTCCCAGACACTGTATCACAGCCAATTACTTGCATACAGAAGGCCGGTCCTCTTACATCAAGTGGAAGTAACTCTAAGATGCCATTCACAAATGCAGCTCCCCACGGGATCAAGTTGAGACTTCAACTGAAATCAAATTTTGCATATCTTTTCCCCCCACTCAGTCCTGCTTTTTTCTCTTTCTCATAGGACTCTCCTGTGGGCATGCCCTCAATAAATCACTTTTAAATGAATCCCATTCAAAGCCTTTACTTCTGGGGAACCCAACTAATTGAGCTTCACTGCCTCTTTTATCTCTCTGTGCTCCATAGTGAGTCACCAGTTAATAGGAATGGATTAGTTAATATGTATAGTCTTTGGGGGTAGTATAATCTTTTAACTCTTCAATAATTTTTCTTGTAATGAATATTTTAAATTTTAAAATGTGAAGATGTTACAGGGGCCAAGGGAAAGTTTTTCCTTAACACTCTGAAAGTTCACTGAAGAATCAACTGACAAAAGGCAGATTAATGGAGAAAAGACACAAAATTTATTAATGTGAACATAAGTGAGAACCACAGAGTGATTCCCCCAACTTCCCAATGCGGTACAGAAACTTATATGCCATTTTTGGAGCTACACAAACGATGAGGGTTCAGAGCATGGTCACAAGTAGGTTATGGTGGTTAAATCGGGTTATGGTGGCAAGACAGGTAATGGGAGGGAGAGCAAAGGAGGCCTGGCTAATAAAGGTGATTTGTTATTTAAATGAACCTCACAGGTAGCAGTCCTCAAGAGAATAGATGGTAAATGTGTCTTTCAGACCTTCAGAGGTGTCAGACTCAGTTAATCCTTCCTGAATCAGACAAGGAAAGACCTTCAGAGAAATTCTAGCTACATCAAATGCAAATATTCTCTTACAAATGCTTATCTCCCCCACAAAAGACAGTTCTGCATGACTACTTCTGTTTTCTGCCTATCTGAAAACCCATCTCAAAATATGTCAAAGAAGTATATATTGTGGGGTAAATTATTTTAATTTCCTTATGGTACATACCTTTTTTTTCAATTTTCATTGTCACTCTATTATTACCTTGCTTTAATGATTTTGATATTTGCTTTTTAACTCCTTTTTGATTGTATTTGACAAATTTTCTTAATTTTGTTACTTCTCTATTTTTAACATTAAAGTTATCCTATGTTTATTTCTTTCTTTAGTTATTACTTTAATTTTTTCTTTTCCTTTTTCATGCATATTTAAAATTTACTTTTAATTTTTGGATTCAATTTCTAATATGTTAAGGTTCATGATTATTTTCTCATTTATTACTGAAAATATTAATGCTATGATTTTACTTTTTAGTAGAGGATAGCTCTCTTCTGTATGTTTCATATTGTCAGAGGCATTTGAACCAAAGCGACTCCATCTTGAGCGAGGGCTAGGAAAAATGAGGCTGGGACTTGCTGGGCTGTATTCCCAGGAGGTAAGTTATTACTAGCCTCTAGATGTTTACAGCCTAAGGGAACACTGTATCACAGTGGGCTTTGGGTGTAACAGACACCTACCCCTAGTCCCCGCCACAGGGCCGGAGCCCAAAAGCACTTGCACCAGCCTCTGCACCTGCCCATCTATCTGCATGATCCTACTAAGGGTTTGAGCT
Organism: Gorilla gorilla gorilla; assembly: GCF_029281585.2. Taxonomy (NCBI): domain Eukaryota; kingdom Metazoa; phylum Chordata; class Mammalia; order Primates; family Hominidae; genus Gorilla; species Gorilla gorilla. The sequence continues at coordinate 69,430,979 of NC_073238.2, forward strand.
GTAGGGTGACCAAGCAGGTGAGCCACACCCCTTGCATATCCTGTGAAGGGAATCAAGGAACTCCCCCATTTCAGTAACATGAATGATAATAGCAGCACAGTTTTTACGTTTTTTCACAGCTTTCTCAATGCTTGGTTATTTAGTTAGTGTATTTTTAAAGGCAAATTATTATATACATTGCTCTGCAATTTTCTTATTTTCCTTAACATGGATATGCCTCTTAAACAATGGATGTAGTTTTAACTCATTTCTTTTAGCAGATTATAAAATTCCACAGTATGGTTCTAGCACATTTTTTTCTTTTTCAATTTGTGATGGTTAATTTCATGTGTCAATTTCACTGGGCCAAGGTATGTCCAGCTAGCTGGTAAAACATTACTTCTGGTTGTTTCTAAAAGAGATTAGCATTTGAATTAATGAAATGAGTAATGATTACCCTCACCAAAGCAGGTGGTATCATCCAATCTGTTTCATGTCAAAATAAAACAAGAAAAGCGAAGAAGGAAATTCACTCGGTTTGAACTGGGACATCCATTTTCTTATGCCCTCAAACATCTATGCTGGTGTTTTCTGGGTCTTTGGACTCAGATTGGAACTTACACCAGGGGCTCTCCTGTACTTCCAGCCTGCTGATTTTCAGACTTCTTGACTCCATAATCAAGTGAGGCAATTCCCATTTTGTGTGTGTTTGCATGTGTGTGCACATGTGTATATTGTTGGAGTGGGAGTGGTCAAGGCCCTCGGCCACTTAAAGATTTGCTGAAAAATTACTGACATGAGGCAGATTGATTAATAGAAAAAAAGGCACACAAACTTAATGTGTACGCACGGGAGCGTTCAGAATGAAGACCCAACCCCCCTAAGGAGGTACAGAAGCTTGTATACCATTCCACAAAAGGTGGAAGAGTTTTTCACCTCTGTGGTGAGCTCATGGAAAAATACTGGAGGATGTTGGAGGGGAGGGTTGGTCATTGTGATTAGAACATTTGTGTTTGTTAATTGTTGCTTACAGACATTAGGCTCCTACCCTCCCCTACAAACCAGGAGATTGGGATGCTATCTCTTTAGATATTACATTTAAAACAGATGACCCCCAGGTCCTTCAGAAAGGCATTTCTGGCAAGAGGCTGAGAGAAGATTTATATCTCAAAAGGACAGAGAAAGAATTTACAGTTGGAAATTTTCTAAAGTAAATGCTCAAATAAAGGGTAGGTCAGGGGCCTACAGTCAGGAAGAATTCTGTCTAAAAGTTTAGTTAAGTTGACGGGGACTAAGGCCTTTCCTCTTATTTCTTAGGAAATCAGGTTCTTTTGGGAGTAAGAGGCGTGCCTTTTGAATTGACCTTCGGGTATTATTTTAAATCTGACAGCAACTGTCCCATCACTGCAGAAACCCCAATTTATGACACGTAGAGGGCACTCACTTTTGATTTCCAGAGCTGTTGCAGGTTTCTTCCTAGTTTCACATTGTGACATTCCTTCCAAGGGACATGTGGGAGCATAAGGGTAAGCCAGAGGCACTGTCATTTTCTTTGAGTAGCCATGAATGATATGTTTTAAGTAATGGTTGGAAATCAATGAGGACAAACCTCTCATTTTATAAATGAGGAAATTAAAACCCAGAGAATGTAAGAAGTAGCTTTCCTGAGATTCTAAAACTAGTTAAGAAAGTAGCTGGAAAGTTAATATCTTCAAAATCTGTATTAGTTTTGAAGAAGTAATAGCTTACTTCTATTGCCACTTTCAGTTAACATTAAAAATTACCTCTTCAACAGATTACTATTTTCTCTTCTTGAACTGTATTCTGATATTTGATTATTTTTAACCAATTGAAATGTTGCTATAAAATAATTCTTATTTAATTTTTCTTCTTTTACATAAAGTTAATAATTGAACTCCTTGTTTTGCTATGGACATGCACTTGCTCCTTTTGCCTGAGAACCAGTAGTTATAATTAGTTTTGAATAATTTGGAAAATGTGTGGCTTAACAAGAAATGTTGTATTTTTATATTATGTAATAATTGTAACATGTTCTTATTAACAGCTCATTTTTTGGATGTATTTCAGAGAAGTGCTTTAGTAAAGTGCCATTACTTCTGATAATTTCATGCTCAACATATATTATGACTCAATTACATAAGATTTAGTAAATTATGCTATTAAAATATGTACTTTTAATAGGATAATTTACGTAATTATATTAGGTATGTTACAACATATGACAAGTAGATTTCTAGAGCAGGAAAGAATACTTGAAAATTATAAATCAAAAATAAAGTTCTAATTCCCCCAGCCAACTGAATGGACCCCTCCTTCTCAGCCAAGGGCATTGCAAAGTTAACCCAAGAAACTAGTTCAGGCCATTGGTGGGAAGTGGGGGTTAGACATGCCTCGTTATACCCTTGTCCCTTTTGAATTCAGGCACAACTGACCAGCATTAACATTAAAACAGACTTTAAGACTGACAAAACAGACTCTTTGTAGCAATAAGATATCAACACGACAGCAGGCCCTGAAAGCAATCAAAGTATTTTACCATAATATATATTTATTTGACATATTTTGAAATGGCTCTGCAAAGCTGTCTCTTGTGGGGAAAATTTACATTCTGTAGAGAATCCTCTTTCCCTTCCAGGTCTCTTCTCTGATCCAGGAGAGAATTAACTAAGAGTCTGTCATTTTTTAAAGTCTTATCAGAAACATTTATAATCTATTCTCTCTGAAGCCTGCTACCTCGAGGCTTTATCTGCATAATAAGACCCTTCGTCTCCACAACCCCTTATCTGAACCCAGACGCTCACTTCTATTGATTCTAGGTTTTTAGATAATTTCTTGACTCTTTCAACAAAATTTCACCCAATTGCCCATCAGAAAATCTTTGAATCTACCTATAACCTGAAGACTGACCCTCACACCATCCCCACCCTGCTTCAAGTTACTGTCCTGAACCAATGTATACCTTACATGTATCAATTGGTATCTTATGTCTCCCTAAAACATATAAAGCCAAGCTGCAATTATACCATTTTGGGCATATATTCTCAGGACCTCCTGGGGCTGTGTCACTGGCCATTGTCACATATATTTGTCTCAGAATAAATCTCTTCAAGTATTTTACAGAATTTGGCTCTTTTCATTGACAAAATATATCTAGACTTTATAGGAATGCCAGTAATAATAAGAGTTATCTGTGTTAGTCTGTCCTTGCACTGCTGATAAAGGCATACCTGAGACTGGTTAATTTACAAAAGAAAGAGGTTTAATGGACTTACAGTTCCACATGGCTGGGGAGGCCTCTCAATCATGGCGGAAGGCAAGTAAGAGCAAGTTACATCTTATATGAATGGCAGCAGGCAAAGAGAGAGCTTGCGTGGGAAACTCCCAGTTTTAAAAACCATGAGATATTGTGAGACTCATTCACTATCATGAGAAAAGCACAGGAAAGACCTGCCCCCCATAATTCAATAACCTCCCACTGGGTTCCTACTGCAACACGTGGAAATTGTGGGAGTTACAATTCAAAATGAAATTTGGGTGGGGACACAACCAAACATATCATTCCACCCCTGGGCCCTCTCAAATCTCATGTCCTCACATTTCAAAACCAATCATGCCTTCCCAAGAGTCCCCCAAAGCCTTAACTCATTTCAGCATTAACTCAAAAGTCCACAGTCCAGTTTTTCATCTGTGACCAGGCAAGTCCCTTCTGCCTATGAGCCTGTAAAATCAAAAGCAAGTTAGTCACTTCCTAGATACAATGGGGGTACAGGCATTGGATAAATACAGCCATTACAAATGGGAGATATTGGCCAAAACAAATGGGTTACTGGCACCATGCAAGCTCGAAATCAAGTAGGGAAGTCAAGTCTTAAAGCTCCAAAATTATCTCCTTTGAATCCATGTCTCACATCCAGGTCATGCTGAGGCAAGAGGTGGGTTCTCCTGGTCTTAGGAAGCTCTGCCCCTGTGGCTTTGCAGGATATAGCTTCCCTCCCATCTGCTTTCATGGGCTGGCATTTAGTGTCTGTGGATTTTCCAGGCGCATGGTGCAAGCTATCAATGGATCTACCATTCTGGGGTCTGGAGGACAACGGCCCTCTTCTCACAGCTCGAGTAGGTGGTGCTCCAGTAAGGACTGTGTGGGGGCTTCGACCCCACATTTCGCTTCCTCACTGCCCTAGCAGAGGTTCTCCATGAGGGCCCTGCCCCTGCAGCAAACTTCTTCCTGGGCATCCAGGCATTTCCATACATCCTCTGAAATCTAGGCAGAGGTTCTCAAACTTCGATTCTCGAATTCTGTGCACCCACAGGCTCAATACCACATGGAAGCTGCCAACGCTTGGGGCTTCCACCCTTTGAAGCAATGGTCTGAGCTATACCTTGGCCCCTTTTAGTCACAGCTGGAGCAGCTTGGATGCAGGACACAAAGTCCCTTGACAGCACACAACAGAGGGACCCTGGGCCCAGTCCAGGAAACCTTTTTTTTTCTCCTAAACCTCTGGGCCTGTGATGGGAGGGTCTGCCTCAAAGGTCTCTGACATGCCCTGAAGACATTTTCCCCATTGTCTTGGTAATTAACATTTGACTCCTTGTTACTGATGTAAATTTCTGCAGCCAGCTTGAATTTCTCCTCAGAAAATGGGATTTTCTTTCTATCCCATTGTGAGGCTGTAATTTTTCCAAACTTTTGTACTCTGTTTCCTTTTTAAAACTGAATGCTTTTAACAGCACCCAAGTCACATCTTGAATGCTTGCTGCTTAGAAATTTCTTCTGGCAGATATCCTAAATCATCCCTCTCAACTTCAAAGTTCCACAAATCTCTAGGGCAAGGGCAAAATGCCACCAGTCTCTTTGCTAACACATAACAAGAGTCACCTTTGCTCCAGTTCCCAAAAAGTTCCTCATCTCCATCTGAGACCACCTCAGCCTGGACATTATTGCCCGTATCACTATCAGCATTTTGGGCAAAGCCATTCAACAAGTCTCTAGGAAGTTCCAAACTTTCCCACATATTCCTGTCTTCTTCTAAGCCCTCCAAACTGTTCCAACCTCTGCCTGTTATCCAGTTCCAAAGTTGCTTCCACATTTTTGGGTATCTTTTCAAGAGTGTCCCACTCTACTGGTACCAATTTACTGTATTAGTCCTTCTCATACTGCTGATAAAGACATACCTGAGACTGGGTAATTTATAAAAGAAAGAGGTTTAATGCACTCACAGTTTCACCTTGCTAAGGAGGCCTCACAATCATGGCAGAAGGCATGGAGGAGCAAGTCACATCTTATGTGGATGGCAGCAGGCAAAGGGAGAGCTTGTGCAGAGAAACTCCCATTTTTGAAACCATCAGATCTCGTGAGACTCATCCACTATCACAAGAACAGCACAGGAAAGACTCACCCCCATAATTCAATCACCTCCCACCGGGTTTCTCCCATGACACAAGGGAACTGTGGGAGTTACAATTCGTAACTCAAATTACAAGACGTAATTTGAGTGAGGACACAGCCAAACCATGCCACTATCCTTGGAATTTTTTTTTAATAAAAACAATCTCTATAAATAACAGTTTCAGAATATATATTTATTTAAAGAAAATTTTAACCTTTTTTTGTTATATTGTAGAAAAACAAAGAGCTTGGGAAGAACCACAAGCTCCTTGAATTACTATAGCTTTTTTGAATTCTTCTGTAGCCTTGCCTTCAATTTGTGACATGTTGTGAAATGGCAATTTGGTATTCTTGACACCCAGATTTTATAAGAGATTAGATCCCTGAACTCATGCATGTTAACATTATCATTATTTTTGCCATATGTTTAATAGGATAAATATTAACTCCACTATACAAAGTGTTGAACATGTCTCAGATTGAAGAAATAAGATGGACTGGACTATTCATTTTCATCTAAGAAAATCTTATCCTGGATTAGCTCTTAGATAGCATGTTGTGCAGAATTTAATTTTATATAGGGGTTTCATATCACCAATAAACTATGAAAGATATTAGACTCGAAGAGAATGAGACATATTTCATGTCAAAAATAAATTGGTATTCATTTTCAAACTTTGCCTGAAATAAAAGAAGGAACAGAAAAGGTTTTCTGTGAAGTAAGCTACACCAGCAAATGTAAGTAAATAAAGATTATTTGGATATTCAAGAGTTTTAAATGTGATATAAATGGATGTCTTACAAGTATATGTAATGTTAATGTATGTATGTCTTTTTGAAAGTATGCTTGTATATCTTTGTATATGTGTGTATTTACCTATTTGTTTATTTTATATGTTCTATATTGTTCTTAATGATTTAGGATGTTTTTCAAATTACCATTAGATATGGTTAAATTTTCTCTTACTAACAATTCAACATCAGGAATGAGTTGAAATTTAATCTTCATTTAGGTCTTTTATTTACATTGATAACTTTGACCTTTATCTTGATAGAATAATTTAAATGAAATCAGTCTTTTCTTAACAGCTTTTCAATCTGGTAGTAAATTCTTATCATTTTAAATTGCCTCAACATCCATTCTGAGTACAAGTTTAACTTTCTCATACCAGAAGCAGGGCTTAGCCACCCTTGACACAATTTCTAGTTCTACACCAAACCCAAATGGCACAAGCCTATGGCCTGAGATAAAAACCTAGAGCTCTCGCTCCTGCCTAGCAGACTGTGCTCCTACTTTTCCTCTGCACCAGAGCAACGGTCAGGCAGGCATGGGTCAGCGATGGGTAAGACAAGAGCCATAAGAGTGTTTGCCAATATAAACAAGTTCCCCATGTGAGTGAGCCCTGGTCGTGGGTGGGAGAGCTAGGCATTAGGCTGCTGCCAGATAAAAGAAGTATCTTGTTGAGGTAGGAGGTAGAACTTGATTCTGGAGGCTGGGCTCAACTCCAGACCAGGTTGAAGACTGACTGACATGCCCACCAGAACCTTGACAGTTTACCCATTCCCTGTCAATGACCCGGAAATTACCACCCTTTTCTAGGAATTTTGGAATAACTTGTGCCTTGATGTGCGTGCAATTAAAAGTGGATATACATGTGATTACAGAACTGCCCCTGAGCTGCTACTCTTGATGCACTGTCTATGGGGTAGCCTTGCTCTGCAAGAGCAGTCATGGAGCTGCAACCATGCCACTTCAGAAAAGCTTTCTTCTACCACCTGCTTGCCTTTGAATCCCTTCCTGGAGGAAGCCAAGAAATTTCACAGGTGGAGGCTCAAAGTTGGGGCTTCCTTTTCCTGCAACACTGTGAGAGACACACTGTAAATACTCTTGTCCAGCTCCCCTCATTTCCTATTAGGGCAAGGTTGATAATGGCTCTGGTACTAGAACCTCAATTTAGCCAGAGGCTCCCAAGAAAGTCCTATAGCATCAGATAGAAAATAGTAAGCTTATATTATAGAAAGAAATTATTAATATTTGAGCAAAGGATGACTAAAACATGAATAGCTACCATTATGTTTATTAAATACACTTTGTGTTGAATCATCCACAATTTTCATAATTTTTCTCATTTTCCCATTAGATCATAGTTCTAATTTTTTTTTTTTTTTGAGACAGTGTCTTCCTCTGTCGCCCAGGTTGGAGTGCAGTGGCACAATCTCGGCTCACTGCAAGCTCCACCTCCTGGGTTCATGCCATTCTCCTGCCTAAGCCTCCCGAGTAGCTGGGACTACAGGCACCTGCCACCATGTCTGGCTAATTTTTTGTATTTTTAGTAGAGACGAGGTTTCACCATGTTAGCCAGGATTGTCTCGATCTCCTGACCTTGTGATCCTCCCACCTCGGCCTCCCAAAGTGCTGGGATTACAGGTGTAAGCTGCCACACCCAGCCAGTTCCATATTTAATTTAAGCTTTTATTCCTACTACGCATAGCTCCAAATTATTTGAAAACATTATGTTGATAAAGTAATTTATCTCTTATATAATAAATTGAGGAATATTCCTAGGGAAAATAGAAAGATTAAAACATAAATTCATATTAAAATGATAAAATGTATTCAACATATTCTATACTTTAAATATATCTAACTTTTAACATATACTCAAATTGTTTAAAAGAATAAAGCATTTTAAGGTTTTAAAAGTTTTTTATATTAAAATATATACAATTCTCTCTTATAAAAATAATAAAATATTTGTTTCTTTACCCGTGAAAACATGTTCATCTCAACAATGCTTCACATTTTCTTCCCTCTTATAAGACAGTGATCAAAGATGTCTGAAATATTTTTAAATGAATCATGGTTATTTTGTAATTCATAAATGTATGTATCTAGCAAAGTGATTTTTATAATAAATGGTTTAGCTTATGGTTTATTGCCTACTAAAATACTTCTAATAATTTTATGGTGGTAGTGGTAATCATGCAGTGAAAAGTGCCAGTTTGATGGTTTCCACAATCTCTTAAAGAAAAATGCATTAAATAAACAACATTTTATATTTCTACATTTATAAATAACTACCTAAGCAGCCAGAGAGAAAGGTTGGGTTACCTATAGAGGGAAGCCCATCAGAATAACAGCAGATCTCTCTGCAGAAATCCTACAAGTCAGAAGAGAGTGGGGGCCAATATTCAACATTCTTAAAGAAAAGAATTTTCAACCCAGAATTTCATATCCAGCCAAATTAAGCTTCATAAGGGAAGGAGAAATAAAATCCTTTACTGATAAGCAAATGCTGAGAGTTTGTCACCACCAGGCCTGCCTTACAAGAGCTCCTGAAGGAAGCACTAAATATGGAAAGGAAAAATGCTACCAGCCACTGCAAATAACATACCAGATTGTAAAGACCATCGACACTATGAAGAAACTGCATCAACTATTGGGCAAAATAACCAGCTAGCATCATAATGACAGAATCAAATTCACATATAACAATATTAACCTTAAATGTAAAGAGGCTAAATGCCCCAATTCCAAGACATAGATTGGCAAATTGTATAGAGTCCAGACCCATCGATGTGCTGTATTCAGGAGACCCATCTCACATGCAGAGACACACATAGGCTCAAAATAAAGGGATGGAGGAAGATTTACCAAGCAAATGGAAAGTAAAAAAAAAAAAAAAAAAAAACAGGCGTTGCAATCCTAGTCTCTGATAAAACAGAATTTAAACCAACAAAGATCAAAAGAGACAAAGAAGTGGATTACATAATGGTAAAGAGATCAATGCAACAGGAAGAGCTAACTATCCTAAATATATATGCATCCAATACAGGAGCACCCAGATTCATAAAGCAAGTTCTTGGAGACCTATAAAGAATCTTAGACTCCCACACAATAATAGCGGGAGACTTTAACACCCCACTGTCAATATTAGATAGATCAACAAGACAGAAAAGTAATGAGGATATTCAGGACTTGAACTCAGCTCTGAACCAAGTGGACATAATAGATATATCTACAGAACTTTCCACCCCAAATCAACAGAATATACATTCTTCTCAGCACCACATTGCACTTATTCTAAAATTGACCACATAATTGGAAGCAAAACACTCCTGAGCAAATGCAAGGGAACGGAAATCATAACAAACAGTCTCTCAGACCACAGTGCAATCAAATTAGAACTAAGGATTAAGAAACTCACTGAAAGCTGCACAATTACATCGAAATGGAACAACCCGCTCCTGGATGACTGCTGGGTATAAATAACTACCCAAGTGAAAATAAGGAATAATAAAATAAATTTCACTGTTTATTTTAGCATCTGTTATGTTTAGAATTTAACACTATTTTGCACTTATATTAATTGCCTAATAATTAGTTATTTTCATTACAAAATCATTACAATCTAGAAAATTAACATGAAACTCCAAGCAATTATATTTAATTTTTTTATCTAGTCATCAGCTGTCAGATAGTTTAATTTGAGGTCATTCATTTTAGATTATTTTATGTTATAACTATCTAAAAATATACTTTATATTATATATTTTTCTTATTTAATTCCATATCTTCTTACCAACACAATTTTTATTGATTGGCCAACATGAAAAATCATACCATGTAATATAATAACAAGTTCTTTTACTCACATTTATTTTTTAATTAAAAATTATTTAGCTAAATAATATTTAAATTTAAATAATTTAAATTTATTTTAAAGATTTAAAGATTTAAATAATTTTTTAGCTAAATAATTTAGCTAAATAATTTCCTTGCAAGGAAAATAGGAAAAGCCAGACATTCTTTCATGTTAGATTGTTAGAGACTGTAACAATGTTAATAGTAAAACATTTGCTGAGTTGAAGAACATTGATATAAAGTAGCCCAAGCTCACTTGGCTTATAAAAGTGTAATGGTATTTCATATTCAGATCTCAAGGTACTCTCAAGATTACCTGTTCTGTATATTCTTATTCTTTCCACAGACATAAATCTATGATGATATTTTTGTTCTTTAGATTTCCTTAAAATCACTATCTTCCAGAGTAGAAGTTGTCATTCTCAATCCTATTTCTGGAACAAAAAATAAACATAGCTGTGCTCCAAATACATTTCTTTGAAACTATTTTTGATGGTTTTTATTGAATAGTTTCCAAATTCCCTCCTTTCTCTTCCAAAATTTATCCTGCTTGCTTAAAAAAATCTTCTCATCTTCTCTTTCACAAGCAAACCCAGCCTTCAAAACTTTCCTGCTTTTCACAACATCCAAGCTTCTTTTTTCCATATCTCAGATTGTTTTTAAATTTTATTTAAAAAAAAATTCACATTAAGTTACAAGAAACAGAGTTCCATGCAAACTCTCCCACTCTCCTACAATGTTATCTGCTCATATAATTGTAGTACAAGGCAAGAAAATAAACAGGAAGAAATTTATACTGGTGCAATCTAACAGAGCTTGTTCAGATTTCACCAGTTAAATGTACACTTATTTATGTGTGTGTGTGCATGTGTACTTATGTAGCTCCATGCAATTTTAACTCATGTCTATTTTTGTATTACTATTGCCACAATCAACATAAACATATGATCACCACAAGCCTCTTTTGTGTTACTGTTTTATAACTACGTCCATCCCCTCCACTACCCACTTCCAAGTCCTCACAATTAATCTCTTCTCTATCTCTGTAATTGTTATTTCATAAATGTTACATAAATGAAAGCATGCAGTATATATTAAATATCATTTTGAGACTGGCTTTTTAAAAACTCTAGGTTCATCCAAATGTTGCAGGGAACCAGTAATTCATTCCTTTTTATTATTTTATAGTATTCCATAATATGAATGTACGTGTTTGTTTAACCATTTATCTACTCAAAGGCATAAGATGTTATGAACTAGACTAGCTCCTATAGTGATTGAATAATCTCACATTTCTACCAGCAATGTATGGGTAGTTTAATTTCTCCACATCATTGCCCACAATTGGTGTTAATATTTTTTATTTTAATCATTCTCATGGTGGGTTGTAATATCTCATAGTGGACTTAAGTTGCATTTCTGTAATGGAAAATGATGTTGAACATCTTTTCATGTGCTTATTTACCACCTGCGTATTCTCGTCAGCGAAAGGTCTCTGCGTGTTTTCTTTTAGCACATTTCTAATTGGCTTGTTTATTAAGTTTTGAGAATAAGTGGTATATATTAATAATTCTGAGGGTAGTATATATTTTTGAGAATAATTATGTGTTCTGTATTCAAGGCAGTTGTCAGATACTGAAGCATCCCCATTGTGTGGGGTAAATACCAAGGTTCTTCGTCTCACGGCCAAGGAAATCGAGGTTGTGGAAACGCACACACAGGGTGAGATTGGAGCAGGAGTTTAATAGGCAAAAGAAAAGAATAGCTCTCTGTCACAGAGAGGGGTCCCGAGTGGGTTGCCAAGTGGTAGTAAAAATGTCAGGGTTTTTAAAAATTGGCTAGTGAGGAGCGGGTGTCTTATCTTCCTAAGGCTCGAAGATTTAGTTGGGATCAGGTGTGCTATCTGTACAGATGTACAGAGCAGAGTTTTCTATAGGCTCTCTCACATTCCTTGATCAGGTAGGAAGACTTAGTCTGTGCCGCTTTGTTTTGCTTATCTGGGAGGGAGAGTTTCCATGTCTGTTCCCAGACATCTTCCAGCAGCTGCAGGCACCTCCTTGCCCCCCACCTCTGTCAGCTCCACTTCTGGCTTTCCTATTTTAGTGTGCCTAAAGGGAAAGGAATGTGCTTATTAAGGCCCACTGTTTTTTTACCAGGGGCCCGTTGCAAGAGTATGAAGCTTGGTGATTACCCAGGAGACTCTCTCCGCCTCGTTCTGTGCCCGAGTTTGTCTGTGTTTTACAGCCTGATATTCCAGGCTGCTTTTTGTCAGAAGAAAAGTGATTTCTTTGAACTGCATGAGGTTAGAAAGGGAGGAAATTTTGAGTTGCTTTCTGTTAAAAGTAAAGTTTTCTGCCAGGGACTCTCTTTACCCTGTCTACCTAAATAATTTCCTTCTGTCTCCTATAACAATATGTAATTTGTAAATATTTTCTCTCAGTCTTTAATTTCGGGATGTGAATGTCTCTTCATCCTTTTAACAGGATCTTTCACAGAGCAAAAGGTGTTCTTTTTGATGAGGTCCAATTTACCAATATTTACCTTTATAAATTGTGCTTTTGATGTCAAAGTTAAGAACTTAGTCCTAGGTATCAAAGATTTTTTCTTATGGTCTTTTTCACAGATTTCAGTTTCATGTGGTACTTTTAAGCTCATACTCCATTTTGAGTTAAGTTTTGTGTGAGGTATGAAGTTTGGGACTGAGTTCAATTTTTTGCTGATAGATCCCCAGTGCTTCAGTACCATTTGCTGAAAAGGTTATCCCTCATTGATATCACATTGGCTTCTTTTTAAAAAATTAATTAGCCATATTTGTTTGGATTTGTTTTCTGGGTTCTATATTCTTTTGCATTTATCCCCTGCCAGTACCAAACTTCCTTGGCTATTGTGGCTATATGCTAAATATTATCAGGAAGAGTTTTCACCATTTTATCATTCTTTTAAAAATGGTTTTGGTTTTTTTGTAAGGCTTTCCTTTTTATTTTTTAGAAATCATAATCCTCTAAAACTTCATCTGCCACATTGTTGACATTACTAACACTCATTGTTTTCCTACATCTTTAGGCCTTTGTCTTCCCTAATCATTATACTTTGAATAATTACTCTTGCAGAGTCAACATTACCATTTAACCAATTTTGCTTACCTTCCTAACACAAAGTCAAGATTCTTTTTCGTTGTCCTGTAATTCCTTGTCTTTTAAACTTTCTTTTCTTTTTTGTTACCAATTTACTTTTTCATCCTCATCACATCTCTAAAGGTTCAAACACACTACATTTACTCAATTTATTATTTCTTGTTTTAACTTTCACTTACCTCCATGCTAAATTTGGACTCACAATCAGTAAACTCACAGTCTACAACATATCACAAAAAAACAGAATTTCTGTCTTCCTTTTTGGTTAATTCCAAGTCTTTAGTAATATCCACTTCCTATTTCATCTTTTTTTATTCCAGCTAGTGAGCAGCCTAGAGGAGAATAATAAAATTATCTAAATTCCTTGATTCTGTACAATTATTTTATTCATTTTATGTTTATTTCTTCAGAGCTCATTCATTCCAGAGATAACTATCTCTTCCACTTTTCTCAAAAACCTCACATTTACTCTGTAGGTGCTCTCACCTCCAATTTTCCAAAGATCTAAGCTCTCAATATGATTTTATTCAACTTCCTTTTTCTCATGTCAAAATAATTTCTTTAAATTTTCACTCCCCTGTTTTTGCTTTCCCTCTCCTTAAATGTAAAAAGAGACGTATTCGTTTTATTCCTTTCCAAACTAAACACATCTATTTCAGCTTTTCAACTTTTGATTTCAAATATATAGATGTAGATTTTTGTTGTTGTTGTTGTTTTTGGCAGGATCTTACTCTGTTACCCAGGCTGGAGTGTAGCAGCGTGATTACAGCTCACAGCAGTCTCAACCTCCCAAGTTCAAGCAATTCTCCTGCTTCAGCTGGGAATACAGGTGTGAACTACCATGCCTGGCTAATTAATTTTTTTTTTATTTTGGAGAGACACTATGTTGCCCAGCTGGTCTTGAATTCCTGGGCTTAAGTGATCCTCCCACCTTGGCGTCCCAAAATGCTGGTACTACGTGTGTGAACCCCTGCCCTAGGCCTCAAAAATATTAAATGTAAGCTATGAAGCATTTCCACATTAAAATGTACAAGCAAATTTCTTTTAATGCTTTAATTAAAAAAAATTAGGCTGAGTGCAGTGGCTCACACCTGTAATCCCAGCACTTTGGGAGGCCGAGGCAGGTGAATCACAGGGTCAGAAGTTTGAGACCAGCCTGGCCAACATCATGAAACCCCGTCTCTACAAAAAAAATGCAAAAATTAGCTGGGCATGATGGCGTGCACCTGTAATCCCAGCCACTCGGGAGGCTGAGTCAGGAGAATTGCTTGAACTGGAGAGGCGGACGTTGCAGTGAGCCGAGATTGCACCACTGCACTCCAGCCTGGGCGACAGAGCAAGACCCTGTCTCGAAAAAAAAAAAAAAAAAAATTAAATTCCAATGCACTTCAAATTAGAAAAAGTGTTATTCACATTTGTGTTTCATTGATTTATTATACTATATACTATATATGTAGTAAAGAGTTATAAATCAATATACTGTATATAATTTATAAACACATCTCTACTAGAAGCCTCTGAATAACTCATGCAGGCATTGAAGTCAAATGATCTCATCTTCTTGAGCTCTTTCATAATTTCAGTTATACCTCCTTCTTCTTAAACTCATATTTTTGTCATCCATAAATTTCATGTTTTTCCACATTTTTCTCTTGTATAACATTTATTCTCTGTACCTTCAGTAAGTCTAGTTTCTTCTTTATATTGCCTATAAATAATAATTTTATTCAAAAATGATTTGTTTTATCCCTTTCCATGACTTCACATTACCCTTTTGTAGGTAAAGTCAATTACAAATATTACTCACTTCTCTTACATTATTTCTGTTAAATGTTTTCATTTATCTTTTTGAAGATATTCTACTTGGCTGTCTGCCCAATGTCACTGACCAATTCTTCTAAAATCTACTTTCATATTTCTTGTTCAATTTGTGTCTATAACTTTTGTATTATCATCTTAATTCTTGTTGTATATTAGATTATTAAAATAGCTTTCTTGTTCATTTCTCTAATTTAAATTTTCCTTTAATACACCCCAGTTGATAGATCTTCTCAGATCTCTTCTCACATCACTTACTTATCAACAAATAGTTTCTCATTGCTTACTAAACTAATTCAGAAGTTTTCCTTTTGTGACTCAAAAACATCCAAATCTATTTTCTCCATAATTATTTTTCTACAAAAACTGGAGCTCTTGTCAAAAAAAGAAAAATAAAAATGAACAAAAAATGATGATTCTCACTCATCTCTAGAATTAGATAATAAAGGTTTCAATATCTGCTCTACCACTAACTTGGGGCAAATTTCCTCCACTTATTTGTGTCAGTTTTCTAGTCGTTAAAATGAGGGCAATAGTATTATTTGTCATAGAGAGGCACTGAAAAGTTTAAATGGGAAAATATGAGCAACAGTCTTAGCATGGTCTCTGTCACATAGTAGGCATATTTGGTGGCTGTCCACTTCTATAGCTTTAATAGCCATTAGCCTAGTGGGTCCCAATGTGGTGGTCCCTCCCCCTTGGCAAGTTTTGACTGGGCTTTCAGGCAATCTGTGGAATTCTTTAATTTGACAAATATCCATAGTTATGTAAGCCATTATTTCTTTTCTTTTTTATTTGTTTGTTTTTTGAGACAGAGTCTCACTCTGTTGCCCACGCTGAAGTGCAATGGCATGATCCCAGCTTACTGCAGCCACTGCTTCCCAGGTTCAAGCATTTCTCATGCCTCAGCCTCCCAAGCAGCTGGGATTATAGGCATGTGCCATCATGCCTGGCTAATTTTTGTATTTTTAGTAGAGACAGGGTTTCACCATGTTGACCAGGCTGGTCTCACACTCCTGACCTTAAGTGATCCACCTCTTCTTGGCCTGCCAAAGTGCTGCGATTACAGGCGCCATTATTCTTTCTTATTTAAAAGCTGCTATAACATGGGAAGAACTTGTGAGTATTTATTCTTGCATTTATCCAGACATTAGCAGAATATAATAAGATTATACAGAAAGAGAAAGCACTCTTACTTTTTGCTTCATGCTGTGGGTTGAGTGTGTCTTATATAAGTTCATGTGTTGGAATCTTAATCCCCAGTAAAACAGTGTTGAGAGGTAGGACATTGAGAAGGTGACTAGATAATGAGAGCTCTGCCCTCAAAAAAGGGCTAATGTTCTTGTTGTGAGTGTAGGCTTGGTATTGCAAGAGTGGACTTCTGATCAGTTTGGCCCTCTTCCTTTTTCTCTGTCTCATGTTTGTACTTCCTTGCCATATCATGTCTTCCTTAATGAGATGATTCTTGCCAGATGCTGGTGCCATGCTTTTGAACTTTCTAGCCTCCAGAACTGTAAACCAAATCAACTTCTATTATTTATAAATGTTGTAGTCTGTAGTACTCTCTCATAGCAGAAGGAAATAGTCTGAGACAGAAAAATTGGTACTAAGAAGTAGGGCTGTTGCTGTAACAAATAACTAAAAATGTGAAAGCAACTTTGGAACTGAGTAATGGGTAGAGGCTAAAATAACTTGAAGGAGTAGGCTCCAAAAAGCCTGTATTGCCATGAATGGAGCATTAAGAATGATTCAGGTGAGGGCTCAGAAGAAGAGGCTATAGGGAAGGTCTGAATCTTCTTGGAGATTACTTAAAGTGGTTTTGACCAGAATGTTAGTAGAAATATGGATAGTAAAGGCCATTCTGATGAGCTTTCAGATGAAAATGAAAAGCTAAGTATTGGAAACTGGAGAAAAGACCATCATTGTTATAAAGCAGCAGTGACTTTGGCTAAAATGTGTTCATGTCCTAAGACTTCATGGAATGCAGAATTTAAGAGCAACAACTTAGGATATCTAGTGGAATAAATATAGAAGTAGCAAAGCATTCGGGCTGCTGTGTGACTACATTTAACTGAATACAAGGAGATTATAGAGGCAATAAATAACTTAAAGACAGAATTTGTAATTAAAAGAGCAGCAGAATGGAAAGAATTGGAAAATTTACTGCCAGTCCATGTAAAGAGTGTGTCCAATCAACAATTTGCTAAAGAGATTAGTGTGGAGAGAAGGATACCAGGTACAATAGTACCTGGAGTCGACATTTGAAATATTTCTTCCAACAGACAATGGAAGAATGACCCTGTAGGTATTTTAGAGATCTTTGATGCTTCTCCTGACATCACAGGCCCAGAACCCTAGGAGGGCAGAATAACTTTTAGGGATAGGCTGAGGGTGGCCTTTACAGGCTCTCTTCCCAAAGTTGCCTTGGGTTTTTGATCCCTACTTCTCATCAAAGTGCTTCTTGGCCATCCCAGCTGTGACTCAAGCATGCCTAGCTGTGACTCAAACCTTTTCTCTAAAAATATAAGCCATAAGCCTCATCAGTGTCCATGTAGTGTCAAGTCTGTGGGTACATAGAATGGAAGAGCTATGGAGGCATGACTTCCTCCACCTAGATTTTAAATGATGTCACAGGATGCCTGGAAGTCCAGACAAAAACCTGCCACAGGGATGGGACCACCACATGGTCCTCATTAGGATAATCACTATTGCAGCTATGGGTGTGGACAGCCATGAAGACCCAAGAACTGTAGAGCTACCCATGTGCAATGCCAGCCTGGGAGAGCTGTATGGATTGAGCCTAACAAAGTCAGAGAAATGGGATGGCCCATTTCCTTGAGGCCCCAAACCCAGCCCCAGTATATCCAGGAACCAGGACATGGAGTCAAAGAGTTTTTTCTGCAGCCTTAAGATTTAATGCTGTTTGCCCTGTTGGGTTTTGTACTTACTTGGGACCTGTTTCTTCTTTCTTCTTGCCTACTTCTCTCTTTCGGAATGAAAGTGTCTATCCTATGCCTGTCCCACCGTTGTATTTTGAAGTAGGTAACTTGGTTTGATTTCACAGGCTCAGAGTTAGGAAGAATTTCCCTCACGATGAATCGTGCTTTGAGTCTCACCTTTATCTGATTTAGATGAGACTCTGGACTTACAAGTTTTGAGTTGATACTGTAACAAATTTAAGACTTTGGGGGATACTGTGATGGAATAAATGCATTTTGCCTTTTGAGAAAGACATAAATTTTGAGAGCAAAGAGCAAAATGCTGTGGTTGGAAACTGTCTTTCAAAAGTTTATGTGTTGAATTACTAATGATCAGGCAAATGCAAATTAAAACCGCAATGAGATACCACCTTACTCCTGCAAGAATAGCCATAACTAAAAAGTCAAAAACCAGTAGATATTGGCCTTGATGTGGTGAAAAGGGAACACTTTTACACTACTGGTGGAAATGCAAACTAGTACAACCACTGTGGAAAACAGTATGGAGATTCCTTAAAGAACTAAAAGTAAAACTACTGTTCAATCCAGCAATCCCACTGCCAAGTATCTACCCAAAGGAAAAGAAGTCCTTATATGAAAAAGACACATGCACACACATGTTAATAGCAGCACAATTGAGAATTGCAAAGATATAGAACTAACCTAAGTGCCCATCAACCAACGAGTGGATAAAGAAATGTGGTATATATACAGCATGAAATACTACTCAGCCATAACAAAGGAACAAAATAATGTCTTTTGCAGCAACTTGGATGGAGCTAGAGGCCATTATTCTAAGTGTAATAACTCAGGAGTGGAAAACCAAATATTGTATGTCCTTACTTATAAATGGGAGCTAAGCTATGAGGATGCATAGGGATAAGAATGGAATGATATAATGGACTTTGGGACTTGAGGGGGAGGACTAGAAGCAGGGGTGAGGGATAAAAGACTACACAGTGGATACGGTGTACACTCCTTTGGAGACAGACACACCAAAATCCCAGAAACGACCACTAAAGAACATATCTGTGTAATCAAAAACCATCTGTACCTCAAAAACTATTGAAATAAAAATAAAAAAATTTAAATAAATAAATAAATAAATATTTGCAATGAAAAGAGTTTGTATGTTGAAAACTAAATCCTCAGTGAAGCCGTTGAAAGGCAAGACCTTACACAGGTCATTAGGCCATAAAGACTCTGTCCTTATCAATGGGTTATTTCCGTTATCACAGTAATGGGCACTTGATAAGTTTTATCCTTTTCTTCTGTTTCTCCTGCATGCTTTCTTATCATGTGATACCTTCCTCCATGGGACAACCTTCCCCAGATACTTGTGTCATATTCTTGGACTTTCTAGCCTTCAGAACTATGAGTAAGATAAAGTTTTATTGTTTATAAATTACCCATTGTGTGATATTCTGTCATAGCAGCAGAAAATGCACTCACACATTTCACTACATTTTTAAAGAAGAATTGTGAACATAAAGTAGAAAAATGCAATGTAATATTATTTGGTATTGGTAATAGTATCTTTTATTCTAAATCTCCAAGTTTTATAAAAATTTGTTATCCTATAAGTTTCACTTTTATTACTATAATATAAAATATAGGTGGATAAAATTTCTTTTATTTTTGTTACCTCTTTTTTCTCATATATTAAGAATGTATAGCAAGTCATTGATGTCATGTCATTGATTTATGGACCTTTCTTCAGCTTTTATTATTTTATCCAAGGCACCAGCAAGTTCAAATGTTCTTTCTGTTCATTATCTGCCACTAAATTAATGTAAACTTGAATAAATATCTTGATGACTGGTGATTCTGTCATATACCTTGCTTTATAAAGGTCTATTTGATGGTTTTGTCCCTGGATCTTTTTCCATTTTTCCATATAATTTATACCACATTAGCAGACTTTCATTATTATTTTTCAGTGAGTTTTGTTTCTTCCACTGAACACATTATGAGTGTATTTCATAGTTTTGAAGACTACCTTGAATATTTCTCCATTAAATTAGAAGAGCAAATACCACTGGACTTTACAAATATATATATATGTATATACACACACATGCATATTTATATATATATTTGTAAAGTCCAGTGGTATTTGCTCTTCTAATTTAATGTGTGTGTATGCGTGTGTGTGTGTAACTACATTGTGACAATATGCAGAAATCAGAAATCAGACTGTCTCAGGCAAACCCACTAGATAACTGTAAGGGTTAAATAAAGAGAGTATTTAACATGGAAAATGGTACAATATAAGCACAATAAGACATTACTGTTATAGAGAATATCTCAGGCATTAAAATACTGTTCAGTGCAGTGACTTTTACTTTATCATTTTTCTCTGTGAACATTCTGAGTTAATCTTTTAAGAAAAAAAATACTAAACCCTAATTTCCCTACTTTGGGCAATGTTTTTAGAGTATAATATTATTAACTCTAACTGCTGAGGAATTTATAAAAGTCATAAATGTAATTTGACAAGCTTAACATCAACATTGTTCCTTGACTTGCTTCCATGACCAGTGATGGAAACTAAATATTAACCACATGAGAGATAAATAAATGTCATGGACACAGTTCTAGATATTTACTATAGTAATTATAATAATTTACATCTCAAATTACCATGTTATATGATAAAGGTAAAAGTAAGAAGAAACATACTCAATATTAAATAATACTGCCTTAAGCTTTACTAGATACCCAAAAGGTTAAAAAAAAATGACTCTGTATAATAGTATCAACTCCTTGGTCGTTGGCTCATCACAGTAAAATAGTTTTGACTGAGTTTTTCTTCTTAAAGTACTGATATAGACAATAGAACTAAGTGATAGTGGGTTATACACACCAAATTAGAAATATATAAGAGCCCAGGAGTGTGGCATAAAACATATTTACTTATTAACCATTTACTAGCTAGTTGAATAAATAAATAAAACACTTCAGAAATCAAAAATAATGTGTAATTTCAGAGGTAAATTTGTTAACAAGCATCCAGACTTCACACGTCTATATGTATTTATGCATACACACAAACACACACATACAGATGCATACTCATTGTCCAGGATATTATTGTTGCAGTACTTTTGTTTTTAGTTCAGCTAAAGACAGAATTCTTTGTCCCATGGCCATGAAAATTCAGGCTCACAGACAATTTGAATGATGATCAGACAGAGTTTTATTGGGTGAAAAGGAAGAAATGGGAGAAACAGAGACTTTTGCAACACCAGAGTCTCTACTAGAGCACTTCATGCCCAGTTTTATTTATCAAAGAAGTAGAAAAATAGTCTTTCTTATATAAATATTTTTCATAATATTAAAGAAAGTAGCAACTTTGTGTTGTTTAATTTTCTTTATCTCCCATCAAAACATACTGCTGTGATATTGATAAAATATGGCACACAAGTAAACCTATTCATGGTATTTTTGATTCCAAAAAAAAATTACCTGACTAACACAGACGATTTTTTATTGCTGTAGGAAACACTTGCATGTAAGAAAGAATAAGGAAAATCAGTATGAGCTGTTACAGAAGGTTTTCTATCATGTATTGAAATAAGAAAAAAACATAACAAGTATAAGAGTATCAATAGTACGCTTCTGCTTTGTAAAGAAGAAAAGAAAATAAATGCGTACGTGGTTATGTAGCTGCACGCAATCGCAAAAGATATGTAGGGGGAATACAATGGAAATCAATAAAACAGATCTACTCTGTGGTAGAGGAGAATGGAGTAGAAGAGATAGAAAAAAAATAACACTTCCCTGAGTATTGTTTCTTAAAGTTTTGACTTCCAAATCATGTTACTGTCCTGCTTACTTAAAATAAATAAATCAACTTCTACAGGAAAAAACAAACCTTAAAACTGAATGTAAACAGAAACAAATGAATGCAAATTAATTTCAAATGAATTACATAATCATATTGAAGGAGAAACAAACAAGAACTAATCCTGGTTACTTTTAACACAACAAACTGTATTCGCTTAAACAAGAAACAAAAAAAAATGCATAGTTTTTTAATAGTACTATTTGTTGTATAGTATAGGTTTAGTTATTCCAAAATGATTAGCTATTTTATGCCTATTGTTGGAATGAACAAATTAGTAGATATATTGATGTTTTGGGCAACAGACTTCTCCCTGTGAAAACAAGAGATACAAATATGGAATAAGGAAAGTCAGAGGAGGCAAGCATCAATCTGCTTTAGCTGTGTCTGATGAAATGGCCTAGAAGCAATGATATCCCAGCAGCAATGAGCATACTTTATGCACATATCAATATTTCTAAATATCATTTCCTTGGATAAATGGTATTCTCCAACAAATGTTTGAAGGAGAAACATTACAAAATGAACCTGAAATATCTTTTTAAGCAAGAAAACAAGAGCTTAAAAATTAATGGTGGCCTGAAAAGACATAGAATCCAGCTTTAAAGGGTTCCTAGTAACCAACACTGAGAATTTGTGAATAACACAATAAAAAAGGTGTATTCTTGGGTCATAAATAGTTGAATAAAATAAGAATCTATCTGTTTATACTAATGATAAATGGATAGATAGAAAATGATATAAGTGGAGACTCTTCTTTAGAGTAGAATGCCAACTAACAAATACAGAAGAAATGATGGAATAAGAGACCTTGAAAGACAAAATGTTCTTGTTACTTTAATAAAAGACACAATCTAAAATACAGATTTATTATTCACCTGACATTAAAATAAATGAGCAAAAATACTAAATGGAGTAATAATATTACCATTTCACATCATATTAAGAATTCCAGCAAAAATAATCAATGGTTAAAACACTTACAATAAATTTGGTGAGACTCATGAAGATATCTGATATGGTATGGTTGTGTCCCCATCCAAAATCTCATCTGGAATTGTAGTTCCCATAATCCCCACATGTCGTGAGGGACCCAGTGGGAGGTAATTGAATCACAGGGGCGGTTACCCTCATGCTGTTCTTGTGATAGTGAGCAAGTTCTCACGAGATCTGATTGTTTTATAAGGGGTGTTTCTCCCATTGCCAGGCACTTCTCTCTCCTGCAGCCATGAGAAGGACACGTTTACTTTCCCTTCTGCCATAATTGTGAGTTTCCTGAGGCCCCCACAGCCCTGCAAAACTGTGAGTCAATTAAACCTTTTTGTTTCTTTTTTAATTACCCAGTCTCAGGTATTTATTCATAGCGGCATGAGAACAGACTAATACAGTAAATTGGTACCAGGATAGTACGGCTCTGCTGTAAAGATACTAAAAAATGTGGAAGCAGCTTTGGAATTGAGTAACAGGCAGAGGTTGGAACAGTTTGGAGAGCTCAGAAGAACACAGGAAAATGTAGGAAAGTTTGGAACTTCTTAGAGACTTGGAAAGCTCAGAAGACAGGAAAATGTGAAAAAGTATGGAATTTCCTAGAGACTTGGAGGGCTCAGAAGACAGGTATGTGGTAAAGTTTGGAATTTCCTAGAGATTTGTTGAATGGCTTTGACCAAAAGGCTGATAATGATATGGAAAATGAATTCCAGACTGAGGTGGTCTCATATGGAGATGAGAAACTTGTTGGGAACTGGAGTAAAAGTCAGTCTTGCTATGCTTTAGCAAAGAGACTGGTGGCTTTTTGTCCCTGCCTTAGAGAGTTGTGGAACTTTGAATGTGAGAGAGATGATTTGGGTTATGTGGTTGAAGAAATTTCTAAGCAGCAAAGCATTCAAGGGGAAGCAGAGCATAAAAGTTTGGAAAATTTGCAGTCTGGCCATGTGGTAGAAAGGAAAGACACCTTTTCTGGGGAGAAATTCAAGCCTGCTACAGAAATTTGCATAGGTAATGAGGAGCCAAACACTCATCACTCAGACAGTGGGGAAAATGTCTCCAGGGCATGTCAGAGTTCTTCACAGCAGCCCCTCCCATTGAAGGCCCAGAGGCCCAGGAGGGAAAAATGGTTTCCTGGGCTGGGTCTAGGTCCCCCTGCTGTGTGCAGCTGGACTTGGTGCCCTGCATCCAACCTGCTCCAGCTGTGTCTAAAAGGGGCCAAAGTACAGCTCTGGCCATTGCTATGGAGGGTGAAAGCCCAATCCCTGGCAGCTTCGTCATGGTGTTGGTCCTGTGGTTGCACAGGAGGCAAGAATTGATGTTTGGGAACCTCTACCTGTATCTGAGAGGATGTAAGGAAATGCTTGGATGTCCAGGCAGAAGTCTGCTGCATGGGCAGAGCCTTCATAGAGAACCTCTGCAAGAGCAGTGCAGAAGGGAAATGTTGGGTTGAAGCCCCCACACAGAGTCCCCACTGGGCACTGCTAGTGGAGCTGTGAGAAGCGGGCCACCATCCTTCAGACCCCAGAATGGTAGATCCACTGACAGCTTGCACCATGCAACTGGAAAAGCTGCAGACACTCAACACCAGCCTGTGAAAGCAGCCAGAAGGGTGGCTGTACCCCATAAAGCCTCAGGGGTGGAGCTGCCCAAGAACCTGGGAGACCACCTCTTGCATCATTGTGACCTGGATATGAGACATGGAGTCAAAAGAGATCATTTTGAATCTTTAAGGCTTAATGACTGCCCTATTGGGTTTTAGAGTTGCATGGGGCCTGCAGCCCCTTCGTTTTGGACAATTTCTACCAATTGGTACGGGTGTATTTACCCAATGTCTGTACCTCCATTGTATCTAGGAAATAACTAACTTGCTTTTCAATTTACAGGCTCTTAGGTGGAAGGGACTTGTCTTGTCTCAGGTGAGACTTTGGACTTGGACTTTTGAGTTAGTGCTGGAATGAATTAAGACTTTCAGGGACTGTTGGAAAGTCATGGTTGTGTTTTGGAATGTGAGGACATGAGATTTGGGAGGGGCCAAGGGCAGAATGATATGGTTTGGCTGTGTCCCACCCAAAATCTCATCTTGAATTGTAGTTCTCATAATCCCCATATGTCATGGGAGGGACCCAGTGGGAGGTAATTAAATCATGGGGAACACCCTCATGCTGTTCTCATGATAGGGAGTGAGTTCTCTTGAGATCTGATGGTTTTTATATAGGGGATTTCCCCGTTTGCTTGATACTTCTCTCTCCTGCTGCCGTGTGAGGAAGGACATGTTTGCTTTACCTTCTGCCTTGATTGTGAGTTTCCTGAGGTCTCCCCAGTCCTTTGGGACTGTACCTCATTTAAACCTCCTTTCTTTATAAATTCCCCAGTCTCAGGGTCTTTTTCTTAATAACCTGGGAGCCATCTTTTTGAAATGTCATGATCAAGGAAGATAGCACCCCATCTCTCAATTTCTGTGGAAGTATAGGAGCCTAACTTCAGTAGGCACTTTAAATTGTAAAACTACCTTCTGTCATTAAGAAAAATACAAGAAAGTTTACATTTTATTTGGGTAAGATCAATTAGAAAATGCAGATGGCCTAAGATCCTTCCCACTTCAGCCTTTAAAGTATCTACAGCCATTTTTTTGTTTGTTTGTTTGTTTGTTAGCAGAGATGTGAGTTCTGGCCCTTCTTACCTATTACAACAGACTTAAATAAAGTCTTTCTTAACCTGTCTAACTTTGTCTGTTGGAATTTTGGAACTTTTACTTTGACAAAACACAGGATATTTACAGGCTTCATGTATCTCCCTATCACCATTATTTTAATTCACAAATGGAAAATATCAACTTTACAATAGAGAAACTGAAGGAGTCCCATGGTTGTCATCTATTTTACAATGGAGATTCTTGCCCACAGAATGACACAGGGAGTTAGAGAAAAGAGAGATTCAGACTAAGTAGATAATAAAGCTAATGTGAGAAAATATTAAACCTCAATGAAATGAATAAATGATATCTCAGAATTAGATGTGTCATTTTTGTTAATTTTTGAAAATTTTAATGTATTTTAGAAAATAAAGTAATTAGTTCAACAAAAATAGCAACAAAGCAAATGTTAGGCATTGAGTACTTCTTTCCACTGCCTTACTTACCAGAGGCTGTTTCCAACAAACTGAGGAATAAAGACAAGAGTATGTCACATTTGTATCAGTATTACTTTTATTACCAATAAAGATAATATTGAAACATGTGGCTTATGTCATTAGTTAAGTGGAATTATTTAATACATTCAGATTAAATGTTGAATTTGTGGTCATTTGAACTATCACTCTTCCTTTTTTGAAGGTCAATATTCCATCAAGATGGGCCTAATTTAACCTTCATAAAGCCAATTTACAGTAACAACCCTGACTTCTTTCATATTCCTGAGATCACTGGGCACTAGTGGATATTTTGATACCAGAAGACTCTCAAAAGAATCAGAGTAGTGTATTAATTAATGCTCAGGTTACTTTGTATGTGAGGTTGAAATTAATTTTTTATTCTATTCTTCATCTTAAATTGTATGCAGCTTCATTGTTGAATAAAGTCATTGGAACTTTAAAAATGAAAGGAAATGGCACAGAATCTAAACTAATATAATTTTATCCCATTATCAAATTCTCACAGAGAAATAAAGTTAAAATAAAATCCAAAATATCTGATTGGTCTTAAAATCTAAAACCAATGTTTCAACAAAAAAAGTTAAACATTTATTCCTTCCAATTTCTTATTTCCCAGTATTAGGGAGAAGGGTGCTTAATTCCTGCGTAGAGTTGGCATTCCTCAAGCAATTGCCATGTGAAGTGCCTCTGGTTAGAATGAGTGTAACTTCTTAGTTTGTTTAGGACATAAGATGTTTTATGCATTCAAAGTTTTTTATTTGCCTCATTTTTTATAAGGTAGAAAATATTTAATAGGGCAGGCAAAATCATTTCAGCAATGGACTGAATACCCGCAACATTTAATGAACACTCCATTTTAGGCCTATATTGCACATACTCTAAAACAAATTGTTTCTAGAACCCAGTATTTGCTGTTACTTACATATAAGTGTGATTCAGTAGTATGTGAGTATGTAAAATCTACATTCTTGGCTTTAGACTTGTCAGTATACAGTCTGTTGATTGGATGCCAGTTGTTCAGAATTTGTAGCCTGAAAACATAAAGCAAACCCAGTCATATGATCCAATTTAAGCCTTTATAAGCCACCAACATCACAGCTTCCCAATAATATACTCAGGTTCAAGGCTGAGCCACATGAAAAACCTCAACGACTCCATTTGTATTTTATTCTATAAATTTTACTTTCTTTGCCTATTTCTTGAGGCAGACAGATCAATGCAACAAATTTTGAGTGTTCAAAGAGCTAAATAAATATCATCCTATTTTTTCTATCTGAGTGTCCATCCAGTTGAAAATATAATGACATATAGTAAAGTTGTAAGGATAAAAATATTACCTTTATTATGAACAAAGTTAGTATGGAAAATATGGCTTTATCTGTATAAGAAAGTCATTTACATTAGATTTCATGCTCCCAATGGTCAGCAAAGTCTTAAGGGAAAGAGAAAGAGCAAGGCACCATGCCTAGTTTCTCCTTCCAAAATCATTAGTCAGGCAGTTTTCCTTCTCACTCCAACCTCCATCCCTAGGAAAAGAGCAAGTAAGAGACAAAGAAAACATAAATGTTTTATTAATAAATGTCTCTCCATACTACACTGCTGGGCATAAACATTAGGACTTGGATGCAAATGTTACCCCTTCAACAGACATTGCAAAATGTTACATTTCCAGTAAACCACATGGAAACAATGGGAAGATCACTAGAAGTTGAATATTGAGGGGTGGGGGTAAAGGGGATACAGCAAAACACTTGTCGCTAAACACAATCTTATAAATCTCTGGCTTGCTAACACTTTCTACTTCTATTTCCCTTAGGTAGAGTCAAAAGAAAGTATTAATTAGTGCATTTAACCTAACATAAACAGCATCATGACCTTGTACATGATACGTATTCCTGCTGACAAGAATGCTCACCAGAGACTTTGTAAGCAAATTCTTGTTTGTTTTCCTGTTTCTCTGGATTTCTCTTATATGAGCTTATTAGTAAATGGTAAGACTTCTTAACAAAGTGGGATTTCATTATTTATTTTGAAAATTTTTGACATGCATGAGTAATTTAATTTTGCAATAAAATTTTACAGCCAACTAATACTTTTTGTCTAGCCTGATCTCAATTGTTTGTTATAATAGATGTCACACACTAACTTATCTAGCCAAGTACTTTCTAACAGGTACAAAATACACATTTTATAGGGAACTTTTTTTTTATTTTTAGAGATCAACTTTTAAAACATTAGGGTGATACTAGAATACAGCTTATATTCCTTTTTAAATTTACTGGTTCAGTCATTCATATATAAATGAATTCTAAGTTTAGTATTAACTTATAAAGCAACATTTTATTTTTAGTTTATTTCCCTAGTGTTGCTCTGGAAGTACAATTTAGGTAAGTTAAGTTCTAATCTGAAGTCTGACAATAACTTGATTTACAAATATAGACAAATTGCATAATTTCTGTGAGCTTCATTTTTTTTTTTCAAACTACAGTAATTTCTCAGCCCATTTCCATTCCAGTTCCACCGGAACATGTTGTTAATAGGCAGGTTGTTTCAGCTGGAAGGCACTGGGATTGCAAGCAATGCATCTCTTGAGAGTCATACACTCAGGACAAATTCAGTAACACTCTCTGATATTCAGTTTTATTATTTTCAAACTAATATTGTCAATGATATCATCTGTTTCAAAGAATCAAAGGGAAGATCAAATAAAATAAGATTACATAAAATTATTTTGTATCTGTAGAGTATTATTAAATTGTAAAGAATTCTCTAATTCCAAGAAATATCTTTCGTGCTTCAAAGGTAGTGTTTAATGTATGCTATTATATGGTTTTATGACTGATACATTTGTTTTAGCTATAATTTGTATTTTATTTAATCAGAAGCCTTTATAGTACCTATTCTGTAACTAATATTGATGCTATTAATATATATTTACAAGTCATGATGTTCTCACCTTTGTTTCTGATAGAATAGTCTTTGTTCTACTAAGGCTGTTCTCTGCCACCTTGGTCATCTTTGAGCCATACTTTTGGAACTTATTAAAGAGTACCATGGCTTTTTGTGTGTGGATAAACAGATAATAGAGCAAGTAAAGATACTGTATTTTTGACATGGAACTAAATAATAATTCCTTTTCTGTTTCTAACACTCATTCTAATCGTGAAATGCTTAAATCTGACAACTTATAGTCCTCATATTGCTGAAGAAAAGCACATCAATCATCATCTTAGTGGCATTTAGTAGTCACATAGGCCAGATGTCCATCAGCTTCTGGACATTTTCCAATCCAAAGTAAAATATGAATATGGGTTATTGGCATCTACTGTATGCCTGAGTTGTTAATAGGCATCAGTATCAAGCCTTTCTAAATGATTACAAATATTTACTGGCAGGAGGAGGAGCAGTGTGTCACTTTTTGTAGTTGGTCATTTTTCCAATCTGATTTCTTGATATCTGTATTCTCAGAAAGCAAGTTACTCTCTGGGTTTCTTGGATCTGGACTGAGAAAAGTAAAGTCTACCAAAAATGATCCTCAATACTCAATCATACTCTTATCCTTTAATCAGACTCTTAATAACTTTATGTATAAAGTGTTTCACTCTTTATAGCATTTTTGGTTAGGGCTTTTCTCTTGAACTGAGTCTGTAAGATTCTCTGCCCTACATTCTCAGAATTTATACATACAGAGGACTTCAACATTTTCATCCATTAATGTAATAAAAATGTATACTCCCTTGAGATAAAAACAAAAGAATGAGAAAGTAAAGTATAATAATTCCCCAAAGATACTTATTGCTGTACATTGACATTTGTGACCTCAAATGTGAACTTAAATGTTGGACTTTTTTTTAAAAAAGCCATTATTAAATAGAGAGCATTGGAGTAAACACTTCTTAGAATTAAGAATATTTGGATGTAGTTAGGAATACACATGCCCCATTTAGTGTCAAAAATAGATTAAAAATATGTATTTATTCTTCATTTCTCTGGTTAACTCTTAATGGTTCCACATGTTCTCTAAGCAAGACAGTGTGCAAAGCAGTATTTATCTGAAAAAGACAGGAGTGAGACATAGATCTTGTCTTTATCACACTTACAGTCCAGTGCAGTTGGTACAGCAATTACGGGGAGGTAGGGGCAATATAAAGTTGAAAGGGCAAATAAAAAAATAATGAAACCACTAGGGAATTCACAAAAGAGAGGTAATTTAAAAGTCATTTTAGTATAGCAAACCCTCATGACACACAATTACTTATGTAACAAATCTGCACATCCTAAGCATGTACCCCTGAACTTAAATGTTTTTAAAAATGTTACTTTAACTTGACACAGTAGTATGATGTGCCACATTTCTTAAATTTCATGATTTGATTTTGCAAAATTCTGGTAAGGAGCTAACTCCAAAATAATATTGTGAGTCTAAAACAGAACCATGGTATACCAGTGCTCTTGTCCACATTATTTTCTTCCTTTTTCTTGCTGAAATTTATAATAATGCATTCCGTTTTTTAACTCTAGATCCACAGTTACAATGATTAATATTTGGGCCCCTGAGTCTTTCATAAAAAGTTCCTTTCTTGACCAACTACTGTTGTTACTATTCAAAGAACTCCCCAGTCTCTCCCAGGTTCCAGGTCACACAGGAAGTTTGTGTTTCCATTTCACTGAAGCCAATTGAATCAGATTGGAGTTGTATTGTCAGTGCCGAAAAACTGTGTTAATTATGCACCCATGAACTTAATTCAAATAATAACTACTTAAGGCATCAGATATTCTCAACCCATTTTACATATAAGAAAATTAAGGTTCATAGCTTGTAATGTGATAAAATAATGCAGCTAATATGTCACAGGTCTAGGACTAAATCTAGTTCTGAACTTCCTGCTATGTTTCCAGCAAAAAAATCACAAATGTAAATCTTTTAATGACTTTTTCGTTTTTAAATATTTAAGACTAAGTGTCCTTTTGTAACTTCCATTTAACTTAAAAATATGAGAAATCATGCAGCAGGCACCTTAATAATCCCTTTTGCATCCCTTACCCCTCCATGCAGTTGGCAGAATTTATTAAAATAAAGCCATCATGTCATTTCCCAGATCAAATATATTTTATGTATCTTCATATTCAGAATGAAAACACTAAATAAACTTCTTCACTTGAAAAACAAGGCTCTTCTCAACTAGCCTTCTTCTTTTGTTTTTCTTGCACTGCTCACAAGCATTCAAGCCCATCCCTAACTACTTACTCTTCCTCAAAACTGCCGTTCTCTTTCCTACTAAGGAATTATGCATTCAGCACATCCAAGCAAAATGAAGTGCTGAGAAGATATTTGAACAACTCTGGTTTGTTTGTTTGCTTGTTTGTTATAGAAAACAGACATTTAGGCCGGGCGCGGTGGCTCACGCCTGTAATCCCAGCACTTTGGGAGGCCAAGGCGGGCAGATCATGAGGTCAGGAGATCGAGACCATCCTGGCTAACACAGTGAAACCCCGTCTCTACTAAAAACACAAAAAATTCGCTGGGCGTGGTGGTGGGCACCTGTAGTCCCAGCTACTCAGGAGGCTGAGGCAGGAGAATGACATGAACCCAGGAGGTGGACCTTGCAGTGAGCCGAGATTGCACCACTGCACTCCAGCCTGGGCGATAGAGCAAGACTCTGTCAAAAAAAAAAAAAAAAAAAAAAAAACCCTAATACAATATTCAGTGAAAAAAAAAAAAAGGAAAAAGGAAAATTTGGTAGGCTTAATTGCCTAGAAATAGAAATATAACTTTTGATTTATATCAACTTTTTCCTTGGTTATATTTTATTCTTTCTGTTCCTCATTATTAAATGTATTTCAGTGAGCTGTGTCAAGGAAATAAGGTTGAAGCTGTAAAGAACATAACTGAGCTATGACACTTAGAAGGAACCTTATAAATTTTAATAGATGACCTTTCCAAAAGTTGTCAATAGCAAAAGCTTTAGGCGATAAATGTAGTGATTTCATTTTATATCTACCTACACACACACGTATGGTTAACATTTACAATTATACATAAGGAAGAAAAATAAAAATATATTAATATTTCTAAACACTGATATCTAAAGATAGTTTATTTAAAGCATTGCTCTTATTTAAATTTTAAAAAGTTTTATAAACCATACTATTTTTTCAATATGTTTAATATACAACTCAAAGGTATAGGATGTGCATAAATGTACACATGTAAAGAAAAAAAAATGTATCCTAAATAATGTGGTTGTCAGAATGCTCAAGGCCTGCTTTTCAAATTATGTATAATATCACAAAGCAAGGGGGAAATCCTGTCAGTTTAGCTATGGAGTTCAAACATGCTAATGAGTACATATTCTGGCATAAATGAGGTTAGAAATATACTGTGTCAAAGAGATTGATCTCCATAATAGTTAATGAATCTGAAATGAAGAATAGAAGATACAGTGTAGTAGATCCTATTTTATTGCTTGAAATTATATTTGCCCTTGGCAAAGCAGCTTGTTTATTGGTGCTCATTATAGCTGATACAGTACAGTAAACTACTTTCATCTAAAAATAAAGGTTATCAAATATCATAACATAATACAGGCAGGAGACATTTTCACAACATTTCAGCATGCTTTTATTGTTGACTATAATACAGCAATACATGTAGTGTAAGTATTAGCATTACAATTATATTACCAACATCTTACCTGTAGTTTTAGTGTCAGAAGAAATTATATTTAGTCAAGCTTGGATAATGGTACAACTAAGAGCAGTATTGAAAAATCAAAACTGAATGCATGGCAAACATTTGAAAACACGTAGGAACGATTTATTATTCATATTGAATACAATTATTTCATATTATCAATAGAAAGAAAACACAAAAAAACATGACTCACTAAAGACTTCTATTGTTTTAACCTCAATTTACTGGGAATCCTCTTAGCTTAAAGAAGCAGACAGGGGTGTGGGACTGCTGTATAAAGCTATCATGTTCCCTACAAATTTTATAGTTTAAAATGTATTGGATTTTCTTTCATGCAGAGGTTTTTCAAAGGCAATAATTTTATTATACAAGTTATATTGAAGCCATACCTAAGCAAAGTTTGAAAACTTGAAATAATCTTAAAATGAATTGGGTTGCTATTAGGAATCTTTAATTACATGTCTTTTTAAAAGTAAGTAGTTATTGTATAGTAAGGTAACTATAATTAATGATGATATATTGTATTCTTAAAAAAAGAAATAGAGTGGATGTTATATGCTCTTATCACAAAAATGATAACAATGTGAGGTAACATTATGGTTAATGAGCTAGATCTAACCATCCCACAATGTCTATGTACTGCAAAACATGATGCTGTACACAACAGAAAACACGTGAAAAATAAATAAAATACAAAGTCAGTAGAGGGCCAGGTGTGGTGGCTCATGCCTGTAATCCCAGCAGTTTGGGAGGCTGAGATGGGTGGATCACTTGAGGTCAGGAGTTCTAGACCAGCCTGGTCAACATGGTGAGACTCCATCTCTACTAAAAATATAAAAATTAGTCAGGCATGGTAGTGCATGCCTGTAATCCCAGCTACTCAGGAGCCTGAGGCAGGAGAATCGCTTGAACCTTGGAGGCAGAGGTTGCAGTGAGCTGAGATTGTACCACTGCACTCCAGCCTGGGAAAGAGAGTAAGACTCCATCTCAAAAAAAAAAAAAAAAAAAAAAAAAGTCAGTAGAGGCTGTTAATTTAATTGAGGAAGGTAGTCATATTACAAACCATGACTACCCAACAGTATAAAAATGTACGCTCCAACAGTATAAAAATGTATGAATAAACAATTAAAGGGAAAACACGAATATCTTGAAAAAAATCATGAAGTGATAAGTGTTGAATGAATGAATATAAGCTTTTGATTTCAAAACTAAGCTTATGGAATTTTCTAAAGCTTTAGAAATTTTTGTATAGGTTATTGAGACTCTTTGATTCATTTTGTCATCACATACTTATGAAGAAAAAATGTGCTTCATTAGCGCCCCTTATAGAGTATTTCTTATTGTTCTACTAAAATACCTATAAGAACAAAGAAAAAGATGTAACTAAAAGTAAGGGGTTTTCAAATAAATAAATAAATGACACCTAACATTTTAAAATATTGTGAAACTTCCACTGACTAAATTAATGATTTAAGTATAAAGAGAAACATATAGACATGAACCAAAAATGCTTAGTCATGGGTGACATTAATGTCTAATCAATCTGTAATTCGTTCTTTTCATATATATCTATTTCAGAGGCTCCATAGGTTGGATCTGTTAAACAAGAAGCTAATTTATGATATCACAAATCCAATATTTAAATTACCATGTTGTCCATGGATTCTGAGTGTCAGAGAATAATTAGGGAAAGTACATCTTTAGCAAACATTATTGTTGATTTAATTCTTGCTATACAGTGTTAATTGGGCTGGGTGAAGGCAATTTGAACATTTCTCATTTAGGAGGTGAGAGTAATGGTATAATTTCAGAAATTCAGATTGTTTAGCAAAAGTCAACTGAATAGAATTTTCGTTAAGAATGATTAAGGTTATCAAAAGATGTCATTAAAGAAGAAAAATGCTGTGGAAGAGAGAACAAAGTTTTCATCATGCTTAAGATGAAGGAGGCTTATTTGTGAAACATAATATTTCACAAGTTTCAAAATAAACTTTCAGAAACGTGGCTAATATATTCAATAACATGTAAGAAGAGCATGGTGTTTGTATCAAAGATTTGCTATTAGGAGATAAGTGTTTATTGAGATAGAAAATAAATTTAAAAAACACAGTACATTTCAAAGAGAAAAGTTTAGATTAAAAGTCAGGTGGTTGAACTAAATAAAGGACTGCAAGTTAATGGTAGAACTAACATCACGTTGGGTAAAGTAGGAAGCAAAATCAAAAAAGAGGAAATTGAATGCTCATACAGGAAATAAATCAAGACAAACTGCTGTAATGCATAAACCCTGGAAAGACATGGTGAAAATAATTAGAATATATAAGGAAGAAACAGTAAATTCATATAAGATTCATTTAAAGAAAAAACAAAATCAACAAGAAAAATGTCAAAGGCATGATTTTAAAAATATATATTGGGTTGAAAAATAGGCTTTAACAATACAGATTCAAATTATTTACTATAGTAAAGTAAAATAAATAAAAAAGACTCACCTGTACATGAAATTAGTCACATTTTTCATTTGAGGAAAGAAAATACAAGCATTTAGGTAAAATATATTGCAAATAATAACAAATCACGCAGTGTTCAGTGATCTCCACTACAATGATAAATAATAGATAATAATGGGGTTTGGTAACTAGAGAAATAACTGAAGAAAAATGCAGTTGTAAACAAGGATTCCCTACATATTAGTTACTTGTTCATATGTGAAAGCCGCTTCCAAATTTGCAAGATAATAACAAAGAGGAAGAAGAAAATTAAAAAAAAAAAAAAAGGTGTATTTCTCTTTTGACATAGAACAGAGTCAGATAATATTGTTCAGGGTTTTTACAGGGAAAAATAGATTAAAATAGGTTTGTAAACCCTACCAAAAACTTTAAGTTCAGAATATAGAGCTATAGATAGAGATACGGATATAAGTATCCGTGATGGTTAATACTGAGTGATAACTTGATTGGATTGAGGGATACACAGTATTAGCCTTGGGTGTGTCTGTGTGGGCATTGCCAGAAGAGATTAACGTTTGAGTCAGTGGGCTGGGGAAGGCAGATCCACCCTTAATCTGGTGGGTACATTCTAATCAGCTTCCAGTGAATAAAAAGCAGGCAGAAAAATGTGAATTGAGAGAGGGGTCTAGCCTCCCAGCCTACATCTTTCTCCTGTGCCGGTTGCTTCCTGCCCTTGAACATCGGATTCCAGGCTCTTTAGCATTGGGACTTGAGCTGGCTCACGTTGCCCCTCAGCTTGCAGACAGCCTATTGTGGGACCTTGTGATCATGTTAGTTAATACCTAA
This sequence comes from Gorilla gorilla gorilla, assembly GCF_029281585.2. Classification (NCBI taxonomy): domain Eukaryota; kingdom Metazoa; phylum Chordata; class Mammalia; order Primates; family Hominidae; genus Gorilla; species Gorilla gorilla. The sequence continues at coordinate 69,466,914 of NC_073238.2, forward strand.
TAAACTCCTATATATATATATAGGAGTTGAATGTGTGTGTGTGTATGTATATATATGTGTATGTATATATATATATATATATATATACATACACATATATATACACACACACACATATATATATACACACACACATATATATATATATACACACACACACATACATCCATCCTATTCTGTCCCTCTAAGATAATCCTGACTAATACAGTATCTATATCCAGGTCTTCATAAGGAGCCATCATGAATTTTAATTAGGAGTATGCCATGGCAATATTTGCATTGAGGAATTTTATGGTGGCAGCAATGTAAAATATACTTCAAGGTAGCAATGTTAGTGAATATTAAAAACTAATAGTTCTAATATGAGTTTTGGTATAAAATTATGAGGCATGGGAAAGGAGGAAAACCGTTAGTGATTGTAAAGAGAAATAGCAACATATTGAAGAGATAAAATCAACTAGAATTTATGAAAAAATTGAAAGTACAGATTTAGGAAGGAGAGAGAAGTAAAAATGACTTCCCTATTTCTTGCTTGACAGAATAAATAGATTATGGTATTTTCATTTGGGGGATGAAAATTACCAAGTTAAATAAAATTTTAGGAGTGAGGAAGGTGAGGAAAGATGGAATATTATGGCTTCATTTCATGTACTGGTTTTTCAGTGCCCATTGGAGCCTAAAGAGAGATACAGAGTAGGTAATTCAATATGTAAATATGGAGTCAGTAAGGGGAGAGTGATAATTTGAGTTGCAGCTAAAGTTGGTTTTTCAAACAATAAGAATAGTTGGCATTCAGCTGGGAAGGTGTATAGATGCAGATTTGTGATTAGTGGGTCGTGGAATATTGGTATGCTGCAAAAGGCTTCAAAGTGGCCTTGAATATATTTCCCATTATTTTTCATGAAGGCCTGGAAGAGCTTATTGTTTCAGGGGTTAGGACACTGTGTACCTCAATGCTTTCACACCAGTCCCCTACAACACAACACTAATATATAGACTTCAGGCACTTTATCAGACAGAAGCAATTGTAATGAAACGATTAAAGAAATGATGTCCTAGAAGCCAAGAAAAAAGATTTATCAGTTGAATGAGCTAAAATATCTAATTTCCAGCAATGCCAAGTGATTGCTTGGCATGGTAGAAGCTATCTCAATTATAAACCTAGAAATCAGATGTAAATACATTGAGGAGGTAGTGACATATGGTCATTACACATTAGCTATTCTTTTGAGCAGCTTGGCTGTAAATGAAAGAAGCAAGACACCTTAATAGTGGGAGATTTAGCATGAAGAGAAAGGGAAACTATGTAGCATACTTGTTGGTGGAGGGAAGAGAGGTAAAGAGTGACTGATTTACAATATAAAAAAGAGATTTACAATATAAACAAGATTCCGGAAGAGAAAACAGATGTGAAATTATTCACTGAAGAAAAAAATGGGATTATGGGATTACATTGAGGTGAAAACAAAACTAGAGGAAATTCCCACATCAAAGCTTCTATTTCTTTAGTAAGAAGGTAGGCAGTGCCATTCACTTAGAGTGAGTGGGAAATCTTGAGTAGAAGGAGTCTCTGGAAGAATAAACTATTTTCTTGAAATAGTGGTTTCAAGAAAAAAAAGAAAAAGAAAGACATTACTTTGTCTAACAGCTAAATTTGAAACCACGAATTTGTAGTGTTGCAAAATATACTGTGCATACTAGCAATGCTACCAGCATTTATCTATTTCATATAAAATTATCTGGTACTGGAAAATCACGTTATATTGCACAAGTTTTTTTTTTTAATCCCTGCCAACTTCAGAATGACTTTATTTTTTTAATGTGGGAGTGAATGATGATTATTCCCTAATACATTTTAAATCTGCTGAAATAATCTTGATATTTTCATTTAACTTAGATTTGTTCATTTTATTCACATTTTTCCTAAATCTAAACCATCTATGCTTTCCATGAATAAGCTTCTCTCTAACTAAAGTTAGAAAAAGCAGAAGGAGGAACAGAGATTGAAAGAGAAACCTACGGTATTAAAGAAGGGCTTTTTCATGAGCTTGTTAAGCAAGGTGCTAAGTGTATGTGACCTTTCTCATTTAATCTTTACGTGATTTTTACTGTGATTTTCATATTTAAGTTAGGTCCCTGTTGCCTAATGGTAATAGAAATGAGAATCCTCTACACTAGTATTTGAGTATGTGTGTTACATGATTTCTTTCTAATTCAAACTCTCTGGCTGTTCTGCTGAAGAGTGGCTAGTCCCAGTCAAGTTGTATCATTTACAGCTGTTCTTTAGACTAAAAGGAGAAGAGTGTAGTTATTTGGTTAGACTAATTGATGTTAGCAGTCACTTGGATAATATAGACCAAAGATATAACTTTCTTCTCATTAACATAGCCTCTGGGCCACATTTCTTCAAGTAAGTGACCCATTTTTTTCTTTTACTTTAATTTTCCAGGGTGGTGTATAAAGTGCTGCGTTTCCTAACTAATACAGTTTGCTTTGTGTCCCCACCCAAACCTCATCTTGAATTGAAATCCCTTAACTCCATAATCCTCATTTGTCATGGGAGGGACATGGTGGGAGGTAATTGAATCATGGGGTGGTTTCCCCCATGCTGTTCTTGTGATAGTGAGTGAGTTCTCACAAGATCTAATGGTTTTATAAGCATCTGGCATTTCCTCTGCTGGTACTCATTCTGTCTCCTGCTGCCCTGTGAAGAGGTGCCTTCCACCATGATTGTAAGTTTCCTGAGGCCTCCCCAGCCATGTGGAACTGTGAGTCAATTAAACCTCTTTTCTTTATAAATTACCCAGTCTCAGGTATTTCTTCATAGCAGCATGAGAACAGACTAATACGTGAACATACTCTGCTTTTGATCTCAGTGACTGTGAAATATTTGGGAAATTATTTCAATCTTGAATATGCAACTGTGTTAAATCACGTGCTCTAATATAATATTTTACCCCTCATTTGAATTATTTATGGAATCTGTAATTCAAGCTACAATGCCAAAATATTGTTGTACAATGTTTCATATTTTTAATTCTTGACCTAGACTGTTTTCATAAAAATACACACTTGGCCCAGGAGTTCAAGGTTGCAGCGAGCTATGATTGTACCATGCACTCCAGCCTGCATTACACAGCACAGCCATGTCTCTAAATAAAATAAAAACGTCCTGTTGTTAATCTTTTAGAGTTGAAAATGAGTAAAAATAATTAAAAGTTTTCTGAATTGGAGATTGATTAGGAGGAATACTACAAACAAATACTATGATTTTTGTGAAATCCCATGTTTTATCTGAAATAGTAGTGTTTGAGTATTAGATTAGTCAGGAAACATGATGTTTCTTTCTAAATTTGAATTTTATTTTGTTTCCTCTTACTATCACAATACTTTTCAGCATAGCATTTATTTTGAGATCTTAAAAAACTCTCCTGTTTGAAAAATTGTTATAGGAAGGAAGAGGACACCAAAGACAAACAGTAATTGCTATAGTTGCTCTTTCAGAAAGCCTGGATTTGCAAGACATTTTTAAAAAAATCAATTTGATATGTATTTTCTCTTCTGAAAATAATTGACTATAGCTATTCATGCTAAATATACCCCAGAGCTGTATATATCTTGAAGTCTATGCTTACCTTTTTTAAAATAAATTTTCTAAAATTAGCACCTTTAAAATGGATCTGTGGCAAATAATCCCTTCTTGTTCCAATATTGTATTTTCTTTTAATTTATAGCTTCGCTTGTGCAATTCTGTTGGAGGACAATGTCTAAATGAACTGATTTATTCCTACTTGAAATGGAGTATATTTTTAATAAATATAGACTGTATCAAAATCAACCACACACAGTGAATCTCTCTGGCTGTAGCTCATAGCAACAGAAGCCACAAATTGCTGCACATATATTTGCAACACAAAACACAAAAGTTTTTTTTTTTTTTTTGGTAACCTTTTTGAACACTTCTCACTGTTGGCCTTTATAAATGTTAGAAAATGACAACAAAATCAACTATTTTGCTTTATACATTTCAAAGAGTATAATTGATAATAATAATATCCAAACAAATGTGATTAAAATGCCAGTGTTGGCATTTTGTGCTCTTTTTATTTTTGGGCACATTGTATCTTGAATAAGTAATTACATGTTTAGGTTTGTTATCTCTTCCTGGTAAATCAACCCATTGATCATTATAATTTCTTTTTTTGTTTCCCATATTTCTTGTCACCAGTCCACATAGTCTGATACTACCACAACCAGTTTAGTCTTTACACTTCCCTGGTATACTTTTACCACCCTTTTGCATTCAGCCTATCTCTTTTTATTAAAAATGCTTCAATAGTAACTGCATATAAATGCATTGTTTTTTTAAAAAAAAACACTTTCTGAAATCTACTTTTATTTGGAGTGTTTATTTCATTTGTAGTTAACATAGGTAAGGATAATGTTGGGTTTAAGTATACAATTTTATACTTTTTTCTGTTATTTTCACTTATATTTGTATCTCCTGCTTCTCCTTTCTTTTCCTTTTGAGTTGATACTTTTAATATTGCATTTTAATTCCACTAATTCTTTTTAGTTCTAGATTTGTATCTTTTTAGAAGATGCTCTTAATATTATAATAGGTAACCTTAATCACCCCTTAGAATTAGTATTGTTTTATTTCACATAAAATGTAAGAAAATTGCAACACTATAACCGTCTACTTTACTTAAATCTTTTGAGTTACTATTGTCATATAATGATACCTGCATACAATCTAAGTCCCACAATACAATGTTATAAGTTTTAGGTTAAAGTCAGCTGCTTTCAATTAATTTAAATAATAGTAAAAAATTCATTTTATATTTAGCTATGTATTTTCCATTTCCATTACCACTCATCCAATCTTATAAATCACAATTTCCTTCTGTTATGATTTTCTTTTGGCCTGAAGAACATTCTTACACATTTTTTTTTTTGTAATGTAGTTCTGCTGTCTTTATAGCCTCTCAGTTTTTTCTCCATTTATTGGCCACAGTTTTTATATATTCATTCATTGTGACTATATTTTTCTTTAAGTCATTAAGAATACTTATAATTCTGCTTAATGTCCTTACTAGCAAATTGCAACAATCGAACACTGTGAAATTTCTTTGGACTGCTTTTCTCTTGAAAATCAGTCACTTTTTCTAATTATTCACATGTAAAATGCTCATTGTTGTTGTTGTTTTAATATATTGGGCATTGCAGATAAAACACTGTAGAGACCTTCAATTTTTTTTTTAAGGTTGATTTTTTTCCCTAGAATGTATTTAATGCCTGATCACTTTCAAACTGTGGAGTTATTACTAAACACTTTCCTACAGCTGACCTGTTTTGGTTTTGGCTACAGTCACAGTAATTTCTCAGTCATGGAAAAATGATAATCACACTATATGGTCTTCTGAAAATTTTATGGAAATATGGAAATGTTCACAAAGTCCTCTGTCTTAAAGACCTACATATTTCAACTCGCTCATCCAGAGCAGCAGCTGAAATCTATAATCAGCTTATTTAGTCTTCTATCCACTTCTTTCCTGTTTTGTGTGTGTGAGTTCCTTGGAGTTTCTACTACACATATCTAAATCAGAAGTCAGCCATGGATTTGAGGTGAGCTTATGTGAAGATTTAAGGCTTGCTCTCTGAGGCTTTCTCCCTTCTGGGACTTACCCCTTTGGTTGCTAGCTGGAAGCCCTAAAATTCATCCTCTGATACCTCAAACCTGTATGACTTTGGATTTCCTTTTGAATTCTAAGCACCATGTTCTGCATAGACTAGTAACTGTTTTCATTGAGAATTTGATCTTACTTAATATGGGACCTATTTTATGGGTCAAAATTTCTACAATATCTATATGCATATTGTCACTTTTCAGTGCTGTTGAGTAGTATTTTTATTTATTTAAAAAAATTTATTTTTAGGATTTATAATTGTTAATGTAAGAGGGTTTGTTCATACAAGCTATTTCACTATCAATGGAACTAGATTTATATATTCACATTTAAGATAACATTTTTATAATGAAAATTATGCTGGCTTACTATTTATGATAGTGATATAGGCCTTCATTAAAAGAAATTTATCTAACCAAAAAATGTGTTGATTCAAAGAAAAGCATTAAGTATATAAATCCATACAGATAAAGGTATGCCAAAATCATAAATTTAAATATGAAAGACCCAAATGCTTGAAACATTTTACTGGGTTCTTAGCTGCCTATATGACTGAAATAAAGTAGTAAAGTAATTGATAGACACAATATTTTTTAAAATCTCTGATGCTTACATAATTTATAACTCAGTCATCTTACAAAAATTGAGCTTATTGCAATAAAATTTAATAGTTTAAATTTTTATTAGGCTTCTTTTAAATCTATGGCAATCCCTTAATAGAGCAAGAGTTATAAAACTCTGCAGATAAAAATAAATATTCAAAATGTCATGAAACAAAATTATATCACAGACCCCTGGGTTGTCATCAGCATATATCTAAAATAATCATTATCAGAACTTGAGTTTATTAAGTACTTGCTATATGGTAAGTTGAGCATTTAAAAGTAATTGGAAATCTTTTTTGACCTAACTTGAAAGGCTTTTTATGTGAGACAATTTGTCAAGTAAAATAATAGTAGCTGCACCTACCTCACAAGACTGTTGTGAATATTTAATTACATAAAATACATGCAGAACACTTAGAATAGCCTGCGAACTATTGAAGACAAAAGACTATCTAATGTTAACATTACTGGAGGGGGTGTGGCACATGATAAGAACCATACTTTAGAATGATAAAGGTGGCATAATGACTACATGTGAAAAGGATAGATATTGGAGGTGATTAATAAGATTAATAATTAAAAGGTAATTTTGATAATGTATCCAAGTTATGATGAAGACATGGCCAGGGCAGTGCCATTGAGAATGGATAACAAGAGTGCCTATTAAAGTCTTGGTGACTATTAAGTATGGTATGCAAGGAAAGTAGTCAAAGATATCCCAAGTTCCCTAAGTTTTATACCTCAACATAGAATTATATTGACAAAATAGATAAGTGGGCCTGGCACTTTGGCTCATGCCTGTAATCCCAGCACTTTGGGGGGCCAAGGCGGGCAGATCACAAGGTCGGGAGTTCAAGACCAGCCTGGCCAACATGGTGAAACTCCATCTGTACTAAAAATAGAAAAAAATTAGCTGGGCATGGTGGTGTGCCCCTGTAATCCCAGCTACTCGGGAGGCTGAGGCAGGAGAATTACTTGAACCAGAACCCAGGAGGCTGAGGTTGCAGTGAGCTGAGATCATGCCGCTACATTCCAGCGTGGGCTACAGAATGAGACTCCATCTTAAAAAAAAGATAAGTGATGAAATACAGCTTGTAACCAGGCAGAAACATTATTTGTAAGTTATAAAAATGAAATGGAGAGGTAAGGTGCTCCAATTGTGATATGTTGAGTTTGAGTAGCTTTGGAATAACCAGCTGTTAGTATCTAGCAGTAATTGGTAAAAAATGATATCATGAGAAATGACAGAGTTATCTACTCATTCTGAGTAATTCACCATTGTGCTAGATTAGTCTCCTTTTTATCAAAATTCATGGGACTCATTATCGTCAGTATATCCACAGACTGGTATCCATGAAAAATGGGTGGCTGTTTGCATAAAATTTGCTAAGCATTAGTGTAGGGAGAGGATGAGTAAAAGAAGTGTGTAGATAAATTGTGGGAATGATCAAAGTACAACAATAGGAGGAGATGTAGAGAAAGGAAAAGATATACCCAGAGTCAAGGGAGAGAAGGGATTGGGGAAGAGTCTTATGTGAGACTTCAAAACCAAAGTAAAATAGTAAAGATAAAAGGAAACCAAAGAAAGCAAGATACATAATGGAGTCTTAGTGAACATTAGTTATAAATATTGCATTTTAGTATATGATATTATAAATATAAATACCTTTTGCAATAATGATTTGCTGTATAATTATTTTTATAGCTCAACTATAACATACAGCTATAAGATTAGAAATATGCTAAATAACATAATAAAAGGGATCATATAAAGCCTAATTATTAATACTTGGGGGTTGTAGTATTAGCGATAAAAGCATTGTCACTATAATGGTTAAATTAAATCAAGCAGAGAGCTGAATTTGGCCCTTGTCCATAACTTCTTAACTCCATTGTAGAAGGTTATGTAATTAGGACTGTGTTTATAAAAACAGAATGATTTTATTTTGTTTTTATATATTCAAATAATAAATCCAGAATTGAAACCTGGCTATATGGAGAAAAAACTGGGGTAACAAATAATTCTAGTTTATAGGTCACACCATCTTATAAACAAACTATATACTATAGGATTAGTTGAAACCACACACACATACATTCAGTCACTATGATTGAAAACACAGGCTAAATATTTGACTGAATTGGGCAACTTTACTATTTCAATTACAATTTTGTCAATGGAAGGGCATAGTTTATGTTATCTATTTGAACTAACTATATAATTTTCTAAATAACTAATTAATAAAAACGAATTTATTATAAATTCTAAAGAAATAAAACAGATAAACATTTTTTGTAATAATAGAGTACTGCTCTGATGTAATTAAGATTATTGGTGACTGATAGAATTCAGACAATCCCTTGCCATTATTAACATTAAAAATTTTTTTTTCTAATGCCCACTATGCATTATTCAAACGGGAAATTAGAGTGAATAGCACAAATAGACATTTTAACAGCAGCCAAAAATCAGGATTTGTAACTTGCAATGTGATAACTGTTCTAAGTCTATAATCCATTTACCTTAAGGAGCCAAATAATAGCCTTAATAGTCTGTATTTTAGCTACTTTGTTTATAGTTTAACAAATATTTAAGAAGTTAACCATTTTTTCATTTAAAACTACAAAAAGAACATCAATAATTAATGATTCTAGTTCAACATGAGCAGGTTGATAAGTCATATTATTAGGATGGAATGGATTAAAGGACTTAAGCAGGACATTTTTATGCTCACATGAAAGATGTTTTGTGCTTTCTCCAGGCCCTATGTTGGTTTACAATGGAGTACCTTTAATAACCTGAAGTCTTTTATGAAATAAGGTGAGGTATAAATACATAATAAAAAAACTGTTCACTATTGTAGAATTACATTTTGTTGTTTTTCTAGTAGGAAGATTAAGATGATGGAGAATGAAATGTAAATCAATTAACAGAGTCTTCAGATGATTAAACCCCTCCTGATTTGCCAGCACGCTCTCAATAAACAACTACTTTTTCTTCTTCTTCTTCTTCTTCCTCTTCCTCTTCCTCCTCTTCTTCTTCCTATTTCTTTGTAGTTGCTGTGTAGGAACAAAAGCACTAAAAATGCCAACTGTATGTATACAGGTAGATGAAACAAACACGTAACAAATAAACATAATGAGGAAAAAACTTAAAGAAAGCTGGCAGTGGCCAACACAAATATTTCAATAATTAATGAGATTCTGAGTGAACAACATTTTAATGCTTACACGGACTTTAAAGCTTCTTTCTTTTTGCCTTCTAGTTTGGTTTCAAAATATTTATTTTCACACTTTTAAGGTTATGGATTTTCCAATAAAACCTCCCAGTTGCCAGTAAGTTGGATTTCAGTTTTTAAAAGTATTTTCTAGGCATTATAAAGATATTAAAATTTTTATCTGTGTACTTTAAAACTATCATAATATCATCTGAAAAAACTCTATACTTTGGTAACCAAGGACAGCTTAACTAGAGATGACCTAAATACCAATGTCAAATCTTCACATGGGAAGCTGTGGTGCTTCTAGGTATTGAAATGCCTAAGAGTTTGTATGGATTATCAGGAAGTTGGTGGGCCAAATATTGTTTAGATTCCAAGCTCTTTTTCTCCCACATTTTGTATATCTGAAGTCAATAAATTTTATCTTGGGAAAATGAGATTATTGGATATCAAATATTGAACTATGGGCTGAGGATATAGCATATAGAATAGCCTTACATTATGAAAAATAAAGCACTAAGAAAATGTCTGTAATAATTTAGCCTTTAGTTCTTCTCCCTGAGTTGATTCATTGGTACTGCTCTACAATTAGATGACGTGAACACACATGTGGATGGTAAATGATGCCAAAGATCATTGTTAACATGATTAATAAATTATGCTTGACATCATTTTATATTTACTTACTCTTTATCCATGTGCTCTTACCATGCAGAAAGCTTAGTTCACGTCCATTCTAGGGAGAGTTTGACATGTTAGATAATGAAGTTTTATGTGACACCTACTCAGAAGGTAGCTGGCACTGTGGCCACTGCTCTGTGTTTTGCCAGCATATCTGTAAGTATGAGAAGATCGTGTCCTCTTTCCATCAGCATGCTCCTTCTCCTCCTTCAATCATTAGTCCCTTAGGCTTTAGTAAAAGAACAATGCACATTCCTTTTATGGGCAAATGGGTGAGCCTAAATACTTTATTTTTTTGTAGTCAATCTTTTTTAGGCTAAATAGGCAATCAGGGAGTCACTTACACTTAAACTAAAGACATTTTAAACTAAAAAAATATCAGTTTTCAGCATTTGATTTGTGGTGTGTATTATATATACACAATCAAAATAAATACTGCTATGCCCTTTTCATTTATCTAGTTTGTTCCTCTTGAATTTACCAAGTTCACTAAAGATGTTCATCTTTCCATCTTTAATGTATGGATGTCACAACAGATTTTGGCAATGCTGTGCGAATCTGATTTGTTTTCTTCACTAGCACACAACATAAAGTTATTAGCTGCCTTGAATTATACAAAAAAAGTTGAAATCTGGCAAACCAATGGAGTGCTGACTCTTGTTTTTGATCTATTGAACTATCAGCACCTTTTAGCCCAACAGCTTTAAATCTCCAATCAAAATATTTATTTACTTAGAAAAAAAATCTATTTTTTTAATATTATTGCTGATTGTAATGGCAGAGCACTCATAATCATGCATGTAAGATAAATATTGTGTTTGACTAAGGATAAAAGAAATATTTTGCATCATATGTATTTTATTCTATTATTTTGTGATATAGAAGGACCAGTGATAAATGTAGGGTAATAAATAGAACATAATCTGTGTATTTTAACATGTTTTAAAACATTTTCTTACTATTTTAATGTCCCTACTTATAAGCATGTAAATAGAAAGCATTAAGACAGAGGAGGTTGTAAAGAAAACTATGGCAAGCAAAATTTAACAAACATTTAGTAGTCATTACATTTAACTATACTTTATTTTTATTATGGAATACAGTATTTACCTTTATTAAAGGGTTTGACAAAAAGATTTTTAAGATTTTATCAAATTCCTGAGATAAGTTAAAAAAAGAAGAAAGTTTCAAAAAAAGATATAAACAGTTTATTTTTGAATGAAGATTCAAGTCTGATCCTTTGCATATGAATCTTGGATCTTGGATGTGAATTCCTGACTAATGGTTAAAGTGGACTTAGAATCTTTCCTTGAGGACAAATAGAATTGAGGAAGAGAAAAATCTGAGAAGCATTCAGAAGCTATGTCTTCCTGCATGAGATCATAAGTAATAAATCCAGGCAGAGATAAGGAAGATGATGAAGTAAAGATTATCTGCTAATGTAAGAGTTCTCCATAGACACATAGCAAAAGTGGTGAATTGTTTGCCTAATAACAGTAACTCTGGGCTATATCAACAATTTTAAGAGAGAATAAAGAAGATATTATATCTGGTGATCAATTTAGAATATTCATAATGTTTCAGACCTAAAATTTAAGCATTATAGAAAAGTCTCAAATTAGTGACTATTTTAATAAAATCTGCCTAATAATCTTAGTAATTCAAATCTCAATATATAATCCTCATTCATTATAGGAACTATATTTTCATTAAAAATTTTTCTTGAATGACTAGTTTGTAGTAGTTTACTCTGAAATGTTAAGAGATTAGAAAATCAGCAGAATTTTTTTCACAAAAAAATATATTTGATATAGTAAGACATTTAACTGGTGTTGACAAATATGTTGACAGAGTAAACATATAAGGGATTTGGACTAGGTGTTTACGTTTGAATAGCATTCATTATGAAGAAAATGGAAATAGAAAAAGGCAGTTATTCCCAAGTAACTCTCATGTTTGCATTATATTTTGCTTTGAAGGATAAGGAACACGAAAGCATGTTTGTAAACTGTGAATGATGGAATAGGAACACAGGCTAATTATGCAGTACAGTGATGGCATAATGAAAAGGCACAGTGCTTTCAAAGATAATAGAAGATGGCATCCAGAACACATGTATAGGAACTAATCGTTGATGGAAAGAGGACCAATTCTGTCACTGACATAGGAGTAAAGAATGAGAGCACAGATTACTGGATTTGTGGAGGGAGAAGATACAACTCCTTTTGGATGCCTTCTGTTTGTTTAACAACGTGATGAAAAACCATTAGCTAAGAGCGAAGTGGTGAGGAGAGAATAAAATATTTAAGAATAGAGAAAGTGATACAAAATAATTTCCTGAGGAGAGTGAGAGTGAGTGTACGACTTACTATAGGACTAGAGTAAATTGCTGATCCAGCTACAAGTTTATCTGATTTTACAGAAGATGAAGTGAAATCATCCAACCTGCCCAGTGGGTCAATATGTCTAGCCATGCTTAGTCCCTACCCCCACTTCAACCACAGAAAATGAGGTAAGAGAAGGAGAAAAAATCTGAGAGGCCTTTTTTCCCCTTTTCCAAACGAAAGATTATGATAGATGATGGATGTATTACGTTTGCTAGAGTTGCCACAGTAAATTACCTCTCATTGGGTAGACTAAAACAAGAGAATTGTATTCTTTCACAGTTCTGGAGGCTAGAAATATAAAGTCAAAATATCAGCAGAGCTATGAAGGATCTAAGGATGAATCCTTCCTTATCTTTTCTGGCTTTGGGTAGCCCCAGATTTTCTTTGACTTGCAGCAGCATAAATCCAATCTCTGCCTTGTTTTCTGTCATCATGTGGCTTTCTCTTCCCTTTGTATAACTCTGGTAAACCACAAGCAAATAATTTATAAGTAAGACCCCAAAAGTAGATGCAACAACAACAAAAATAAATATATGAGATTTAATTAAACTAAAAATCTCCTGCACAGCAAAAGAAATGATCAACAGACTAAAGAGATAACCTGCAGATTGGGAGAAAATATTTTCAAACTATGCATCCAATAAAGAACAAACGTCTAGCATCTACTAAGAATTTAAACAAATCACCAAGAAAAAAACTTCAACTAAAAAGTGGGCAAATGTCATGAACAGACAGTTCTCAAAAGAAGATATACAAATAGCCAACAAACATGAAAATTGATCAACATCAAGTCAGTAGTCGTGAGAGAAATGCAAATTAAAACCACAATGAGATGCCACATTACCCCTGTAAGCATGACCATTATTAAAAAGCCAAAAACAACAGATGTTAGCAATGGTGCAGTGAAAAGGGAATGCTATTCACTGTTGGTGAGAATGTATTCGACTTTTATGGAAAATAGTATCAAGATTTCTGAAAGAACTGGAAGTAGATTTATCATTTGATCAAGCAATCCTGCCACTGGGTATCTACTCAAAGTAAAATAAGTCATTATATCATGACACCTGCACTCATACGTTTATTGTAGCACAATTCACAATTGCAAAGATATGGAATTAATTTAAATGCCCATTAACAGATGAATGAATAAAGAAAATATGGCACAGATATGTGTGTGTGTGTGTGTGTGTGTTTATGCACACACATACACCACACAATATATTTGTGTGTGAATATATATGTGTGTGTATATATATGTAGACATGGAATATCTATGTGTGTGTATATATATACATATACATACATAGACACACACACACACACACACACACCATGGAATGCTATCCTCCAGCCACAAAAAAAGATGAAATAATGCCTTTTGCAGTGACTTGGATGGAACTGGAGGCCATTATCCTAAGTGAAGTTACTCAGGAATGGAAAACCAAATACTATATGTCTTTTTACTTATAAGTGGGGGAGCTAAGCTATGGGTATGCAAAGGCATATAGAGTGGTATAATAGATACTGGAGATTCAGAAGAGAGAAGGAAGGGAGGAGGGTACAGGATGAAACATTATCTATTGGGTACAGTGAACACTATTCAGGTGATGGGTGCACTAAAAGCCCCAGATTTCACCACTATACAACTCATCCGTGTAACCAGAAACCACTTGAATCCCTAAAGCTATTGAAATTAAAAAAAAAAATTCCCCTTTCTCTTATTCAACACCGTTCATTGTTTTTAGGGCTCACTTAAGTCCAAGATGATTTCATCTTGAGATCCTGAACTAATAATATCTGCAAAGACTCATTTCAAAATAAAATTGTTTTCTGAGGTTTCAACGGACATCAGTTTGGGGTGCACACTGTTCAACCCACTACAATGGACTCAGTACAACCAAAAGAGGTTCTTACCTGAGGCTAAATTCCTAAGTGTGTCTGTGATATTTGACTGAGATGATTATGCTATGTACAAGATTTCACTTACTCCTCTAGTTTTCCACCTTATTTTCCTCACATTCTCTCTAGTACCTGCTACATTTGGGCCCTTTTCAAATTTTATTTTTATTTTTTCAGTTTTTCCAACAGTTTTTACCCTCCTCTGTAATGTCTTTATAATATATTATGAGCATATTAGGGTTCTCTATAGAGACAGAACTAATAGGAAAGATGTAGGAGTTTATTAAGGAGTACTGACTCACACGATCACAAGGTGAGGTCCCGCAATAGGCCGTCTGCAAGCTGAGGAGCAAGAAAGTCAGTCCAAGTCCCAAACATGAAGAACTTGGAGTCTGATGTTCAAGGGCAGGAAGCATCCAGCACGGGAGAAAGATGTGAGCTTGGAGACCGAACCAGTCTAGTCTTTCCACATTCTTCTGCCTGCTTTTATTCTGGCCATGCTGGCAGCTGATTAGATTTTGCCCACAAAGATTGAGGGTGGGTCTGTGTTCCCCAGCTCACTAACTCAAATGTTAATCTTCTTTGACAACACCCTCACAGACACACCCAGGAAGAATACTTTGCATCCTTCAATCCAATCAAGTTGACAGGCAATATTAACCATCACAATGAGTTACATTATTCCCACATTTTAATACACCAAATGTATATCGCTCACTTTGTTTTTCATCTTCCATAAATTTGTTAAGATCTCTCACTTTTTGTCTCCCCAGCCTCCTCCTTACATTATCTTGTCATTGTCTGAGTTGATTCCTTTTTGAATTTCTATATTTTAATTGCAATGTGGTTTCCCAATGGATGATAGAGTACTTAACATTTCATTAGAGACTAAAAATTTTATTTTCCAGTTTTTAAAGCTACTTTTGTTTTCTTGTTTTGCTATAGGAATTGCCCTTCCATTGTGTTGCTTTGCTTTTATGAGCATGTTTCCCTTAGTATTTTCCAAGACCCATCTTCAAATTTTCTTTCTACTGATTGATTTTTAACTTAATATCATAATGCCCTTTATTTCCCATTATGAAAAATGGGAAAAATGAGAAAATTAGTTCATTTATATTTCCTCATATTTCTCCTTCAAGCTTCCTTTTCCCCACTATTTATTAATTATATTTACTGTTTTTAGTACTTTTCATAGTTCTTTTCAAAATTATAGCAGACATTCTTGTTTATTAACTTTATTAAATTTAGATGCCTTTTTGGCCCAACACCTCAGCAAGAAAAATGAGAAACCATATGCACTTACATATGGTGTTCTCTGTTGTCTTCTATTTTATGTTTTTTAATTATTGTATTTAACTATCAATATCATAATATTTACCTTTTATTAAATATAATTTTCATGGTTGATTACTCTCGATAATGGCTACACCAGGCATTTCACCATACTTGGAGAGAATTTCTTTCAAAATTAGCTGAACTTTAAAATCTTTTAATGCAAGCATAATGAGGTCAGCAGAGAGGAAAAGGAGAGGAGGTGATAACTCTAGTAGAAGTAATGTCCATCAGTGAAAGGCAGGGCAGATATTCCAAAAATACAGGGAGGAAAGGAGGAACAGAATGAGAGTACAGGCAATTTTAGTGACTGATGGTAAATGGTCAAGGAAGAGCCCACCTAACGCTATTTTTTTTAAAACTGTGAAAACAATACCATTATATCCTGAACTGAGGGCAATGTTTGCCGGCTCAGGATCTGGGAATGAATAGAGAATGTGTAAAAGAGAGAATGAACATTAAGAAATGTTGTGTGGGCCTTGAATACACATTTTTCCAAAGACATAAAAATGGCCAACAAGTATATGAGAAGATACTCAACATCAGTAATCATCAGGAAAACACAAATTAGAAATACTATGAGATGCCACCACATACCTATTAAGATAGTTGTCATCAAAAAGATAAGAGATAATGAGAGACAGGACTAGCTGGATTTCCTAGGCCGACTAAGAATCCCTAAGCCTAGCTGGGAAGGTGACCACATCCACCTTTAAACATGGGGCTTGCAACTTAACTCACACCCAACCAATCAGAGAGCTCACTAAAATGCTAATTAGGCAAAAACAGGAGGTAAAGAAATAGCCAATCATCTATTGCCTGAGAGCACAGCAGGAGGGACAAGGATCGGGATATGAACCCAGACATTGGAGCCGGCGACAGCAAACCCCTTTGGGTCCCCTCCTTCCTATGGGAGCTCTGTTTTCACTCTATTTCACTCTATTAAATCTTGCACTGCACTCTTCTCGTCCATGTTTGTTACGGCTCAAGCTGAGCTTTTCGCTCGCCGTCCACCACTGCTGTTTGCCACTGTCGCAGACCCGCCCCTGACTCCCATCCCACCACTGACTTCCATCCCTCCAGATCCAGCAGGGTGTCCGCTGTGCTCCTGATCCAGCAAGACTCCGGTTGCCACTCCTGATTTTGCTAAACGCTTGCCATTGTTCCTGCACGGCTAAGTGCCTGGGTTCGTCCTAATTGAGCTGAACACTAGTCACTGGGTTCCGCGGTTCTCTTCCATGACCCACAGCTTCTAATAGAGCTATAACACTCACTACATGATCCAAGATTCCATTCCTTGGAATCCATGAGGCCAAGAATCCCGGGTCAGAGAACACAAGGCTTGCCACCATCTTGGAAGCGGCCCGCCACCATCTTGGAAGCGGCCCGCCACCATCTTGGAAGCGGCCCGCCACCATCTTGGAAGCGGCCCGCCACCATCTTGGAAGCGGCTTGCCACCATCTTGGGAGCTCTGTGAGCAAGGGCCTCAGGTAACATTTTGGCGACCACGAAGGGACCTCCAAAGCGGTGAGTAATATTGGACCACTTTCGCTTGCTATTCTGTCCTATCCTTCCTTGGAATTGGAGGAAAATTCCGGGCACCTGTCGGCCAGTTAAAAACGATTAGCATGGCCGCCGGACTTAAGACTCAGTTGTGAGACTATCTGGCGAAGGGCTTTCTAACGACCCCCAACCCTTCTGGCTTGGGGACGTTGGTCTGGTCGGAGCAGCTTCCACTTTCAGTTTTCATGGGGAAGCTGAGGGCCGACTAGAGGCAGAAAGCTGTCATCCCGAACTCCTGGCAGTAGCCAGTTGAGATCATGGCGCAGCCAGAATTCTCTACTCAATAGTCGCCCATCCGTGCGCCCCTACCTATCCCTTCTGATCCATACCTCCTGGGTCCCGACCATGACTTTCTTGAAAGCATAGCCCCCAAATTCTCCTTACCTCTGAATCTACTTCCTCTGATCCTTGCGTCTTAGGTACTAATGGTTCAGACTTTCATTTCCTCTAGCAAGTTGTATCTCCAAAGTGATCTAAGGAAGCTCTATGCTGTGTCCTTAGGCATCTAGGCTGTAACCCAGGGAGTCTTATCCCTGGTGTCCCTCCCGATTCAGGTATACATCTCTCGACATGGGCAGTTATGTGGGACCCATTCCCCACCACCCTTGCCAGGGGCCCAAGTTTGTAATGGCTAAGAGAGAGATGGAGAGAGAGAGACAGATGGAGAGAGAGAGAGACAGAGAGAGATGGAGAGAGAGACAGATGGAGAGAGAGAGAGAGAGAGACAGAGAGAGAGAAAGACGGAGAGAGAGACAAAGACGGAGTCAAAGAGAAAGAAAGAAAAAGAAATAGTAAAAAAAAAAGTGTGCCCTATTCCTTTAAAAGCCAGGGTAAATTTAAAACCTGTAATTGATAATTGAAGGTCTTCTCCTTTGACCCTATAACACTCCAATGCCACTTTGTTGTCAGTGTAAATAAGGGTGTAGCCCGAAAGCACTGAGGCCACTGACAACCCATAGCTTTCCTATCAAAAATCCTTAACCCAGTAACCCACGGATGGCCAAATGCATTCAGTCGGTAGCGGCAACTGCTTTGCTAAAAGTAGAAAAGTAACTTTTAGAGGAAACCTCGTTGTGAGCACACCTTACCAGTTCAGAATTATTCTAAGTCAAAAAAAAAAAAAAAAAAAAAAAAAAAGCGAAGGTAGCTTACTAACTCGAAAATCTTAAAGTATAGGGTTATTATTTTAGAAAAGGGTAACGGAACTCCAACCACTGATAATTCCCTTAACCCAGCAGATTTCCTAACAGGGGATTTAAATCTTAATTACCATACAAAGGTCTGACCAGACCTAGGAGGAACTCCCTTCAGGACAGGATGGTAGATGGTTCCTCCCAGGTGATTAAGGAAAAAACCACAATGTGTATTCAGTAATTGATAGGGAGATTCTTGTGGAAGCAGAGGTAGAAAAATTGCTTAATAATTGGTCTCCTCAGAAGTGCGAGCTGTTTGCACTCAGCCAAGCCTTAAAGTACTTACAGAATCAAAAGACTACCTCAATCCTGACTCCAAAGATTCACTACATCCTCTCTGGAATGAATTTGCACAAGAACTATTGTTTATGAGGATGCATCTTGATGGGGCAGCTGGGTTGTTATGAAATACTCAGGAACCCGGCCCAGCTCTAGGACTCACTCCTGAGCACAAAGGCAATGTTGGGCACGCTGGTAAAGGACCACTAGGATCCAGCACCCCGAACCCCTTTCTTTGTGGTCAAGAGAGGCGCTAAAATAGGTGCAGGGCTGCTACATCGGTGAGCATAACTAATCTGATAAGCAGAGGTCCATGGGTGGTTACGCACCCTGGAAAAGAATAAGCATTAGGCCCTTAGAGGACGCTCTAATGCTTATCGGAAAATGACTAGGGGTGCTGGCATCCCTATGTTCTTTTTTCAGATGGGAAACGTTCTCCCCACCCCAAAGCAAAAATGCCCCTAAGATGTACTCTGGAGAATTAGGACCAATTTGACCCTCAGATGGTAAGAAAGAAATGACTTATAGTCTTCTGCAGTACTGCCTGGCCACAATACCCTCTTAAAAGGGAGAAACCTGGCCTTCTGAGGGAAGTATAAATTATAACACCATCTTACAGCTAGACCTCTTCTGTAGAAAGGAGGGCAAATGGAGTGAAGTGCCATATGTGCAAACTTTCTTTTCATTAAGAGACAACTCATAATTACGTAAAAAATGTGGTTTATGCCCTACAGGAAGCCCTCAGAGTCTACCTCCCTATCCCAGTGTCCCCCCGACTCCTTCCCCAACTAATAAGGATCCCCCTTTTACCCAAATGGTCCAAAGGAGATAGACAAAGGGATAAATAATGAACCAAACAGTGCCAATATTCCCTGATTATGCCCTCTCCAAGCAGTGGGAGGAGGAGAATTCGGCCCAGCCAGAGTGCATGTACCTTTTTCTCTCTCAGACTTAAAGCAAATTAAAATAGACCTAGGTAACTTCTCAGATAACCCTGATGGCTATATTGATGTTTTACAAGGGTTAGGACAATCCTTTGATCTGACATGGAGAGATATAATGTTACTGCTAAATCAGACACTAACCCCAAATGAGAGAAGTGCCGCCATAACTGCAGCCCGAGAGTTTGGCAATCTCTGGTATCTCAGTTAGGTCAATGATAGGATGACAACAGAGGAAAGAGAATGATTCTCCACAGGCCAGCAGGCAGTTCCGAGTGTAGACCCTCACTGGGACACAGAATCAGAACATGGAGATTGGTGCCGCAGACATTTGCTAACTTGCATGCTAGAAGGACGAAGGAAAACTAAGAAGACTATGATTTATTCAGTGATGTCCACTATAACACAGGGAAAGGAAGAAAATCCTACTGCCTTTCTGGAGAGACTAAGGGAGGCATTGAGGAAGCATACCTCTCTGTCACCTGACTCTATTGAAGGCCAACTAATCTTAAAGGATAAGTTTATCACTCAGTCAGCTGCAGACATTAGAAAAAAACTTCAGAAGTCCACCTTAGGCCCAGAGCAAAATTTAGAAACCCTATTGAACTTGGCAACCTCAGCTTTTTATAATAGAGATCAGGAGGAGCAGGCGGAATGGGACAAACGGGATAAAAAAATAAAAGGCCACCACTTTAGTCATGGCCCTCAGGCAAGCGGACTTTGGAGTCTCTGGAAAAGGGAAAAGCTGGGCAAATTGAATGCCTGATAGGGCTTGCTTCCAGTGCGGTCTACAAGGACACTTTAAAAAAGATTGTCCAAGTAGAAGTAAGCTGCCCTCTCGTCCACACCCCTTATGTCAAACGAATCACTGGAAGGCCCACTGCCCCAGGGGACAAAGGTCATCTGAGTTAGAAGCCACTAACCAGATGATCCAGCAGCAGGACTGAGGGTGCCTGGGGCAAGTGCCAGCCCATGCCATCAGCCTCCCAGAGCCCCAGATATGCTTAAACATTGAGGGCCAGGAGGTTAACTGTCTCCTGGACACTGGCATGGCCTTCTCAGTCTTACTCTTCTGTCCCGGACAACTGTCCTCCAGATCTGTCACTATCCTAGGGGTCCTAGGACAGCCGGTCACTAGATACTTCTCCCACCCACCAAGCTGTGACCGATGAGCTTTACTCTTTTCACATGCTTTTCTAATTACACCTGAAAGCCCCACTCCCTTGTTAGGGAGAGACATTCTAGCAAAAGCAGGGGCCATTATACACTTGAACATAGGAGAAGGAACACCTGTTTGTTGTCCCCTGCTTGAGGAAGGAATTAATTCTAAAGCCTAGGCAACAGAAGGACAATATAGATGAGCAAAGAATGCCCATCCTGTTAAAGTTAAACTAAAGGATTCTGCCTCCTTTCCCTACCCCCTCAGACCCAAGGCCCAACAAGGACTCCAAAAGATTGTTAAGGACCTAAAAGCCCAAGGCCTAGTAAAACCATGCAATAGCCACTGCAGTACTCCAATTTTAGGAGTACAGAAGCCCAACAGATAGTAGAGGTTAGTGCAAGATCTCAGGATTATCAGTGAGGCTGCTGTTCCTCTATACCCAGCTGTACCTAGCCCTCATACTCTGCTTTCCCAAATACCAGAGGAAGCAGAGCGGTTTACAGTCCTGGACCTTAAGGATGCCTTTTTCTGCATCCCTGTATATCCTGACTCTCAATTCTTGTTTGCCTTTGAAGATCCTTCAAACCCAACGTCTCAACTCACCTGGACTGTTTTACTCAAGGGTTCAAGGATAGCCCCCATCTATTTGGCCAGGCATTAGCCCAAGACTTGAGCCAATTCTCATATATGGACACTCTTGTCCTTCAGTATGGGGATGATTTAATTTTAGCCACCCATTCAGAAACCTTGTGCCATCAAGCCACCCAAGCGCTCTTAAATTTCCTTGCTACCTGTGGCTACAAGGTTTCCAAACGAAAGGCTCAGCTCTGCTCACAGCAGGTTAAATACTTAGGGCTAAAATTATCCAAAGGCACCAGGGCCCTCAGTGAGGAACGTATCCAGCCTAAACTGGCTTATCCTCATCCCAAAACCATAAAGCAACTAAGAGGGTTCCTTGGCATAACAGGCTTCTGCCGAATATGGATTCCCAGGTACAGCAAAATAGCCAGGCCATTATATACACTAATTAAGGAAACTCAGAAAGCCAATACCCATTTATTAAGATGGACACCTGAAGCAGAAGCAGCTTTCCAAGCCCTAAAGTAGGCCCTAACCCAAGCCCCAGTGTTAAGCTTGCCAACGGGGCAAGACTTTTCTTTGTATGTCACAGAAGAAACAGGAATAGCTTTAAGAGTCCTTACACAGGTCTGAGGGATGAGCTTGCAACCCGTGGCATATCTGAGTAAGGAAAATGATGTAGTGGCAAAGGGTTGGCCTCATTGTTTATGGGTAGTGGCAGCAGTAGCAGTCTTAGTATCTGCAGCAGTTAAAATAATACAAGAGATCTTACTGTGTGGACATCTCATGATGTGAACAGCATACACACTGCTAAAGGAGACTTGTGGCTGTCAGACAACCATTTACTTAAATATCAGGCTCTTACTTGAAGGGCCAGTGCTGCAACTGCGTACTTGTGCAACTCTTAACCCAGCCACATTTCTTCCAGACAATGAAGAAAAGATAGAACATAACTGTCAACAAGTAATTACTCAAACCAACTCCACTCGAGGGGACCTTTTAGAGGTTCCCTGGACTGATCCTGCCCTCAACTTGTATACTGATGGAAGTTCCTTTGTAGAAAAAGGACTTTGAAAAGCGGGGTATGCAGTGGTCAGTGATAATGGAATACTTGAAAGTAATCCCCTCACTCCAGGAACTAGTGCTCAGCTGGCAGAACTAATAGCCCTCACTCGGGCACTAGAATTAGGAGAAGGGAAAAGGGTAAATATATATACAGACTCTAAGTATGCTTACCTAGTCCTCCATGCCTATGCAGCAATATGGAGAGAAAGAGAATTCCTAACTTCTGAGGGAACACCTATCAAACATCAGGAAGCCATTAGGAGATTACTATTGGCTGTACAGAAACCTAAAGAGGTGGCAGTCTTATACTGCCAGGGTCATGAGAAAGGAAAGGAAAGGGAAATAGAAGGGAACTGCCAAGCAGATATTGAAGCCAAAAGAGCTGCAAGGCAGGACCCTCCATTAGAAATGCTTATAGAAGACCCCTAGTATGGGGTAATCCGCTCCAGGAAACCAAGCCCCAGTACTCAGAAGAAAAAATAGAATGAGGAACCTCATGAAGACATAGTTTCCTCCCCTCAGGATGGCCAGCCACCAAAGAAGGAAAAATACCTATGCCTGCAGCTAACCAATAGAAATTACTTAAAACCCTTTACCAAACCTTTCACTTTGGCATTGATAGCACCCATCAGATGGCCAAATTATTATTTACTAGACCAGGTCTTTCAAAACTATCAAGTGGATAGTCAGGGCCTGTGAAGTGTGCCAAAGAAGTAATCCCCTGCACTGCAGGCCATACATTTCAATCCCTGTATCTTTAACCTCCTTGTTAAGTTTGACTCTTCCAGAATTGAAACTGTAAAACTACAAATTGTTCTTCAAATGGAGCCCCAGATGCAGTCCATGACTAAGATCCACTGCGGACCCCTGGACCGGCCTGCTAGCCCATGCTCCGATGTTAATGACATCGAAGGCACCCCTCCTGAGGAAATCTCAACTGCACAACCCCTACTATGCCCCAATTCAGCAGGAAACAGAGCAGTCATTGGCCAACTTCCCCAACAGCACTTGGGTTTTCCTGTTGACGGGGGGACTGAGAGACAGGACTAGCTGGATTTCCTAGGCCGACTAAGAATCCCTAAGCCTAGCTGGGAAGGTGACCACATCCACCTTTAAACATGGGGCTTGCAACTTAACTCACACCCAACCAATCAGAGAGCTCACTAAAATGCTAACTAGGCAAAAACAGGAGGTAAAGAAATAGCCAATCATCTATTGCCTGAGAGCACAGCGGGAGGGACAAGGATCGGGATATGAACCCAGACATTCGAGCCGGCAACAGCAAACCCCTTTGGGTCCCCTCCCTTCCTATGGGAGCTCTGTTTTCACTCTATTTCACTCTATTAAATCTTGCAACTGCACTCTTCTCGTCCATGTTTGTTATGGCTCGAGCTGAGCTTTCGCTCGCCGTCCACCACTGCTGTTTGCCACTGTCGCAGACCCGCCGCTGACTCCCATCCCGCCACTGACTCCCATCCCTCCAGATCCGGCAGGGTGTCCGATGTGCTCCTGATCCAGCAAGACTCCAGTTGCCACTCCCAATCGTGCTAAAGGCTTGCCATTGTTCCTGCACGGCTAAGTGCCTGGGTTCATCCTAATTGAGCTGAACACTAGTCACTGGGTTCCACGGTTCTCTTCCATGACCCACAGCTTCTAATAGAGCTATAACACTCACCACATGATTCAAGATTCCATTCCTTGGAATCCGTGAGGCCAAGAACCCCAGGTCAGAGAACACAAGGCTTGCCACCATCTTGGAAGCGGCCTGCCACCATCTTGGAAGCGGCTTGCCACCATCTTGGGAGCTCTGTGAGCAAGGACCCCCGGTAACAATAACAAGTGTTGGTGAGAGTGTAGAGAAGAAGAAATCCTTGTACACAGTTTCTGGGGATGTAGATTGGTTCTGCCATTATGGAAAAAAGTATGAAGGTTCCCAAATAAAGATAGAACTACAATATGACCCAGCAAATTCTCTTCTGGGTATATACCCAAAGGAAATGAATTCACGACCTCATAAAGATAACTGCCCTCCCATGTACATTGCAACATTGCTTCACAATAGCCAAGATATGGAAACAACCTAGTGGCCATTGATGGATGAATAGATAAAGAAATTGGTACATATATATGACGGAATATGTTTCTGTCTTACAAAAGAAAAAAAATCCTGTCATTTGCTACAACACGGATGAATGTGGAAGACAAAATGTTAAGTAAAATAATCCAGACACAGAAAGAAAAATATTGCATGATCTCACTTACATGTGGAACCCCAGAAAAAGCCAAATATACAGAGATATACAGTATAAAGAGTGGTTATTAGAGGCAGGCTAGAAGAAATATAAGACGTAGGTCAAAAGATATAAAGTAGCATTTACATAGAGTGAACAAGTCTCAAGCTGTGATGTACCACATGAGAACTATAGTTTATACGAGTATATTGTATTCAGGATTTTAAATAAATGAGTAGATGCTGCTGTTGCCACATACATACACACACACACAGACAAACAGGAACGGATAACTATGTGACATAATAGATATGTTACTTTGCTTCAACATAGTAATCATTTTACTATCTATAGGTATTTTCTCCTTACATCATGTTGTATACTTTAATTATACACAATAAAATGTATTTAAAAAAGAAAAATGTGGGAAGTCAAAGAATAAACTGACAAGAAAAATATAGCACTGTGATCCGGGATTTAAATGCTTAATGAAGTCAGTGAGCATGCTTTTAAACATGATTTTGTAATGGCACTTAAAAAAAGATAAATTATTTGTTCTTTTAGAGATCAGTTCTCCCTCTGTTGCTAAGGCTAGAGTACATGGTACAATTATAGCTCATTGCAGCCTCTAACTCCTGGGCTCAGGTGACTCTTCCTCCTTAGCCTCCCCAGCAGCTAGATCTACAAGCACATACCACCACACCCAGATAATTTTCGTGCTCTTTTTTTGTACATGCGGAGTCTCACTGTGTTGCAAATTCCTGACCTCAAGTGATCTTCCTGCCTGGGCCTCAAAGTGCGGGGATTATAGGCAGGGGCCACTGCGTTCAGCCTTTAAATTCTGTTAAAAACAGCGTTGGTGAGGTATGGAATTATTATATGCCATATGCTTTACGCTACTGTTAGTGGGTCTTGTAAAGATCCTATCACATTTGTCTTATAATTCTCATTTTACATATGAAGAAATTAACACAACATTGAAGTATTGCCAAAACTCACAGTTTGAAAGTCAGCATATATTTTGTTATGCATCAGAAATAGTAAAATAAAACTTATATGCCTCTAATAAATCTATTATTTCAAAAAAATTACTTGCACTTGCTTTATCACAAATGAAGTTTAAAAACACATAAACAAAAATAGAAAGTAACTTGGGTCAAAATCCCCAGAAATCATTTTCTTTGATTTTGTTGCCACCAATAAGCAATATACTTTATACAAACTTTTTGCCCAGACACCAAATTACTATTATCACTAGATCTATTCAATATATGCTGCTAAATTTTGTTTAATCTGTTCACTTAGATGAGTCTTTTAAAAAAATTACCTATAATGAGAAGGTGAGCCAAAGAAATTCTATGCTTCATATGGTGTTCATAATTTGGCATACTACAATCATGAAAAACCCCAAAGCATGGGTTTTTAAGCAGATGTCTTGCTTGTATAGGTTCATAATACACTGGCAGATTTTTCATCATAAACTCTAAGACTTCCTGCGTTTCAGTTAGGTGGAAGAAGAGAGAGGCCTGATAAGTGTCTAGGAGAAAAAATAAATCAGTGCAGCTGTGACCCAGGTCAGAATTATTCTTAATACTCACAATTGATTTCTGGAGAGCAGCTTGTATATAATATTACCAGCTGCTCCTTTAACAAGTGTGTGCACATTTTGGCAACTACAGATTTTGTAATTTGCTCCACTCACATGAAAACCAAAAAAAGGTGAAATTATCTAGTATGCTTTTCTTTTTTCTCTTCTTAGTTTATTTTACAATAATAATGCTTTATAGCATATGCACTGTAAGCAAGAGTAAATTAAGGATGATGTGGCACCTGAGCTACAAATGAGCCTCTTTCAAGTTAGGAGGCATATCTTAATTAAAAATTGGATGAATGGTAAAGATAGACCTCTCAAAGACTTTGTTTTTGTTATGAATCTCTGTAGAGATATTTTTTATTTCATTTTGCTAATCCATTTATGTATTTTGTTTATAAAGTAGACACAGGATGAAATTATATTATTTCAGATTCAACTATGAATGGTTTAAATCTGCAATGAAAGGCAGTATAATTATGCATGTTTTAATGGAGGTGAATAGTACAAAGCAGTGAATATTTCTTATGCAAGGTGGTACTGCTCTCTCATTCCAAATCTCTTCAGAGTTGGTTTTTATAGATTCCTGCTCAGAGCCTGAAGGATGAACTAGAAGACCTTTTGACATCAACTCTTTCTATGTGTGAACTCCTAACACTGAAAAAACACCAATTAAGAAAATTCAGTGATACAAGTTGACTATTACATAAACGCATTCAAAAGGGAGACAACTTAAATAGCTTGATTTAGCCTTTCCATAATGTATACATATATCAAAACATCAGGCTGTGTGGCATAAGTACATTCAAGTTTTACTTGTCAAGGAAAATAAATTAATTTTTAAAAGGATGAACAGAATCACATTATGATGAATGCAGAGAAACTTTGGGAAAATACAGACTTTGTATTTACAACTTACTAATTACAAGCTATGTTTTCTTCAAAAACCCATTCTTTCTAGGTTTCATTTGTAAAAAAGAGGTTTATATGCATGAACTTAATAGGATTTCTGAAATATAGCCTCAAATACTTACAAAATAAAATAGATTATGTTCCACTTTTGTAAAATACACTTATTTGAAGCATTTTGAAAGCTAAATGATATGAGTGTTAATGGGAGAGCACTTGTAGGGGTCATACGAAGAATCCCAGTATAAGTAGTAATAACTGAACATTAATCAAACCTTATCCTGAGTATCTGAATATTCAAAGAAATAATAGGAAGGATCAATTTTAAATTTATATTTTGCTTGTTTTAAAAATATTTTTTCTACTATTAATATTAATTAAAAATAAAAACGCCAAAATTTTTGTCATTGATTTCTAGGGGAGGCATGTATTTTTTAATAACTTCTAATTAAATATATATACATATATATTTACAATATATAGCCTCTGATTTGGGAGAAGGATTAGGGGAAGATGACCTGATTTTATTAAAATTCAAGTGCGTTAAAGAGTTATATTAATTAGCTAGAGCTGCCATAACAAAATGTCACAGACTGAGTGACTTAAACTACAGAAATTTGTTTTCTCACAATTCAGGAGGCTGAAAGTCTGAGATCAAGATGCCAACAGGGTTGATTTCTTCTGAGGCCCTTTTCCTTCACGTGTAGTTGGACTTCTTTTTCTCCCTGTGTCTTCGTATGGTCTTCTGTGTTCATGTCTGTGTCTTAATCTCCTCCTCTTATAAGAACACCAGTCAGATTGGATTAGCGCCAACTCATATGACCTCATGTAGCATTAATTACTCTTAAAAAAACTCTCCAAATGCCATCACCTTTTAAGATACCACACTATGAATTCTTTGGGTGTTGAATTATTATGTTCCAAATAGTTACCTTTCCAATACTCAGCAATGCTTTATATGAAACATTTTGGGAGAAACTTGATGATTTGTACCTTGTATATTAATCATTATAAAATATTGCTTTTTAGTCTCTTCTATTGCCATAGTTTTCAATTTATCGTAACAATATTGCTACCAATGCCTTTTTCTGAGTTTCATATTCAATTGTCTAGCGCTTTATCCATTACATAATAATCAGTGGTGCCATGTCACTTTTATTTTAATTTCTTAACAATAGAATATTGCTGTTTTTTTAAAGCTCATTTGGAAGTTTATTCATTGATTTGTTTATTTGTTTTGAAACTTCAATTATTTAAACACTTTTGATGGCTTCACACTGCATTAAGAATTAAACTCAAGTTCCTTACTCTGGCCCACCTGGCCCCAGCTGATCTCACCTCTTTCTACATATCTAACTATATTTCTCAATGCCTCATCTCTCATTTTACCATGAGCGTATTTCAAAGACTTCCTCTTTATTGTCAGTTTCTCTGTGTACTCTGCCTAGAATTTGCCCAGTGTTACCTCTTCCCAGACTGAACTTTTACAAACTGTTGTCTTTGTTGTTCTAGTGTTATCATTCAGATTTCAGCTTGTATATCTTTTCACAAAAGCATTTGGTGTGACCTCCCTGTCTGTCACTCAGCCCAGCTCTTGTTTTTAAAAAGTTGCCAGTCATTTTCTATCACACTGCTATTCCTTATTTCCTTCACAGCCCAAATCTGAAATTGTCTTGGTTTATTTCTATATTAGCATTGCCCAATAGCATGTTTTTCAATGAATGATATGCTCTATATCATGTACCACATGGGGTAATGTGGTAGCCATTAACCACATATGTCTATTGAGCACTGGAAATGTAGCTACTGAGACTGCAAACTAAATTATTACTTTTATTTCATTTTAATTCATTTAAATATAAAATAAAGAAGCCACATGTGGATGCTGGTTACTGTATTAGGCAGCATAGTTCTGTCTCCTCTGTTAAATCCAAAATTCCATGATGATAAGAAATTTTTCTGTGCACAGTAGTAATTCTATGTAATATGGTACTGAGAATATTCATACCTGGGAATGGCAAGTATACAAAATATTTGTGAAATTAATGAATGAATAAATTGATAAATTATAGGAACATATATTCATTTTTATTGTGGTTATAAATATGTTCTGTTTGAATCCTGCTTTGTAATCTAAGATCCGTGTGATCATCTTTCTTCTTTACCTTCTCCTGACTTTAGTAAAATTGACCATATCTTTGCTTTCAGGTTTCCTCATATATGATGAAATATTCTATTAATAATTGTTAATATATATTAAATTTTAATAATTAACTCCATCCTCTTTTCCAAGTGGTTTACATATGTTAACTCATTTGATCTTTACAATAACCATATGAATTGGGTTTCATTATTACTCCCATTCTACAGAGATAGAACCTGAGGCACGAGGTATTTAAGTAACATATCCAAGTTACCTAGCTCATAAATGAGTGAGGGAGGCTGCAGAGTCCAGTCTCTTAGCCATTATTCTATATTGCATCTTACTTGAAAACCTTTATTGTCTTATAGTAGTAGCTATCCTTAAATTGACAGACATATTTGAAATTATTTAACATTATATTGAAATGTAAATATTAAGAAATTAAGAGTATTTATAAAACAAGACAAGGTCTTGATGACACATTCTTTTCTAGAATTTTTTTGTCTTTTACTGGAAGCTTCATCCCAGTCTGACAGTTGTGCTGCTTAAATAACTTGGAATTGAAAAAGGCTGAAAAAGAGGAACAGAGAAAGAGATAAAAGTTGCCTCTGCTTAGCCTTTGAGCAGGCTTGATTTTAAGAGAATGCGGAGAACAATATAAGCCACATACTATCCCTGTGGGCTCTTTCTTCTCTTTCAGGCCAACTTATCCCAAATATTAGTATAATGAACTCTGCTATTTTTCCATCATACATCTATACTGACTAATTGGTAAACAAGTAAAGCAAATTTGTTATATTATTACATGATTTATTAATGCCACTGCACTATTTAGAGTCAAGAGAGAAATCAACTGCTTTGCAAAAACCCTAAAATTTCAAAAACACTCATGTCTGGAAGTACATATTTTTACAAAATCCAAATTCATGTTTTGGATCCACTTGCAGTTTTAACTTGTCTTTTTGAAGCTGTCTGTGTCAAAGTTCTGCCTATATTATTTCCCAAATTAGTCTTTCCCTCCACCATTTATTTATATGTCATTAGTGGCATTGTAACTTCGGTTTGGAGCCAGCACAGTTCATTCTTAAAGCCTGTTTATTTCTTTTTTTGTAATGACGCTAAAGCTAGTTGATATTCTTCCAAATGTGCAGAAAATATGGTTCTGAGATAAAAATTGTATAAAGAACCAAATGTTTCCTTTTTGTTATTTCTTATAAATATCATTTGGTTTTAATCTGACCTTTGCCATTCTTATTTTGATTGATTATGCAAGCCTCTTTTTACCTCATATTAACTTACTTCTGAAATACTATTTGAATTAAATACTAATATATTCGATTAGTTTTATTCTTCATCATTTTACTCCCAAGATATGTACATACATAAATAGAAATGTAGAAATATATACATTCAAATCCAGATGGATTCAAGTGTTGCTTGGCAAAGACAATATTTTAAAACTCTCAGGAAATGTAGGTGAATAATTTTTAGACCTGATGTAGGGAAGGATTTGATAAGTAAGATGTAAAAAAAAAAGTTGGATATATTTGACCATATTAAAATAAAGCACTCTTAAAGATAGTAAATATAAAGGTTATAAACTGGGAAAGCAATTTAAACAGATATAACCATCAAAGGATTCATATAAAAATACATAAAGAATCATCCCAAGTCAATAAAAGTGGTATAAAAATCTGGGGAAAAAATGGAGGAGAAATACAAACATACATTTCAAAGACTAGGAAACACACATGTCCAATTAATATATAAAAAGACACAATCTTCAATTACAAAAATCTAGTTGTCTTCTTTATTTTTATTTTACTTTAATTTTCTGTGGCACTGAATGATGGCTTCACATTTCTTGGAATCTCTTTGCTTTACTGACTTGCAGTAGTATATGCTCAATCACACTCCTTCGTATGTCGGACAGATTCCTTCCTGTTACAACCTCCTGCCTATTCTTAGTTCAGCAGTTTCATTTAACAAACTTGTCTTACACACCTTTTATATCCCAGTCACTACATTACTCATGGATGATAGGAAATGAAAAAGACATACTCCTTGTTATCCTTGTCCTCGAAGTGCTTATGATCTAGTGAAAGAAGACAAGGACATAACAGATAAATTTCAGCATCAACTTCCTCACCCAATCATTCTACCAAACTAATGTGATATACGACCTCTTCTGTGAAACTATCTGGAGCTTGCTTGTCAGCTGTCACAGATAATGTAGGTGCCGAGGATACCACTATTAATTTGTATTTGCTATTTTTTTTCTTTTTTTATGATGGGGGTGAAACTTTACATTGTCTATGATAAGGAAAAATAACAATTATAAAAATCATGTTCTAAATTTTATAATAAATTTTAAATGTATATATACAATTTTAATGCAAATAAAATCAGTAACGGAGACATCAGAAAGGAAATAACAGTGGACTAAACCATGATGGGCAAAATAGGCATATTGATAAGTGTTGCTGGTTAGATATGCGAGATACAAAAATAATTATTTATGTTGATTATGTGTAGAGAAATTAAGACCAGTTTGTCTCCAGAGAAATATTTGGCATTTGCAATGCATAAACTTTTTTCCAGTCAACTAGAAATCATGAGAAAAGAAGTAGCAACCATTAAAAAATATGAGCAACTTTAAGCTATATTAATGCTAAAGTAGGTTGTTGTTTTACATATTAATCATATCCCTTGCCCTTGAGGATTTTGAAATATTGTGAGGAAAGAAAAAGATGAATATTATATAACATAATCTCAAAACTGCACTGGGTTAAGAGAGGTGAGTTACAGATTATATTGCTAGGTTACAAAATCCATCTTTTAATGGCAGAAATACCTATGTATGGCCCTGCTTTAGTTCTTGCACAAAAAGGAGTTAGACATTTCATCATCTCCCGGAATTTATAACCTGGCAGTAGCCATATGTCTAGTCAAATGAAGTCTCAGAAATTGTCCAACTGTAATTTTATTCACATTCTTCAGTTGCAGATGAATAGCGAAAATTAACTGTATGGATAAGGATGCACTATTTTCATTACTTGTAAATATATGCTTGGCAAATAATATAATTAGTGGTCTCAACACAGTGCTTTTGGAGAAATATTCAAAGAGAAGGCTTTCAAAAACCAGTAATTATGTAGGCTACAAATACTAACTAGAAATAACCTGAAATTTGACTTTACTTTTTAATGCTAAATTTTTCAAGAATATGACTTATTTATTTTTAATTAATTCAACAAATGTCTATGTTACTACAGCTTACTTTTTCCTAGATACTAAGTACAATGCTGTTGAGCATGTGTGTGGTGAGTATGGTGTGGTGAGTGGGTGATTAAGAAAATGTTTCCACATCGAAAAACTCATAGTTTAGTGGGAAAAAAAAGTCATGTGAACAAATCGCAACCCAACGAGAAAAATAGAAGTGTGTATGTAGTGCTATGAAACTACTGATGGTTTAGAAGTTAAATTAGCCTTTGGGAAATAAGCAAACCTTTCATAGGAGTGATATTTGAGCTGGCACTCAAGGTTGATTATGACACTAACTGGACATTGGAAGAACATTTCAGGCTATTTTCTTTCATCCCAGTGCCACTATTTCCCACAAACAACTCCATTCTCAATTATTGCTGTGCTTCTTTAGTGCTGGGCCTCAACACTTAGTCAAACATCCACAGTCCTCTTAATGTTGACTCACTATTGACAATATCTAAAACTTTTATGTCGTGTCGAGTATACCATTTTTAACTAATGCTCTCTCACTACAATTATTTCTGTTTTTTAAAAAATATATTGAATTTCCTATGGATTCCAGGAACTCAGCTTTTCATTGTGGGGAAATTTGCCTATACACTTTCAGTACAAATTGCATGTTCCTTCCGAGCCCCAAGCTCTATGGCTCATGCTACTCACTCACTCTTCTTCCCTCAATAGTTTTTCTTTTCTTTTCTTTTTCTTTTTCTTTTTCTTTTTTTTTTTTTTTTTTTTTGAGACAAGAGTCTTGCTCTTTCACCCATGCTGGATTGCAGTGGCCCGATCATGGCTCATTGCAACTACCTTTCCCGGGGCTCAAGCCATCTTCCCACCTCAGCCTCCCGAGTAGCGGGGACTACAGGCACACCACGTCCGGTTAATTTTTGTGTATTTTGTAGAGATGGGGTTTCACTACATTGGGCTCAATCAATCCTCCTGCCTAGGCCTCCCAAAGTGGTGGGATTACAAGCATGAGCCACCACTTCTAGCCTTGTAATGTATGTAACTATATCTATATGTGTGTTTTCTTTATTTTATGTATGTATTTATTTTTTGAGACGGAGTCTCACTCTGTAGCTCTGTCGTCCAGGCTGGAGTGCAGCGGTGCGATCGCGGCTCTCTGCAAGCTCCACCTCCCGGGTTCACGCCATTCTCCTGCCTCAGCCTCCCGAGTAGCTGGGACTACAGGCGCCCGCCACCACGCCCTGCTAATTTTTTGTATTTTTAGTAGAGACGGGGTTTCACGGTGTTAGCCAGGATGGTCTCGATCTCCTGACCTCGTGATCCGCCCGCCTTGGCCTCCCAAAGTTCTGGGATTACAGGCGTGAGCCACTGTGCCTGGTCTTTATATGTGTGTTTTCTTAATGAGCAAACTATTACTTAGATTTATACATTCCTCACTGAATGCCAAAAGTGATTAGAAAATGTATTTATGCCCACAAAAGCAAACTTGATAGCATGAAAAACGTACATTTCAAAATGCCCCTAACTTTTCATTTTGTTTTGTAATTTTATTACAAAACGTTTTTTGCAGGACCCTTTTGCTGCCAAATGGAAACTTGATTCTTTCGATTGAGATGGAAAAGTTTATCTCTAAAGATTTCAAAACTTGAAGAAAAGTTAGGTTAAGAGAAAGTGTGTACATAAAGATTTCTTTATTCAAAAGATTCACAGTCTAATTTAAGTAGGTCGATCGACCACCATTTTTTATCTCTTAATCAGGTACTGTTTGCATGTTTTTCAATTTGAACATGTCTATATCTTTTAAGGTAATGAACTATATAGTTACATCTGCTCTGCAATGTTGAAAAGATAGACTTTCCAAATTATCAGAACTGTTTGGGTAACATAAGTCAATTTAATTTGTGCAAAGCAGATCTCCCTTTCAGGATTTTCTGCCACAGGTCTTTTAATTTCCCCATAGATTTCTAACTTCATGATGATTTTTTGTAATTAAGAGTTATGTATCTAATGACATGAAGCTTGCTAGCAAAAGTGCCGCTGCTCACACTACTGATAGCAACGTAGGAACTCTCTCTGAAAGGCTTGCAGCATTTCTCAGAGGTAAAAGCAGAGACTGCTAAGCCTTCCTTTACAGTAAATATGCCATGCTCTCAGACCTGTAATTCACCTGACTCATGAGCCAAGGTTTGTACTTGATAGACTCAAAAACAATCTTACACTGTTGAAAGGCTCCAGATATGCTACAAAACTATACAAAATTTAACACTATAGTTATATTGCATACTTTGCAGTTGCTGCTGATGGGGAAAATGTCTTTCATAGGCAAAAGATTCAAAGTTTTAAAAAACAACAAAGTAACAAACCAGTGCTCCAAAGTAACAAGACCATAATTCTGATAGTAGGCTCCCAGTATTTTGCTGTGTTTCATAAAAGAGAGGATTATTTATTATTATTACACATGAAAGGTGGAGGCATATAATTGTAGATATCTTAAACGGCAACTTTAGGGAGAAACAGCAAGATGGCTGACCAGGACATCCTAGCCCTTACCTTGCCTTGCCACAAAAACAATGATTTAACAACTGCCCATGGGTGAAAATAGCTCTGGGAGAGCTCTCAAGTACAATTAGGGAGCTGTCCAATTAGGGCACAAAAACTGAGGATGGCCACATAGAAAAGTGTAGGAATCATTTTACCTGTATCACCTGTCCAAGGTAGATATAGCTTAGAGCCAAGAGAGATCCTCTTGGCTTTAACTCCCCACTCACCTGCCAGAGGGAAAGGAGAGCAGGAGGACTTTTGGATTCTGTGCACTGAGGACTCTAGCAGCCCTCACCACCTCACCATTGTTGTAGACAACTGTAACACCAGCTGCTGAGAACCCCTACAGTATTTGCTGATGCTGACTCTGGCTGATGGAGCAGCCCAGAATTTACATTTCTGAGCCTTGCAACCCTGGAGCAAGAAATATTTGTTGCGTCTCCCCAGGGTCAGAGCTGCCACTGCACAACCTCAGGGTTGGAACAACCACCATGGAAACTTTTGCTGCTGACACACATGTACCCACCCACAGAACCAGGAGCCACTACACCCACCCCCAAATGGACAATTCAGTACTTCCCTAGTTTCTTATAGACAACATATAGGTTTCTCATGCTATTTGATTTCCTCTGACAATCTGTTTTTATTGGTGCATTTAGACTACTGATGTTCAAAATGTTTATTGATACAGTTGGATACATACCTATTTATTAGTTTTTATATTTGTTGCCTTGTTCTTTGCTTTTATTTTGTATCCCACTCTTTTTCTGTCCTTTGTATTTAATTGAGCATTTCATATAATGCAACACCTTCTCTTCTGTCTGACAGTTTTTATTTTGATTATCCTGTTCCCATTATAAGTTGTAGGGTAGGGAATGAACAGATGGATTTTTCTCTTAGTCATTTGACTTCACTGCCAGCATGCCAGCATTACTAAAATGTTTAAGAAAATCTTTCTGGCATAAGGATAATTATACTAGATGAAAATTTAGATCTACATAATTGAATAAAGAGTAGTTGAGAATGATAGGTATATAGATAGATATAATTTTTATTTCACATACTGAAAACATTAGTGGAAAAGCTGATGAACTTTGAACAAGGTGTTTAGTTTATTTAATAATAATATACCAAAAGTAATTTTCTGGTTTGATCATTACAGTGTGGTTTTGCCAAGTGATAAAATTAGTGGAATCTGGTTGTAGGAGTATGTGGAAACTCTCTGTACAATTTCTGTAACTTTTCCATAAGCCTAAAATTAATTTTAAAGAAGTTTAGAAAGAAAGAAAATAAACTGCCAGAAAGAAGATAAAACATACGTGAAAATAATCAATTAATCCAAAAGTAGAAAAAATAAAAATTGGCCGGGTGCAGCTCACGCCTGTATTCCTAGCACTTTGGGAGGCTGAGGCAGGCTGATTGCCTGAGCTCAGGAGTTCAAAACCAGCCTGGACAACATGGTGAAACCTTGTCTCTACTAAAAATACAAAAAAAAAAAAAAAAAAAAATTAGCCGGCGTGGCTGTGTGCACCTGTAGTCCCAGTTCTTGGGAGGCTGAGACAGGAGAATCACTTGAACCTGGGAGGCAGAGGTTGCAGTGAGCCGAGATCACGCCACTGCACTCCAGCCTGGGCAACAGAGTGAGACTCCATCTCAAAAATAAATAAATAAATAAATAAATAAATAAATAAATAAATAAATAAATAAATCAGATGGAACACATAGGAAAAAGAAAATCAGATTTACATCCAACATTATCAATAAATAATGTAAATGAATTAATTCCTCTAATTAAAAGGTGACATTGAAATTATATATTTTAAAAAAGCAGAACCAAACTATATGTTCCCTGTAAGAAACAGAGTCTAAAGTCATAGGATTTAAAAAAATGTGAACAATGCTAATGTTAATCTAATAAAAGCTGGAATTATTATATTAAATCAGAAAACGTTGATTTCAGGGCAAGGAATGTTACCAGGAATGAAGAGGATCATCTCATAATGATTAAAGAGTCAATTTGATAGATATGACATAAATGCCTTAATATGCATGTACCTAATATAAGAACTTCAAAGTACAGAAAGCAAAAATAAATAAAAATTAAAGGATAAATAAATACTTTTCTATTATATTTGTTAATGTCAACCCTGTACTTGACAGAGTAAGTGAGTACTTCCTGTGGAACAGATCTGAAAAATAAAAAAAAATAAGTAAACATAAAATAAGTTTGTTTAAGTGAATATGAAACATTTACCTAGATATGTCATATTCTGAACCATAAGCCTATTTCAATAAATCTAACAGTAGAGAAAGGGAATCATGTTAAAAATTAAATAGGCCAGGTGCAGTGTCTCATGCCTGTAATTCCAGTACTTTGGGAGGCAGTGGCAGGTGGATCACGAGGTCAGGAGTTCGAGACCAGCCTGGCCAAGATGGTGAAACCCTGTCTCTACTAAAAACACAAAAATTGGCCGGGCGCGGTGGCTGGAGCTTGTAATCCCAGCTACTCGGGAGGCTGAGGCAGGAGAACTGCTTGAACCCGGGAGGCAGAGGTTGTAGTGAGCTGAGATCGTGCCACTGCATTCTAGCCTGGGCGACAGAGCAAGGCTCTGTCTCAAAATAATAATAATAATAAAAATAATAATAATAAAATAAATATATCTTGAATATTTGAATATTTGAAAGGTAAACAAAACTTCTAAATTAGCCAGGGGTTAAAGAATTTTGTAAGTGATTAGAAAATACTTTCCTCTGATTTAAAATAAAACCAAAAAGAGGAAAGCTCTCAAATAATTGACGTAAGCTTCCAGCTAGAGAAACCGGGAAAAAGTAAGTGAAAATTAAATCTGGCCAGGTGCGGTGGCTCAGGCCTGTAATCCCAGCATTTTGGCAGGCTGAGGTGGGCGGATCACGAGGTCAGAAGACAGAGACCATCTTGGCTAACACAGTGAAACCCCGTCTCTACTAAAAATACAAAAAAATAGCAGGGCATGGTGACGGACGCCTGTAGTCCCAGCTACTTGGGAGGCTGAGGCAGAATGGCGTGAACCCAGGAGGCGGAGCTTGCAGTGAGCAGAGATCGCACCACTGCACTCCAGCCTGGGCAACAGAGTGAGACTCCTTCTTAAAAAAAAAAAAAAAAGAAAAGAAAAAAAGAAAATTAAATCTAAAACAAAGAAGGAGATAATAAAGAAAACAGCAGAAATCCGTGAAATAGAGCACAGGAAAATAGAAATCAATGAATCCAAAAGTTGGCTTTCTGAAATCGGTAATAATATTGACAAAACTCTGACCAAACAATTAAGAAGGAAGGAAGGAAAAAACATAAATTACCCTGTGAAGAATAAGAGAGATGATTTCTTTACAGATGTTACAGATATTGAAAGTGTAATAACTGAATATTATGAAAAACTTGTCAATACATTCAACAGAAACCAAAAAAAAATAAATTAATTCAATTATTATTGAGTCATGTAATAAAATTATTAACAATGAGAAATATTGAGTTGTTTCTGCATATGTCTTTTACATATGCCGGGTGCAGTAGTTCATACCTGTATTATTACCTTTAACATATGCATTTCATGTATGTAACATATGTAATCCCAGCACTTTGGGAGGCCAAGGTGGGTAGATCGCCTAAAGTCAGGAGTTCAAGACCAGCCTGACCAAAATGGTGGAACCCTGTCTCTACTAAAAAATAAAAAATTAGCCAGGTGTGATGCTGGGTGCTTGTAATCCCAGTTACCCAGGTGGATGAGGCAGGATAATTGCTTTAGCCCAGGAGGCAGAGGCTGTGGTGAACCTATATCGTGCCACTGCACTCCAGCCTGGGTGACAGAGTGAGACTCCATCTCAAAAAAAAAAAAAAGAAAAAGAAATTTATCTTTTACATATTGTTATATTAAAAAAAGATGTATAGAGTATAATTGTATTTGATAAATATGGCGATTCTTAGTGTGAATATGCAAAAATATAATCATACTTATCAAGACAATATATCAAAAAAATTTCCAGGATATATATTATGATTGTGGGAAGATAGATAATTTTACTTTTTATTTCACATGATTCATTATGGTGTGATTTTAGTTTATATAAAGAGGGTATTCAAAAAAAATTTCAATAGGTTTTAGAAAAGATAAATTAGTATACACAAACAAATCAGTAATTTTTTAAAGTATTAATAACTGTGAAGCACTGTGGTATTATGAAAAGACCATGGATAAGTCTGTTCCTTTTCATGATGGATTCCTGCCTGCAAACAAAAAATTTTGTTCTTTTCTTTTTTGGAGATAGAGTCTTGCTTTGTCGCCCAGGCTGAATTGCAGTGCTGTGAACACAGCTCACTTCAGCCTTGACCTCCTGGGCTCGAGTTATCCTCCCACCTCAGCTTCCTGAGTAGCTGGGACCACAGGTGTGCAC
This sequence comes from Gorilla gorilla gorilla, assembly GCF_029281585.2. Taxonomy (NCBI): domain Eukaryota; kingdom Metazoa; phylum Chordata; class Mammalia; order Primates; family Hominidae; genus Gorilla; species Gorilla gorilla. The sequence continues at coordinate 69,506,583 of NC_073238.2, forward strand.
CACCACTCCTGGCTAATTTTTTCTAAAGACAGGGCCTTGCCATGTTGACCAGACTGGTCTTGAACTCCTGGGCTCAAGTGATCCACCCATCTCGGCCTCCCAAATTGCTGGGACTACAGGCATGAGCCATGGTGCCCAGCTTGGTAAATTTTCTTGACTTCCATATTCGTAAGTTCCTCATTGAGAAAAAAAAGTGTTATGAGCTACTATATACCTGTAACCATTATTTTAAACTTAGTATGATATGTTACGTAATACACTTTTGGCCCCAAAACTTTCACCTTATTTCTCCTCTTATTTTGACTTTTTCCTCTTCAGGTAATTTTCAGTGGAAATAAAAGAAAGTGTGTGTGTGCGTGTGTGTGTGTGTGTGTGTGTGTGTGTTTTAGAAATGGAACAATTGAAAAACACACAAGAAATACTTTTAACTTCTTCAGTTACTGGATATCTTGAATTTCTCTGTAGGAATCTTTCCAGAGATGTCAAGACTAGTTTTAGTGGTTTTTATATACTGTCCATACTTTCATAGCTATTCTCAAAGTATACTAGTGAGATGACACGAGTTTTTCATAAAAGAAAAGCTTTATTGTCTTTTTTTTGTGTTTAATGAACTTCTCAACTTGTCTTAGATGCTCAAAAAAAACTTAAATGCAAAGTATTTTGCTTTCAACAATGTGTTTGTCTAAATTAGAATGATCCCTACTTACCTATTAGAGAGTTTCACTTAGCTTTTCTGAAACAAATAGAATAATTCTGAAAAAATAAATCTGAAAAAAATCTTAAAAAAAGAAATGGCTTGCATTTTGACACTACATTTTTTCTCCTTAAAAGTAAGTATTTGGTACTGAAGTTTCCATGCTTCATCCTTATTAATTTCATCAGTTTTTAAATGCACATTATGAATAATTTGTTTCTTATATTTTCCTCTTGTATCAGTCAACTCTCTTATATTAAGTGTTGCCCAAGAAAAAAGATGTTACATAATGTCAAGAACTTTGTTCCTGGAAAATTCAGCTGATTTGGAGTTAGTTATTTTCATAATTCTAGAACACTATTTGGTGTTATATTAGCATACTGCTAGAATAAGTTACACTGCTTTAACTATTTCATAAGTAATGATTTTCTGACATTTAATGATTTATTCTTCATCTACTGATATTTTATCTTTTGTCTTTCCAACCCTCTATTATTATTACCTTTAATATATGTATTCCATATAGCTATTTTATAAAAATAGAATTATGTTTGAACAATTGAAATACATTTCTTCAGAATATCTTACCTTAGCACTGAATTTAGACAAACATGGATGCATATTTTAGAACTGATTTCTTTTTCTTCACATACTTTTTAAAATACAGTTCTGAGAAATTTTAATTGTAATTATTGACTGCTGTTTAATTTCTTAGTTTTTCCTGTTGCTAATAACCCGACTTCAAAAACCTCAAAGTTTTCAGTCAGACATATCAGAATTATTTTTCCTTTTAGTTCAACAACATGGAATTTTGGATTACTCCTAACCATATTCTTTCATACAAGATAACAGAAGCTTTGCTTCAGTGACTCTATTGGGATATCTCAGTTTAATCAAACAACCTCTACTTTGTACTGAGTCGGAATCCAACCACAACGTCTACTTGAGTGATGGGAACACAAAGAATTGAAGCTGTTCATTTCAGAAATAACTCTTGATTCAATTGTAACCCAAATGATTTAGCTCAATTTGCACGCTTAGGAAGTAACTTTCATACTTAAATAAAGGCACTTTTAATTTTGCCCTCTGCTTTTCCTTTGATTATGCTTAAAACCTCAAGGATTTCATTAAGAACATGGTAGCTGTTTCAGTATCTTTTTAATTAAATTTCAGTTTGAATTAAGAGCTCCCTGTATTGACAAATACTGTCTTTCACTTCTATGTCCAGATATTTTAGCTATGCTTTCCCCTCCAGAAAAATCAAATATTTAATATAAAGAATCATATTATTACTCAATTCTTCAAATTTTATTGTTTGAATAGCTTTGATTACAAAAATTATCATAATGAGTACACCATAGCACGTAATTATATAACTATTTCATTTAGTCTTTCAACTCAAACAATAGCTTTTAAGGGTATTCATAAGAAACAAAATAATACGTCACACATGTTTCACAAATATGTATGTATGTATACATTTTAATAAAATGTATGACAATTTTATATTTTTAAATTTTTAAATTACCTAGGATACATGCACAATTAAAATTAAATATAGATCTTCAGCAGACCCTTTTTATTCAGGCCTGATTTTTACTTCCAATATTTATGATGTAAATATACTTTGGGACTCAATTAATTACTTCATTACGATATGTTTAAAATCTACTTTACATGTGTTCACATGAGGTAAATCCACGAGTTACAGAAGAAAATGATTGTTGATCTAAGGCACTGTGTGTTTGTTTCTTAAGGCTGATTCCCAGAGTATTATGCTGGGAGATTTTTTTTTTTCTTTTTTCCTTTTTTGTTAGAGACAGGGTCTTGGTCTGTCACCCAGGCTGGAGTGCAGTGCTGCAATTATAACTTACTGTAACCTCAAACCTCAGACTCAAGTTATCCTCCAGCCTCAGGCTTTTGAGTATTCTGGGACTATAAATGTGTGTCATCATGTCTGGCTCATAAATATATATATTTTATGTATATATATATTTTATATATGCTGGGACTACAAGCATGAGCCACTGCATCCAAGTTATGCTAGGAGGTTTTAGAAGATAGATATGCATGCCTACATATTTAGGTTGATATGTATGCATATTTTACCTGAAATGTTTGCATTCAAATTTTTTTAATGTAACTTTTCCCCACAATTCTTAATAATGTTTTTAAACTGCAATTTTAGAGTGCATTTTTTGTTTTGCTTTGCTTTCCAGGGTTCCCAAGCGAATAATTTTCTGTAGGAATTTCAGTAATAGTTATCTAGGTACTGATTTGCTCACATTTGTGATTTTTTTTTCTGTTAGTCAAACTCTTAAAGCCAAACTGCCATTCAGTTTTTCTTGTATGATTATATTTTGTAGGCATAACTAACATATCCTAATTATTTCAGGGATGCTTCAAAGTAGACTTTCTTTTGTGTCCATTGTAAACTGTAATGCATGTGGACTTGATTGCATGGGAATTACTTTTCTAGACGAATATCAGATTATTTCAGGCTTCATAGTTCATCTTTGAATGAAGCGATGTTTCTTAAAAATTTCAAATATATTCCAACAGTTAAAACATCTCAAAATTTAAACTTAATGATTTCTTATAAAATTCCTCATTTATGGAATGCTAGCAATTATAGCAATCATTTATTCACTGAGCATGTATTTAAAGTCTATTCTATGCCAAGCACTAGCACAGTTTTAAGTGCTTGATAAATGTATGTGAGACTTTACTCTTTTGGTGCTTTCATTCTAGTGAGCAATGTCCAAAAATTGGTAATGAAAGTAAAAATACCATTCAAATAGAGATGAGTGATATAGATAAAACAGAACAGGGTAATATAAGGAGAATAATGGGAGTGAAATTTATTCAGAGAGCTCAGAGAAGATTGCTCTGAAGAGAGATATTTGAGATGAGATCTGAAGGAGGAGAGAAATCTAATATTGGAGAAATCTCGGATAAGGGCATTTTGGGTAGGCATTATGTCAAATTAAAGCCAAAAATATACAGTGAGAGACTGAAGAAAATGCTAATATTCAGGGCAGGGCATTTGGGAACGGTAGCAGAATGAGATTGTTGTTGGAAAAATAGAGGACCTGTGATGCAAGCCCTTGTGTTCTTGTGAACAGAGCATGGGGTTTGGACTTTATTCAAATTACAATAGAATCTCATAGGCAATACTTTAGTCATTATTCAATCCAGCTCTGTCATGGAAGTTTACACTCACTTACATTAGATTCAATGCTAGAACTATAGTCACTGGATATCCTGTTACATTTGCTCAGAACATACAAATATTTATGAAAATAATTATACTCTCATATTTGGCTCCCTTATCTGATGTTTGTCTTTTAAAAATATCTTTTTATTATTTAAAAATTTATTTTTAATTTTTGTAGGTACATAGTAGGTGTATATATTTATGGGATATATGAGCTATATTGACACAGGCATAGAATGTGTAATAATCACATCAGGGTAAATGGACTATCCATCATCCGAAGCAGTTATCCTTTGTGTTACAAAAAATCCACTTATGCTCTTTTAGTTATTTTGAAATGTATAATTGAAATATTATTGCTTATAGTCACCCCATTATGCTATCAAATACTAGACCTTATTCATGCTTTTTATTTTTTGTACCCATTAACTATCCCCAATCCCCTCTCCCAGCCTTTCACTACCCTTCCCAACCTCTAGTAACAATCATTTTACTATTTCTATGAGTTTAATTATTTTAATATTTAGCTCCCACAAATACGTGAGAAGATGTGAAGTTTGTCTTTCTGTGCCTGGCTTATTTTGCTTAACATAATGACCTCCAGCTCCACACATTCTGTCGCCAATGACAGGATTCCATTAATTTTTATGAACAAATAGTACTCCATTTTGTATATGTACCACATTTTCTTTATCCATTCATTTGTTGATGGACAACTGGGTTGCTTCCAAATCTTGGTTATTGTGAACAGTGCTGCAATAAACATGGGAGTGCAGATATTTCTTAGATACACTGACTTCCTTTCTTCTGTATATACATAGAAGTGACATTGCTGGATCATATGGTAGTTCTATTTTTAGTTTTTTGAGGAATCTGCAAACTATTTTTTATAGTGGTTTTACTAATTTACATTCCCACCAGCAGTGGATGAGGGTTCCCTTTTCTCCACATCCTCACCAGCATTCATTATTGTCTGTCTTTTTGATAAAAGCCATTTTAACTGGGGTGAGATAATATCTCATTGTAGTTTTAATTCACATTTCACTGATGATCAATGACCTTGAGTACCTTTTCATGTGCCTTTTTTCCATTTGTATGTCTTCTTTTTAGAAATGTCTATTCAATCTTTTGCCCATTTTAAAATTGGATTATTAGGTTCTTTTCCCATTGAGTTGTTTGAGCTCCTTCTGTATTCTGGTTATTAATCCCTTGTCAGACAGAGTTTGCAAATATTTTCTCCCATTATGTAGGTTGTCTCTTCACTTTGTTTCCTTTTCTGGGTAGAAGTTTTTAACTTGATGGGACCCCATTTGTTCAATTTTGATTTGATTGCCTGTGGTTGTGGAGTATTACTCAAGAAATCTTTGCCCAGTCCAGTGTCCTGGAGAGTTTCCCCAATGTTTTCTTTTAGTAGTTTCATAGTTTCAGGTCTTAGAGTTAAGTATTTAAGCCATGTTGATTTTATTTGTTATGTGGCAAGAGATAGCAGTCTACTTTCATTCTTCTGCATATGGATATCTAGTTTTCCCAGCACCATTTATTGAAGAGACTGTCCTTTTCCAAATAGTCTTGGAAACTTTGTTGAAAATGAGTTAACTGTAGATGTATGGATTTATCTCTGGGTTCTCTATCCTGTTCTACTGGTCTGTTTTTCTGCTTTATTACAGTACCGTGCTGTTTTGGTTACTATAGGTCTGTAGTATAATTTAAAGTCAGGTAATGTAATTCCTTCAGTTTTATTCTTTTTGCTCAGGAGAGTGTTGGCTACTGTGGGTCTTTTGTAGCTTTATATAAATTTTAGGATTTTTTCTCCTATTTTTGTCAAGAATGTCATTGGTATTTTGATAAGAATTGCCTTGAATCTGTAGATTGCTTTTGGTGCTATGAATATTTTAACAATATTGACTCATTCAATCCATAAACGTAGAATATCTTTTCATTTTCTGGTGTACTCAATTTCTTTCAGCAGTGTTTTATAGTTTTCATTGTAGAGATCTTTTCTTTCTTTGACTAAGTTAATTCCTAGGTATTTGGTTTTATTTGTAGCTATTGTAAATGGGATTACTTTCTTGATTTCTTTTTCTGATTGTTTGCTATTGGCAAATATTAATAGAAATGCTACTGATTTTTGTATGTTGATGTTGTATCCTGCAACTTTTTTGAATGTATCAGTTCTAATAGCTTTGTGCTGGAGTCTTTCAGTTTTTCCAAATATAAAATTATATCATCTGCAAACAAGCATAATTTGACTTTTTCCATTCCAACTTGGATGGCCTTTGTTTCTTTCTCTTGTTTGACTGCTCTAGCTAGGACTTCCAGAACTATATTGAATAACACTGATGAAAGTGAGCTTCCTTGTCATGTTCCAGATACTAGAGGAAAGGCTTTCAGTTTGTTCCCATTCAGTAAGATACTACCTGTGAGTCTGTTACATATGGCTTTTATTGTGCTGAGATGTTTTTTCTGTACTCAGTTATTTGAGGAATTTTATCATGAAAGAATGTTGAATTTTATCAAATGCTTTCTCAGCATCAATTTAAATGATCATATGGTTTTTGTCCTTCATTGTGTTGATATGATGTATCACATTAATTGATTTGCATATATCAAATTATCCTTGCCTCTATTGCGATAAATTAACTTGGTCAAGATGAATAATTCTTTTCAGGGATATTGGTTTGTAGTTTTCTTTTTTGATATGCCTTTGTCTGGTTTTGGTATCAGGGTAATACTGGCCTTGTACAATGAGTTTGGAAGTATTCTCTCATCCTCTAATTTTTAAAAAGTTTGAGTAAGATAGGTGTTAGTTCTTTAAATGTTCGATAAAATTCAGCAGTGAAGCAATCAGTTCCTGGGATTTTCTTTGTTAGGAAACATTGTTACCACTTCAGTCTTATTGTTTGTTTTTGTTCTACTCAGGTGTTGGATTTCTTCATGGTTCCATCTTGGTAGATTGTACGAATCTAGGGATTTATCCATTTTTTTCTAGGTTTTTCAATTTATTGGCATATAGCTCCTCACAGTAGCCTCTAATGATCCTTTGAGTTTCTGTGGTATTAACTCATTTTTCTGCTTGTAATAACTCCTTTTTCATTTCTGATTTTATTTATTTGGGTAGTCTCTCTCTCTCTTTTCTTTTTTTTTTTCTTTTGGGACAGAGTTTTCTCTCTTGTCCCCCAGGCTGGAGAGCAATGGCGTGATCTCAGCTCACTGCAAACTCTGCCTCCCAGATTCAAGCAATTCTCCTGCCTCAGCCTCCTGAGTAGCTGAGATTGCTGGCATGCACCACCACACCTGGCTAATTTTGTATTTTTAGTAGAAACAGAGTTTCACCATGTTGGTCAGGCTGGTCTCGAACTCCTGACCTCAGGTGATCCACCTGTCTAGGCCTCCCGAAGTGCTGGGATTACAGGCGTGAGCCACTGCACTGAGCTGGGTGTCATTTTTTAATCTATGCAGCCACTCTATTCAGCCAACTCTATGGTTGTTGATTTGAGCGTTTGCTCCATTTACATTCAATATTACTATTGATAAGTCAGGACTTACTCTTGCCATTTAGTTATTTGTTTTCTGATTGTTTCGCAATCTCTTCCTTCTTTCCTTCCTTCCTCTCTTCCTTCTAGGGAAGATAATTTTCTCTGGGAATATGTTTTAATTTCCTTCTTTTCATTTTTTGTTTATCCATTGTACGTTTTTAGATTTGAGATTACCATGAGGCTAGCAAATAATGACTTACAATCCATTAATTTAAAATGATGACAACTTAACACTGATTGTAGAAACCAACAGACTAACAAACAAGCAAAGAGAAAAGTAACAAAAACTCTACACTTTGACTTTGTTTCCTGCTTTTTATCTTTTTGGTTTTTGTATTTATATCTTTTCAGACTGTCTATGTCTTGAAAAGTTGTAGTTATTATTTTTGATTGATTCATCTTTTCATCTTTCAAGATGAGTAATTTACATACCACAATTATAGTGTTATAATATTCTGTTTTTCTGTGTATTTACTATTATCAGTAAATTTTGTATCTTCAGATAACTTTTTAATGCTCATTAATATTATCTTCTTTTCAATTGAAGAATTCCCTTTAGCATTTCTTGTAGGACAGGTCTGGTGTTGATGAAATCCCTCAGCTTTTGTTTGTCTGGGAAAGTCTTTATTTCTTCCTCATGTTTGAAGGATATTTTCAACAAGTATACTACTTTAGGGTAAAAGTTTGTTTGTCTGTTTGTTTTTCTTCAGCACTTTAAGTATGTCATGACTCTCTTTCTTGACCTGTAAGGTTTCCACTGAAATGTTTGCTGCCAGATATATTGAAACTTCATTGCATGTTATTTGTTTCTTTTCTCTTGCTGAGATCCTTAGGATCCATTCTTTATCTTTGGCCTTTGGGAGTTTGATTATTAAATGCCTTGAGGTAGACTCTTTTGGGTTAAATTGGCTTGGTGTTCTATAACCTTCTTGTATTTGAATATTTATATCTTTCTCTAGGTTTGAGAAATTCCCTGTTTTTATCCCTTTCAATAAATTTTCTATCACGCTTTCTCTCTACCTCCTCTTTAAGGCCAACAACTCTTAGGTTCACCCTCTTGAAGCTGTTTTCTAGATCTTGTATGCGTACTTATTTCTTTTTTATTCTTTTTTCTTTTGTCTTCTCTGTGTATTTTCAAATAGTCTATTTTTAAGCTCACTAATTCATTCTTTTGCTTGATAAATTCTGCTATGAAGAGACCCTGATGCATTCTTCCAAATGTCAATTATATTTTTCAATTCCAAAATTTCTGCTTGATTCTTTTTTATTATTTCAATTTTTTTGTTAAATTTATCTGATAGAGCTAGGTGCAGTGGCTCACGCCTGTAATCCCAGAAAATTGGGAGGCTAGGCGGATGGATTGCTTGACCTCAGGAGTTCAAGACCAGCCTGCACAACATGGCTAAACCTGTTTCTACAAAAAAATAGAAAAATTAGCCAGGTGTGGTGGTACATGCCTGTGGTTCCAGCTACTTGAGAGACTAAGGTGGGAAGATCACTTGACTCCAGCAGGATGAGGCTGCAGTGAGCTGTAATAACACCACTGCACTTCAGCCAGGACAACAGAGCGAGAACTTGTTACAAACAAACAAACAAACAAACAAACAAACACACACACAGAAACTGTATGATAGACTTCTGAATTCCTTTGTGTTATCTTGAGCTTTTTTGAGTTTCCTCAACATAGCTATTTTGAATTATTTGTCTGAAAGGTCACATATTTCTGTTTCTCTGGGATTGGTCACTGGTACCTTATTTAGTTTGTTTGGTGAAGTCAATCAATAGTCTTGATACTTGTGGCTATTTGTCAGTGTCTGTGCATTAAAGAATTAAGTATTGTAGTCTTCGCAGTCTGGGGTCCTAAATAAACTTGAAGGGCAGTCTAAGTCACAAAGACTGCACCTCCTAGGCAAATCGTAGTGCTGTGCTAGGCTCAGAGCAAAGGCCTTGGGGAAAGAGGGTGGGTACATGAACTGGTGAGACCTGTGTTTTTTTGTATCTGTCCTTGAGAATGCCTTCCAGGTATTCAAAAGGACTTGTGTGTTGTGATCTAAGTTTTTAGTACTGTAGCAGAATCTGCATTAAAGGGCACTCTCAAGCACAATAACACTGTCATTCTGGTAGCCTTGTAGAGATACCACCTTTGTAGTCTTGGATAAGTTCCAGAAGAATTCTCTGGATTACCAGAGACTCTTGTTCTCTTCCCTTACTTTTTGCCCAAGCAAATGAAGTTTCTTTCTGTATTGAGCCGCCTGGAGCTAGGGGAGATGTGACACAAGCACTCCTTTGGCCGCCACCAAAGAGTTTCCTCCTGGCCCAGGCTGTGTCCAGAAATGTCATCCAGGAGCTAGGGCTTGGAATGAAGGCTTCACAAGTGTTCCTGGTGCCCTATCCTACTGTGGCTGAGCTTGTATTCAAGTTACAAGACAAAGCTGTCTTTACTCTTTCCTTTCCTCTCCCCAAGTGAAAGGAAGAGGTTTCTTTTGGAGCTGTGAGCTGCACTGCCTAGGTTTGGGGGAGAGGTGACACTAACACTCCCTTAACTGCGCCAGCTGGTATCTCACCAGGTCATGTACCCACCCCCTCCTTCCCCAAGACCTTTTGCTCTGAGCCTAGCACAGCACTACGATTTGCCTAGGAGGTGCAGTCTTTGTGACTTAGACTGCCCTTCAAGTTTATTTAGGACCCCAGAGAACATTAGCCTGCACTGGCAAAGCTTGCTGAAACTCAAGGTGCAACAGTTGGGATGGGCTTTTCCCCTCTCTCTAGGGCTCAAGTAAATGCTCTGTGGGCACCAGCTGAGTTCTACCCAGAGTTGTTTTACACTGCAAAAGGGCAACACTGAGTTCCAATGCAAAGTTCCACAGTAACTGTGCTCTCTCTCTCACAAGCACATAGATTTGCTCTCTGTGCTATCTCTATTTGTCAGGGTCTTGTGGCTGTCAAGGGAATGATGGAGGGGTGGTGTCAGCAATTAAGACTTTTTTTTTCCTGCCCTCTTTTGTGGCTCTTTCAGCAATATGAAGTTATAACCAGGTACTGTGATTGCTCACTTAATTTTTGGTTCTCATGAAGGAGCTTTTTTATGTAGATAGTTGTTGATTTTGGTGTTCCTGTCTGGAAGGCTATCAGTAGAGGTTTCTACTAGGCCATCTTGCTCTGCCTCCTCCTGACACCTAAAGTAGCATCTCCCTAGTATTATATTTAGGGTGTCAGTCCATTTTATTTTCTCTTACTTGGCATAAACTTCTACTAAATAATATAATCATGAAGACAAAGATGATGGTCCCGTTAAGTACTATGATTTTACAAATAGTGTTAATATACTGGCTTGATGAACAATTGACCAAAGCTATATCAGAAACCGTATCAGGTTTCTGATATGAATTGAAACTGATAATCTTTAAATGTTCATGCACAGTCATTATTCGATTATTCAGCATTTGCTATGGACTAATGATTTAAAGCATTTAGTTAAATTTTTTATTTACTTGTTGTTTCACTACTTCATTGTTTGAAATCATTTTTATCTATGGGGGAAATACAAAAGGAGAGTAAGAGGCATCATTAAAGAATTAATCAGCCCTGAATCTAGATGCCACTGCTGTTTCAGAATTTATAAGATGCTATATATTGGGCTGGGTTAAGCAGCTGAGCAAAAGACAACTGTTCTATTACTTTGTGTATAACAACAATATGAACTTTCTGTATAATTTTAAATCATTTCCATGTAACATTGATTATTGATATGGTTGGATTTAAAGTTTTCAGTTCGTTTTTTTTTTCTGCTTGTTTTATCTACTCTTTTTCCAAACCCTTTCTCCTTTCTCTGTCTCCTTTTTGATTAACTATTTTTTAATAATTGCATTTTATTCCCCTTTTTGGCCTTATAGATAAAACTCTTTTTTTTTTTTTTGTTAGTGGTTTCTTGAGGTTTTATAGTACAGAACTTTAACTTACTGGCATCTTCTTCCAAGTGTTATTATGCTACTTCTCACAATATAAGAACTTTAAAACAGTGTACTTTCATTTGTTTTCTAACATTTGTGCTATTGTTGTCATATAGTTTATTTACACATGTATAATAAATCCATTCTAAAGTGTTGTTATTTTTGTTTAAACCATCATTTAAAATAAAAAGTGGTTTAAATAGTAAGAAAATAATCTTATATATTAGCTCATGCAGTTGTTTTCTATGTTCATCATTTCATTGTGCAGATGCACATTCTATCTGATATAATTTTCCTTCTGCCTGAAGAACTTCCTTTAACATTTCTTGTAGTATGTGTCTGATATTGATGACTTATTTTAATTTTTTTAAACATATGGATAAGTTTTTATTTTGCCTTCATATTTGAAAGAGAGACATTTGGCTAGTGTTATGGTGTGGGTATTTGGCCCTCCAAACGTTATGTTGGAAGTTGATCCACTATGTTCAGGTTGTGGCCTAATGAGAAGTGTTGGGTCATGGGAGTGGGTCCCTCATGAGTGGCTTGGTGTTGTCCTGGAAGTAATCAGTGAGTTCTGGCATTATTAGTTCCCACAGATGTTCCCCCATGAGTGAGTTGTTAAAAAGAGCCTGGTACCTTCCCCCCTGCCTCTTGCTTCCTTGGTTACCATGTAATGTCTGCACATGCCAGCAACCCTTCACCTTCTGTCATGAGTGAGAGACTCCTGAGTCCCCCCTCAGAAGCAAATATTGGAAATATTTTTGTATAGCATGTAGAACTGTGAGACAATTTTTATTTATTTATTTTTTTAAATAAATTACCCAGTTTCGGGTATTGTTTTTTTTTTGACAGAGTCTCGCTCTGTTACCCTGCCTGGAGTGGAGTGGTGCTATCTCTACTCACTGCAAGCTCCACCTCCCAGGTTCAAGTGATTCTCTGGTCTAAGCTTTCTGAGTAGCTGGGACTATAGGTACAGGCCACCATGCCTGGGGCTTTTTTTTTTTTTTTTGCATTTTTAGTAGAGACAGGGTTTCACCATGTTGACCAGCTGGTCTTGAACTCCTGACCTCAAGTGATCCACCCGGCTCAGCCTGCCAATAGGTATTTCTTTATAGCAACACAAATGGACTAAGACAGGTGGGTAGAGAACGCTATAGTGTTTTTATTTTATTTTTAATTTTTTTAATTGCTGTGCTGTTTTCTTGCTTATATTGTATTTTACAACAAATCTGCTGCCTTTCTTTCTTTTTTTTTTTTTTTTTTTTTTTTTTGAGACGCAGTCTCTCTCTGTTGCTCTGTCACCCAGGCTGGAGTGCAGTGGCACGATCTCTGCTCACTGGAAGCTCCGCTTCCTTGGTTTACGCTTCTCCTGCCTCAGCCTCCCGAGTAGGTGGGACTACAGGCGCCCGCCACCACGCCTGGCTAATCTTTTGTATTTTTAGTAGAGATGTGGTTTCACTGTGTTAGCCAGGATGGTCTCGGTCTTCTGACCTCGTGATCCTCCCACGTCGGCCTCCCAAAGTGCTGGGATTACAGGCGTGAGCCACCACACCTGGTCCAAATCTGCTGCCTTTCTAAACTTTTCTCCTTTGCACACAATGCATCTTTTATCACCTGGCTGCATTTAGATTTTAATGTAAATTAAAATCATTTTTAAATCATTGGTTTTAAAGTAATTTGATTATGATTTGAATTAATTTTTTTCTTTCATTTCTTGTTCTCAGAGTTTTTCAATATTTTTGAATCTCTGAGGTAATACTTGTCATTTAATGTGGCAATTTTCCAGCAAGTATTTTCTTAAAAAAAAGTTTGCTTTCTCTACCACATCACTCTCTGCTATGATGACTAATAAATCACAATTTTACTAAGACTTTTCTGGTTTTGAACCTAGAAGTCCCACATCAGTGGAAATTCCATTCTTGGCAAGACTAGATAGTGTAGTCACTCTATGCTTTCTTCTTTCCTTTGGGACATTCTACATACATTAGACTATTGTATTTTTTTCATGGCACACTGATGCTGTTTTCAAATTTTAAAAAAGTATTTTTTCTTTTTATTTTTCCTTTTGCATGGGTTTTAATGCTATGTCATCAAATTTATTAATATTTTCTTCTGCAATTTCTAGTCTGCTATTAATACAAATCATTATATATTTCACTTCAGATAGTGCATTTTTCATATCTAGAAGTTTGGTTTCATTCTGCTTTTATATCTCCCATGTTTCTAAATAGCTTTTCAACATATGGAACACAATTATAATACATTTTTAATTGCTTTGTATGGTAGTTCTAACATCTGTGTTAATTCTTGGGAAGTTTCAATTGATTATCTCCTCATTGGGTTGTAGTTTCCCATTTCTTTTCATGACTGTTAATTTTCTATTGGATCCCAGATGCTGTGAATTTTACCTTGTTGGATTCTGGATATGGATGTTTTACAATCTTATGTATATTCTTGAAATTTATTGTGAGATAAAATACTTGACTTGGAAACATCTTTTATCCTTTCAGGTGTTGCTTTTATTTTTTTCTATTGGAATGAAGCAGTGTTCTGTCTAAAACAAATTATATCTCACTACTGAGGCAGAAGTTTTCTGTTTACTCTACCCAATGTCCCATGAATAATGAGATTTTACAGGCTGACTGATGGGAACAAGCATGATTTCCAGCTCCGTGTGAGTGCTGTACACTGTTAGCTTTAGTCTTTATAATTGTTCTTTCCTTGGCCTTGGATTGTTTCCTCGTGTTCATGAGCTCATTGGTATTCATCTGAATACTTAAGAGGGATCTTCTGAAAATCTTTGGAGATTTTTCTCCTTCCTAGTCTCTCATTTGTTATACTCAGTTCTGCAAATTCTAGATCTCTTGTTATTCCTGCATCCGCAGTTTGTCTCCTCAACTTAGGGAGTCCACTGGTCTATGCCTGTCTTTCCTCCTTGCCATGTGGCTTGGAAGTTCTTTCAAGTCTGTGGCTTAGTTCATCACAGTGCTCATTTCCTTTGGTTTTTACTTCTCAAGAACCAGTGCGTTTCAAAGCCTTATGTTCGGTATCCTGCAAACCCTTGTTTTATATATTTGGCTATTTATTTTCATTGTTTTATCTGGAAAAGTAAATCTGGGTCCTGTCTTTTTCATTTTGATCAGAAGTAGAAGTCATATATGTATAATTTTAATTGTTTGTTTTATTAATTCTGCAAACCAAGGAGTAGTTTAAAAGGTCATACTAGGCCGGGCACGATGGCTCAGGCCTGTAATCCCAGCATTTTGGGAGGCCGAGGCAGATGAATCACCTGAGGTCAGGAGTTTGAGACCAGCCTGACCAACGTGGAGAAACCCCATCTCTACTGAAAATACAAAATTAGCTGGGCGTAATGGCACATGGCTATAATCCTAGCTGCTTGGGAGACTGAGGCAGGAGAATCACTTGAACCTGGGAGGTGGAGGTTGCAGTGCCCCGAGATCATGCCATTGCACTCCAGCCTGGGCAACAAGAGTGAAACTCCATCTCAAAAAAAAAAAAAAAAGGTCATACTAACTATATTACACAAATCGTGATCAAAGTTAATTTATATATACTTCATCAAATGAACTAAAATGCCAATCTGTATATATCACTTTTAATGTGTTACTTATTAGTATATGCTTAATGTTATGTCATATATGTATATTTGTATACATACATATACTTCTAATTATTGTTATGTATATATATACTGAATGACAGCTGTGTGCTTAGGTTTATGTCCTGAGAATACAAAAACCAACAGGCTTGTGATCAGTCAACTTTGTAATCTGCACAATTTTTATGGAAAGCGGTCTTGTTACATAAAAGTTAAATAACTTGAAGAGCAAGGTAAATGAGTAGTAATGAGAAAGAGAGATGAATACTTTTTGCAGAAGTTCTGAAGACAAATTATGAGAAATTATTAATGGATTTAATCCTTTATGCTGTTCTTTTTTGCTTGAAAATATTTATGTTCATGTATATATTTTTCATTTAGTAACACATTAGTGTAAGTAAGTGCAGGGATAAGGGATGGAGGATTGTCTGTGATATTTCTTCTCCTTTCGTACTTAGTAATTTTACCTCAATTTTTAGGTGATCAGCAACAGTTCAAAATAGAGACTACATTGCTCTATCATCCTTGAAGCTAAGTGTGATCATTTGACTAAAGTTAATTCAAGTTAAATATAAGTGAAAAGTGATATGGTAATTTCCATGAATGATCCGTAAGAGATAGTTGGAGCCTAAGCTGAGCCCACACTTATTTGTTTCTGCTTTCATCCTCTTTACTTGGATATGAATCCCACCAAGTTATCTTTCAAATCCTAAAGGTGGCAGATTGGTTAAGTGAAAGGAGTCAGGATTTCCAAGGATATTGTACCATTGCTGCTTACTTAATGACATTGATCTCAGAGAAGAATCAACTTCTATCTTGTTTAAGCTGTTGCATTTTTTGTCTCTGTAATTATCAGCTAAACTAATTTTTACTGATATACTGTTACCAGCTTATACTTAATTGATTAATGTTTCTTATCTAGATTATAAAAGTCTTTTTAACCAGTAAAATCTGTCCTTACAGTCAAACATTGCATATTTTAAAAGTCCCATCATTGATGATTAAATACTTAATATATTTAAGACTCTTTCTGGGGTTCTAGAAGAAAAAATACAAAGTTGACCAGCTGAGGGAATCACTGGGCATGAGGAAAGAGTTCTCTTTTTTGTGTATAATAAAGATTTCACTTGTAAGGCATCACTAAATTACAACATGTATGGGCATTAGCCTGGAAAAGCAAATGATTTGTCCACAGTTCCTCTGGCTTATAATTTACCTGGAGCAACCATTAGGTAGATGCCGGACATTGTTTATTCTTTACTTCTGGTGTTCAATGACTATAACAATGAGGCTAATACATCTCTGATCACAAATTAATCACTTTACAAATCACTTTTGAGAGAAAGGAGTTTTCCTCTGGGCTATACTAGAAAGTTAACTTTGTTAGTCAATTAGTTTTGTGCATTTTCACAGTGTGGGGAAAAAAAGTTGGTAGATATATTTCTAGACAGGATTATTTTCCTATAGTTCAGAGTTATTTTGTTATTCACTCATTAATATTTAAAACCATCACAATCACATAGACAAAAAAGATTTGATACAATTTTCAGAAAAAAACACTAACAGTAAGCATAATAAATAAACTAAATGAAAAAAGGAACAATATCAGAATTTAGTAATCTTTCTCTTCTCAGGTTGAAAAGAGGTTACAGGCTCTTATCTTCAAATTTTAGCCCCCCTCAGTATTCAAGAAGAAATTCTAAGATTTTTTTGATAAAATAAAAAACCTCCCACCACCACAGTTTGTATAGAGAATAATCCTTGGATGCTTTAATATAGAATGTTTCCTTACATAAAATGTTTATCCTATAATAGATTGCTTGTCCTACCCTGACTCTGAAATTCAACTCTAAAGCAAATTTTGTTATGCAGGACTCTCACACAAAACTGCTTACACATCTGTCATTGTCCTCTGCAAGGCAAGCTTTGAGTCTGTACTATATTTATTATGCAAATTTCTTTGAAATCTGTGTGCAGGTGTCTTTTGCCTTTCAAAATTAGTTTGCATATTAAATGTTGCATAGAAAATGATGGCCCACAAACTCTCACAGTTTTGATCTTAATGAGAGACTGTAGAATAAAATGTATTGGATATTCAGGGTAATTCACACACAGTGGAAACAATGAAAAATACTCTAGCAAGTCCTCTGTTTCACGCTATACAAGTTGAAGAAAGCAGATATTACTCAACATGTTTTTCTCAATTATTGCATTTTATTTGTAAAATATCTGAATAAGCAGAAATAGTACAATCCTTGCTAGAAGCATTTTTGTACGATTGTTTTTGTTTTTTCTCCAAATTTACTTTTTTTCCAAGTGGCAAAATTGCTTCAAGATGTCAAATATACTTATGAACGTACTTTAAAAATGACTAAATCCTTTATAAAACATTTATAAGAACAATAAAGCATTGGAGCATTGTTGTAATAAAAGATTTTAAAGAAATAAGGTATAAGTCAGCAAATAAATTAATATATAATTTTAAACATTACAGAAATGAACTAATCACCCTAGTCCTTTTTTCTTTGATAAAACCTGAATTACATGATCATGAGTAAAAAATACATTTTTTTAAATACTTGTATGTAATATTTAAATACCATTTAAAAAGCAATTCAGGACTTTCTGTTTTAGCTCCAACATGTAAAATGCTTGGAAGTGAGCTCTCCCATTCTTTCAATAAGAAAAAATGATGAATACATTGGAAATGAATTTTCTTGGGTCCATTAAAGAAAATAACTGAGATTTCAGGGCAAATCACCACCTGAGAATCTGAAGAGACAGGCAAATTCACAGAGTGACAATTCAGATCAGGTTACTTGGAGCAGGAACTGCTGGAGCCATTAACTGCTAGGAACAATTAAATGATATTGTTGACAAATTGCTGGAGGCTGAGTGTAGACTAGTATGAGAGTAAAAAACTACTGTAGGGAGCAAAAAGTTGGGGAGAGTCCACACTTTTGTAGGTTTAACCTCCAGGAACCCCACCATGTTCAAGTGCAAATTGGACAAAGATCCCATCTTGGCTCTTGCAAGGCAAGTGGAAAAGGTATCATTGTGAAATACACATATAATGTTCTTCAAAACAAAGACCTACTGTCCAGGGAAAAAGGCTCTACCTGGTCCTTAACATACTTGGGTGAAAGTCATTTCTTTGTCCCTAGCCCTCTCTAGCTTACTTCAACCTAAGGAGATTGGAGCGATTTGGGTAACAAACAAAAAACTTGTTCAGGTCATAGTTGAGGGGCACAGGATCACTAAACAATTAACATTAAATCATAAGATTATATAATGCTTCACTTCTCCAATATTTTAGCCCCATATCAATAGAGTTCCTATATAAAAACAGTGGACTACAACTAAAAGAACCGGAAGAATCAGACTCAATCTAAGAGTTCTTAGGGAAACCTACAGTAACAGTGGAGGCAAAAACAAGGATTCCAGCAGCATCAGATACCTCTGACTCCTACAGTTATAGGAAGAATTAATCATAGCAGAATGCGTACTCAGAACAACCTAAACCTCACACTAAAGAACCTGCTAACTCATTTTGCACTATTTAATACATAATAATAATTATTATAATTGTTAGTATAATTATTACAAATACTTGCAAAGCATCTAAAAGACAAGGAAATGACATACAGTTTGAAGGGACAAGACAGGCATCAGAATTAGCCTTAGATATTCTACAGATTTTAAAATTGACAGGAAGCTGAAATAACTATGATTAATATGTTAAAAACTCTAATGGCACATAAGTAGACAGTAGGCAAGAATAAACAAATAATGTAAGTAGAGAAGTGAAAAATCTTAAAAAGAATCAAAAGTGAAATACACGAAGAATGAAAAAAACGAAGAGAAATGAAAATTGCCTATGATAGATTTATCAGTAGACTGGAAATAGATAAGGCAAGAATTTGTGAGCTGGAAGGTAAAATTGAAATTTTGCAAATGGAATTGCAGGAAGAAAATATAAGGTAGAATTCTGAACAGAATATCCAAGTACCAAGAACAGTGGTATAGTTTCAAAAGGTATAGCATACATGCGATGGGGATACCTGAAGGAGAAAAAAGTAATACAGAAAAAGAAATAATATGTATAGTAATAATGGCTGAAAACTTTTGAAAATTAATGACAGAAATTAAAACATAGATCCAAGAAACTCAGCAAACCCAAAGCAGGATAAATAACAAAAAATATACTCCTAGGCATATCATTTTCAAACTGAAGAAAATGAAAGACCAACAGTACATCTCAAAAGAAGCTGTGGGGTAAGGAGCATTACCCAAACAGTAACAAGAGTAAGAATTATTGTGAACTTTATGTCAGAATCCATGCAGTAATAAGACAGTTCAGTGAAATATTTTAAATGCTGAATGAAAAAAATAACATCAATGTAGAATAATAAATCCAGTGAAATTATCCTTGTTTACTCATGAACAAGAAATGAACTTTCTCAGATAAGCCATAATGGTGGAAATTTATCAATAGACCTTCCTATTAAGAATTTTAAATACTTTTCTTTAGGCAGAGGAAAATTACGTAGTTCTTGGATGTACATTAGAGAGAGAGAGAGTGAGAGAGAGAAAGCGAGAAAGGAAAAGGGGAAGAGAACATTGGAGAAGTAAATGAAGGCAAATAATTATTTAAAATTCCTAATTAACTTAAGAATAATACTGTTCCTTTAATTGATAATATAATAATATACTGGAAGATTATAGCATATGGATAATTTAGATGAATGACAGGAATGTCATAAATGATGGTAGGAAGGAATTGGAACTACTCTGTTAAAAGATACCTGCACTACTCATAAAGTGAATAGTATTATCTGAAGATAGACATAAATTAGTTAAAATTGTATATTGCAAGCTATATAGGGCAAACAGGAAAATAAATTAAAAAATAACTCATTGATATGCTAAGGCAAAAGTTAAAAGCAAATCATAAAATTCTCAATTAAAACCAGAGAAGAAAGAAAAATACTAGGAATTAAAATGAAGCACAGAACACATTCAACGAATAGAAAACTGTTACAAATATGAAAGGTATTAATCCAACTCTACCAATTATCACTTTAAATAGGAATCATGAAAATATACCAACTAAAAGAGAAAGCTTTTCAGAATAATAAAAAAAGTCTCTATTATATGTTGTCTAAAGGAAATCTACATTAAATATCAACGCAGCTTAAAAGTAACGGTTTAGAGAAAGATACCACTTCAATACTAATCAGAAGAGACCCAGAGCAGCTCTATTAATTTCAGACAATGCATACTCCAGAACATTGAAAAAATATCCTATTCAAACGAGGAATGGAAAAAATTATCAGTTTAAAAGGTATTATAAAATAATGACAAAAGGGTCAATTCTCTAAGGTATCATGACAATCTTTAATATGTATGCGCCTAATAGCAAGACATTAAATTATAAATGGCAAAACTCATAGAAATTCAAACAGAAATAGACAATACTACCATTATAGTTGGAAACTTTAACAATTTTTCTTTTAAAAATTGATAAATCAAGGAAGTAAAAAAATAAGAATAGAATATAATTGAATGAAAAACACCATTAATTAATTTCATCTAATTGACATTATACCACATCCAATGACATCAGAGTACATATTCTTAAGCTTGTATGCAAGATTTAGACTACATTCTGGGCCAGAAAAACATGCCTTAACAAGTTTCAAAAAGCAGAAATCATAGAAGACAGATTTCCAGATAGCAATACAATTAACAAGATATAAATAAAAGGAATAGAGCTGGAAAATGCCCTAATGTTTGGAAATTAAATAAAACATTTCCAAATAACATCTGGATCAAAAAATTCTCAAGATAAATTTTAAAATGTATTGAAGTAAAAGAAAATGTATCAAAATTTGTGGGATGCAACAAAAACAGTGCGTAGAGAGAAAATAGAGGCATAAAATGTATATGTAAGAAAAGAAAAATTAAAAATCAATAATTTGTACGCTTACCTTAGAAAACTAGAGAAATAAGATAAATTTAAGTCTACAGCATGCAGGAAAAAATGAATATTAGAGCAGAAATTAATAACATTGCAAATAGGAAAACAATAGAGAAAAAGAAATAAAAAAACAAAAGCTATATTTTTAAATCAATAACTAATAAACTTCTCCCAAAAGTTCAAGACCCAGATGACTTCACTACTGAATTCTATATAACAATTAAGATAAAAATAATATCAATTCTCTAGAATATTTTCTAGATAATGAAGCAAAGGGAAAAATTCTCTGATTTTAGGATATTTTATCACCCAAATATTCAAATCAGAAAAAGTCATTACGAGAAAAAAAAAGATTATGGTAATGTCTCTCGTTAATGTAGATGCAAAAATCTTGAACAAAATATTAGAAAATTGAGCCTAATCCTACAATGGAATCGAACACAACAATCAATATGCATTTATTCCAGGTATGCAAGGCTGGTTAAATATGAAAAATATCTTAAATTTTATTAAACCTTAAATTCAACCAATGTAATCCCCCACATCAGTATGCTTAAAAAGAAAAATTATACTATCACATCAATTCATGCAAAAAAGAATTTGACAAAATTTTACAATAATATATGATAAAATTCTCAACAAAGTAAGAGTAGATGGGAACTTTAACTTGATAAAGAACATCTACGAATAACCTACATTTAACATTAATGGTAAGAAACTAGATATTTTCCCATTAAGATCAGGAAAAAGCCAAGATTTTGTCTACTCATCATCATACTAAAAATTCTAGGCTATGCAGTAAAAATAAAAAAAGTAACTAAAAATAGAGTTCAAAAAGGATGAAATAAACTGTCTTTGTTTGCAGATTACATGACTATCAAAATAGAAAATCATACTCATGTAACAAACCTGCACATGGACCCCCATATCTAAAATAAGTGTTGAAATGAAATAAAAATTATAAACAAAATCAAAGGAATAGAACAAATTGACATTAATAGATGAGCACTTTAAGGTCATAGGATACTGTGTTAATGTACAAAAATAAACTGTTATTCTCTACAACAGAAATGAACAATTGAAAGTAGAAATTAAAAGAAATTAATAGCTTCCAAACATGAAACACTTAAGTAACAATTTAATAAAATATATAAAAGTTCTACATGTATCAAAAACTACAAATATTGTGTGACAAAAGTAAAAGAAGATATAAATAAACACAGGCATATTTATAATATGTATTGAAAGACTAATCTATTGTGAAGCTGTCAGTTCTTAACTTGACATTCAGATTTAATTTAATCCCAAATAAAAACCTTGCAAGCTATTTTGTAGATATTTGCAAATTCTAAAATTTGTCAAGGTGAAAGACCTAGAATAGCCAACAAAATATTGAAGAGAAGGCATCTTCCCCTCCCCCCTTTTCCCTTATCCCTTCGCTTTCACCTAAAAAAAAAAAATACTGAAGAGAAGAAAAATGTTGGAGGATTCCCACTACCTGCTTTTGGCAATTATGAAGCTATTGTAATCTAGACAGTGTGGTATTAATGAAAGAAGAGATATATGAAGTTATAGTAATCCAGACAGTGTGATAGTGGTGGAAGAATAGAAATATGGATCACTGATAAAATATGGAGAGCCTAGGAATAGAATTATGCAAATATAGTCAGTGGAGTTTTTACCAAGTGGTAAAATCTTCCCAATCAATGAAGCTAGGACAACTGGATATCCAAATGCACAAAAAATTAACTTAGACACAAATTTTACATTTACCACAAAAATTAACTCAAAATGAATTGTAGACCTAAATATGAAATACACAACTATGAAACTTGTAGAAGTAAACATAAGAAAAATCTATAAGGCCTTGGGTTAGTGATGAGTTTTTAGATACAATATAGAAATTATATCATGATTCATGAAAGAAAAAAATTGCTGAGTTAGACTGTATTAAAATTTAAAACTTGTTGAAGAGACACTGTTATAAAATGAACAACAACACTAAAAGCTAGCCACAGAATGAGATAACATGTTGGCAAACATTTCTGATATAGGACTTGTATCACAAATATACAAATCTTTAAAACTGAGGAGTAAGAAATCAAAAAAGCAAGTGTATTATTTTATTCAAAATTTACATATATCTAATCTTAGCAGAAACTAGAATAAGGCTTGAAAAAGGATCTATCTTATCAAGCTCATGTTATTCAAATTTATTTCTAATTGCATTTTAGATAAAACAAAAATATAGGCAGACAAGGCTAGCTATAAGGAGGGAATGGGAAAGATGAATTTAGAATTACAGATTTTGTTTCATCAATTTAGAATAATGAGATCATCAGCTAATTTCATGAAGAACAAGAAGTTCATGTATAGCAAGAGAATTCCTGACCTATTGCTATCTAATTATTTTAAAAATTGTATTTTAAAATATTTGTGTATGAAAAGATGCTTCACATCATATAGAGAAATATAAATTAAAAGAATGAGAACCTATACGCCTGTTAAAATGGCCAAATCCAGAACACTTAACAGCATCAATTCCTGGGAATAATGTGGAGCAATAGGAATTAATTCACTGCTGGTGGAAATGCAAGATGATCCAGGTACTCGGAAAAACAATTGGGCAGTTTCTTGCAAAATTATACATACTCTCACCATACGATCCAGCATTTGCGCTCAAAATGAATTGAAAACTCACACAAAAGTCTGCACACAGAAATTTTAAAGATCTCTTTATTTTTATTTACCGTGTCATTTTTATTATGTTTGATTTATTCCAAAAGTCAGTGTCTCTTTCCTCTTAGCCATATCAACCTTTTTTTTTTTTTTTTTTTCTGAGGCGGAGTTTCGCTCTTGTTGCCCAGGGTGGAATGCAACAGCGCGATCTCGGCTCACTGCAACCTTTGCCTCCCCAGTTCAAGCTATTCTCCTATCTCAGCCTCCTGAGTAGCTGGGATTATAGGCGCCTGCCACTATGCCTGGCTAATTTTTGGTATTTTTAGTAGAGACGGGGTTTCACCATGTTGGCCAGGCTGGTCTCGAACTCCTGACCTCAGTTGATCCGCCCGCCTTGGCCTCCCAAAGTTCTGGGATTACAGGCGTGAGCCACTACGCCCAGCCTATAGTTTTTAGAAAGTTTGACCTACACATCCCCTCCCCTCCCTTTTTTTTTCTTCTTATTTTTCCCTCCTTTTAATTTTATGGAATTGTCCTCTTTTTGCATTCCTCTTGCTCTCTGATTATCCTTCTCTATTTTTGCTTAGTATTTTGATTCCAACATGCTGCATGTTAACGTTTCCCTGGCTTCTCTTTTCTACCATCTTGCCTAACTGATTCTGTATTGATGATGTTAAGCACGTTATAGCTTTATCTGTTTTCTTTCTGCATATGATTCTTTCCTTCTAGAATGTAAGCTTCACCAGGGCGCTTGTTTTTTCCATTTGTTTGTTTGTTTTTTTTCCTCCACTCATGTTTTCCAATAACAGTGGCTGCCACTGTTATAATAGGCAATCAGCAAGTAATTGCTCATGGAATCACTTCCAAATGTACACTCCCAATGAATCTCAAAACTTAACATGCATCAGAATCACCTAGGGTGTATGCTTCAGATGCATACTTCCGAGTCCCATACTAAAGGATTCCTGTTCAGTGGTGCAAACAGGAAATCTTCATTTTTAACAAAGTTGCTTGGTAACAGATGCTGTTCTTGCTTTGAGAAACACTGGATTAGATATGTATTTTTAACTGCTATTAACCCAACATCTTTGGCTCAATATACTTTTAATACTTTAAAATAAATATTTGTAAATCCACACTTTTTATTTCATAAATATTTGCCTTTTTGTTTCTATGAGTGTAGTCTGTCTCACTTTTCTCCCATATTAAAAAAAGGCCTCCATTTTTCTGTATACATTTAAGATTTTGTCACTATCTCTTCCTTCCTTTGGGTATTTATTTGCCTCCACTGCCATTTTATTATTTTAGAAACTCATAGAATTTTAGAATGTTATAACTGAAGATATTATTACTACATAGACAATTTTATGTTCTTGAAGAATTTGAAAATAAAGATTAAAATAACTCACCGTAAATTTAGAACAGGAGGCTAAAACTAGAAATATGTAAACATTCCCTAAGTGAACAAATTAATTATTAGACTTTGGTTCCTGACCTAAAATTTTTATTTATATTATATTTAGTATTATATTACATTATATTGCACTAAATTATAGTGTATTTTATTGTTTCTATTTTGAATTTAGTCATATTACTTTTAAAATTTATTTTTAAGAAGAAAATATATACACAAGATAGTATTTTAAGTACTTTGGGGGTTATGTGGATAAAATCAGCAAAAAGATCATATATTCATGTACTTTATAGACTTAAAGAAAAGGGAAACATAGGGAGACAACTCTGTTAAAGAGAAGAATGCTTTAAGTATTACAAAAAAAGAATAAAAAGTTCAACTTTTGTGTTTGTATGTGTATGTGTTATGTGTATATATGACATTACACATTTGTGAAAGCATATGTTCACTGATTAACTCAATTAACAATTTGGAATAAAGAAAAAATAATCATTTAATTTCTGACAATATAATGCCTGCCTGTCATTATGGCAAATGAAACATTAAACTTATTTTTAAATTTTGAATACTCTCCTTTACTTTTTCTCTGTAGAAATATGAAAAATATCTCTTCTACTTAAACAAAAAGCTTTGCACAAAATGAACAGACATGTATGTTAAATGGAGACGATGCTAGAAAAAATCAATCAATAGGAATGGAATAGCAGTAGATATTTATAGTAAAGCAGTAAAAAGATAAATTCAAATATTCTTTAACTTTAGCTCCCTTGAAGACTACTTCTATTATGAATAGCAATATATTCAGCTTAAATATGAAAAAAATGCTCAGTATGTATATCTATTTAGTTTGATTCTTACTCTGAAGCACTAGGTGCATAAGATAAAATTTTAAAATTCAAATTTTACATGATTTTAGTAATGACCAACTGTTTTGCTTTTCCATTATGCTAACTCCATTTGTCAGTTTTACCTTTGAATGGTGGAGGAAAATAAGTAAATGGTGATTTAATAGAAAATCACCTTGAAAGTGTAATAAAGTAATGTTTTTAGTCAATTTATTTTAATTTACATTTTCCTTTTCAGATATGGCTTTCTCTCTGGACATTCTAAGACATTCATCTGCCCTGCTGGGGATGTGGGAAATGAGCAGTTTGAATAAATCTGATGTAGCAGATGTGAAATAAGGCATTCATATTTTAATCACGAAATGTACATCTTTATTGAAACAGTAGTTTTAAATCCAGTTTTTGTTAGGAAAGAAAATAATTTCTAAACTTTCTAACTTCCTTGAATGCTAGTAAACATATTATAATTAGGTCTGGTGGACTCAATCACACAGGTTTTTATAGAACATAGAGTGTAGGCTGGGCGCAGTGGCTCACGCCAGTAATCCCAGCACTTTGGGAGGCCAAGGAGGGCAGATCACAAGGTCAGGAGATCAAAACCATCCTGGCTAACACGGTGAAACCCTGTCTCTACTAAAAATACAAAAAATTAGCCGGGCTTTGTGGTGGGCACCCATAGTCCCAGCCATTCCAGAGGATGAGGCAAGAGAATCATTTGAACCCGGGAGGTGGAGGTTGCAGCGAACCGAGATCACGCCACTGCACTGCAGCCAGGGCGAGAGAGCAATACTCTGTCTTAAAAAAAAAAAAAAAAAAAGGAACATAGAGTGTATATTTTCTGCAATTTCCCAAAGTAGTCAATAGACTTCAGATTTACAAACTTTTCTAAGTACTACCTTGCTTGTTTAATTTTAACTGTCTCTGTGGCATAATGTTCTATTTGTTATGGTGTTGTCCATTTCTTTATCGCTAAAAAGGCCTGACTTGAAGCTTAGTTCAGTGAGACCGAACTCAATCTTTTAGTGAAATTTGATGTCACAGCATATGTATATAACCTGCCCTTTCTGATGCAGCTTATTATGGAGTATATCTGAAAGATAGAAATAGAATAAGAACATATTGAGACACATGTTTTGCAGCCCTCTCATTCTGTATACTTCCTAGAGAGAAGTGTTTAAAAAATTGAGAGTAATTCTAGGAAAAATGTTTGAGACACAGGAAATGAACAAATGCCAACTTGGGATTAAAATAAACTTAGCAGAAGAGCATGTTTAGGTCTTTATTTTCCCCTAGCTGCCAATGCTTGGTTTCTGGGTGTGTGAACTCCCATAGGCCCTTAGGGAGTTTATGTGAAAGTTGGTTGGGCTTGACTGATAATCTTTTCAGAAGGTGTCAAAGTGTTGCAGTGGTAATAGAACTTAAAGGCAAGCCAACTGGATGGAGAAAAATGTGAATTATATCCGAGGTGTGGGAAACTCCAGGAGCTGACATGGAGTTTCAGGGAAAATTGTTGGGCATGACTCCATTGAGAGGGAATAGACCCATGAGAATCAGATACACAGTCTTAAATCTCCAAGTTCCAGAAAGATGAACAGTGGAAGGTGGAAAAGGACCATTGCTGGAGAAATCATACAAGTTCATGGACAATATAAGCATCTAATATGGATTTAATATAGGAGGTTATATCTTTACCACCCCTACGAGCTCATGCAAGATCTTCTTCATACATGAAAACATCAGTAACAGGGAGAAAGAGAAGGAAAGCCTGGATATTTAAACAAAACAGGCTGAAGTACCCAAAGAGAAAATTTAGATCTTTGAAATAAACCGTGAATGTTGGACTGATCTCAATTTATTTATTTTTTATTCTTATACTGCTCAGTAGGGTGAGGACCTCAAAAGGAGAACCAAATTGATTATAGAAAAAAAAGTGTTACAGTTTATTTTTTGTATTTTTAAATGTACTGTAATTGGATTTACAATGTTGGCATATAGTACATTCTTAACATGCATGTCTATAACCAAATCTGTGTCTATCTATCTATCTATCTATTAATCCATCCATTCATCCATCCATCCATCCATCCATTCATTTATCTATATTTCTCTTATAACTATATGTCACTTGGGAAGAATTGGACATTTTATATGTAATGTCAATGATTTTTCTTAGGTTAAAATAAAAGCTAGAATTAAAAACCTAAATAGGTCAAAATTCAAATACTGAAAACGATAAAATTAATACATTACATTTATATATTGGAAAGCCCCTTTATTTTATTTAAAACATATTCAAACTCTATACCTCAACATTATTAACTCTTTGTTCTTCTTACAGTATATCATTATTTAGAAAATTATTTTAATAATTAAAAAATACATTTATAACAATTTTATTTAGAAAAATTGGTTCTTTCGCAGAACACTCTGGATGGTTTATAAAAAATTCTTTATTTTCCTGTAGACAAAATGTTTTAATGCTCTGTATAAAACAAACTAAATAATATAAAAATATAATTTCCTACAAAAATTTATTGCAACATACAATCAGGTTTTATATATGTAGCATGAATGACTTACATTAGCTATAATCCACTGTCTTTTGATATTGTGCTTTTCCATATTTTACTTTAGACAAATATTGACATATTCAATATCATCTCTCATTTTAGGGAATAATCATCTATATTTTGTGGTTTCTGTGTTTTATTAATCCCTTCTTGTTTATAAACTAAAAAGTCAGAATGTCTCTTGATATTATAAAATTATTAATAACTAGTAAGAGAAGACTTTTTAATAGGATTTCATTTTTCAAAGTAATAAAATGCTTAATTTACTACTCTTGAATAATGATCTTTTGGAAAGTCATGTAGACAATGGGGTTTCATGTGTTAATTATTAAAACATAATTGCAATTAAAATTATTGTTACATTTGAACATTGTATTTATTTGTTATGTGAGAATTTTAAATAAGACTTGACGTTTAATAGTTCCTGGCTATAAAACAAAGAAACAATGAATTTTAAAAATAGAATTCTAATTAATGTGTCTTGAAATTCAGAGGTCTGAAAATTAACATCAACAGACTTTACTTTCAAAGAAAATAAGAACTTTAACTTTCCACCATTAGTTAATTTCAAAATTCAAAGAAAGGTGTATTTGATATAGCATATATACCTAATTTAAGATGTGTTCACTATTCTTTAAATGTTGTAATAAAGTATTTCTTTTATGGAAGGAAATTCTACATATATACTGAGGAGTTAGCAGAATATGTTCTTAGACGGACAGGGACTTCAGTATGCAATGATACTTCCTTTCTTAGCACTGGTTCATTATTCTCAGATGGCACAGACAGACACTCGGAAGACTTTAGTTCTTTGCCCAAAGTCACACAACTGCTGTCAAAAAGAACAGAAGAGCCCAGAGCCTGGGCTTCTAACCACTGTATCTGATGATCTCCCCTTGATATCTCTTCTTTACAGAAAGAAAATGTCTACTTCCTGAGAAAGACTGCTAAGAATCTACAAGGCATAATTTTCTCATAAAAGGGTAAGCATGAGCCAAACATGAAAACAGTTCCTCAATGAGGAGATAGCTAACTAATAGGGAACTTGATGTGGCAATAGTTGACATCACTGAGATTATAGAGGACATGAGTCTTACTAACTAGAAATTGTCATTTTTATGGAGGATGAATTAGAAGCAGAAGAGAAACATTCTTGGACATGAATCACAGTTCATGTTCTCAAGAATTGTTAAGAGGCTATAACGGTGAAATTCTTGAGTCTTAGGTTTTGTATATAGTTGATTTTATTACATAATCAAATTGTTTAATATATTAATCTCACTAATTTTCACATTAGTAGATAAATGTAAACATTGCTCTATATTCCCGTTATTCCTTGACTTCATAAATTTTTACATTTTGTGTCATGTAAAAGGGTATAATTTTTAAACAAGTATCTATCGAGGTTTTTTGTCCATTTTACTACTGTGGTACTTCCCTTATTCTTCTTTTCCCCTGGAGATTTTTTAAAATGTTGATTATTAATTACTTTTCAGTTATCTATTAAATAAGTGGCTTCTACCGTTTAGGGATAGCTGTTTCACTGTTCTATGGGGTCTATTTACTTTATTAAAAAAAGTTAATCGATTTTAATTTAATAAGACTTATTTAACTTTGTTAATACTTAGATATAATGTACTTTGTAGAAAAATTAAGACCGGGCAATCGGAAGCTCCCATCAAAAAGGTACAAAACAGTGTGCAAATCCTGCACCAGCAATCGAGGTATCCAGATTGTGTCATTGGGACTGACTAGGTAGCTGGCATGACCACGGTCCACCTAAGAGCCACACAGGGCAGGGAAGCCCCCACCCCCAGCCAAGAGAGGTGGTGAGTGAGTGTGCTACCCAGCCTGGGAAACCATGCTTTTTTCATGGAACTGTACAACCCATGGATTGGAAGATCCCACTCATGAGCCCATGACGCTAGGGTCTTGGGTTCCAAACACAAAGCCACACAGATTCTCAACAGCCAGCCACTGGCTAGAATCGGCCTAAGCCTGCCATATTACCAGGGAGAGGGGAGGCCATCACCACTGCTGCCGCTGCCTGCTGTCTAAGCCTTCTGAGCTCCTTGTGGGAGGGGCAGCAGCCAACACTGTGGTTGCAGGGTCTCCCTGTAGGAACTCCAAATCTAGCCAGGGTCTCAGGAACAGAATTCCACCAGAAGTACAAAGAGGAGCTGGTACCCCTCCTTCTGAAACTATTCCAAGCAATTGAAAAGGAGGGACTCCTCCCTAATTCATTTTATGAGGCCAGTATCATCCTGATACCAAAACCTAACAGAGACACAACAAAAAAAGAAAACTTCAGGCCAAAATCCCTGATGAACATTGATGGAAAAATCTTCAATAAAATACTGGCAAACTGAATCCAGCAGCACAGCCAAAAGCTTATCAGCCACAATCAAGATGGCTTCATCCCTGGGATGCAAGGCAGATTCAATATATGCAAATCAGTAAAAGTAATCCATCACATATACAGAACCAACGACAAAAAACACATGATTATTTCAATAGATGCAAAAAAAGCCTTTGATAAAATTCAACTTCCCTTCATGTTAAAAACTCTCAATAAACTAGATATTGATGGACCATATCTCAAAATAGTAAGAGCTATTTATGACAAACCCACAACTAATACCATACTGAATGGGAGAAAGCTGGAAGCATTCCCTTTGAAAACTGCCATAAGATAAGGATGCCCTCTTTCACCACTCCTATTCAACATAGTATTGAAAGTTCTGGCCGGGCAGTCAGGCAAGAAAAATAAAAATAAAAGGTATTTAAATAGTAAGAGAGGAATTCAGATTGTCTCTGTTTGCAGATGACATGATCCTATATTTAGAAAACCCCATGTCTCAGCCTCAAAACTCCTTAAGCTGACAAGCAACTTCAGCAACGTCTCAGGATACAAAACCAATGTGCAAAAAATCACAAGCATTCCTATATACCAACAATAGACAAGCAAGAGAGCCAAATCATGAATGAACTCCCATTCACAATTGCTACAAAGAGAATAAAATACCTACGAGTACAGCTAACAAGGGATGCGAACGACCTCTTCAAGAAGCACTACAAACCACTCTTCAAGGAAATAAGAGACAGCACAAACAAATGGAAAAACATTCCATCCTCATGGATAGGAAGAATCAATATAGTGAAAATGGCCATAATGCCCAAAGTAATTTATAGATTCAATGCTATTCCCATCAAACCACCATTGACATTCTTCACAGAAGTAGAAAAAAACTACTTTAAAATTCATATGGAACCAAAAAGGAGCCCACATAGCCAAGACAATTCTAAGCAAAAAGAACAAAGCTGAAGGCATCACGCTACCTGACTTGAAACTATACTACAAGGCTACAGTAACCAAAACAACATGGTACTGGTACCAAAACAGACATATAGACCAATGGAACAGAATAGAGAACTCGCAAATAAGACCACACATTTAAAACCACCTGATCTTTGACATACCTGGCAAAAACAAGCAATGGGGAAAGGATTCCCTACTTAATAAGTGATGCTGGAAAAACTGGCTAGCCATTTGCAGAAAACTGAATCTGGTGCTGTTCCTCACACCTTATACAAAAATTAACTCAAGATGGATCAAAGACTTAAATGTAAAACCCCAAACCATAAACATTCTTGAAGAAAACCTAGGCAATACCATTCAGGACACAGGCATGGGCAAAGATTTTATGATGAAATCATCAAAAGCTATTGCAACAAAAGCTAAAATTGACAAATGGCATCTAATTAAACTAAAGAGCTTCTGCACAGCAAAAGAAACTATCATCAGAGTGAACAGACAGCCTACAGAATGGGAGAAAAATTTTGCAATCTACCCATCTGACAAAGGTGTAATATTCAGAATTTACAAGGAACTTAAAAAATTTACAAGAAAAAACAAACAACTCCGTCAAAAAGTGGGCAAATGATATGAATAGACACTTTTCAAAAGAAGACATTTCTGGGGCCAATAAACATGAAAAAAAACTCAACATCACTGATTATTAGATAAATGCAAATCAAAACTACGATGAAATACCATCTCAAACCAGTTGGAATGGTGATTATTAAAAAGCCAAGAAACAACAGATGCTGGTGAGGCTGTGGAGAAGTAGGAACACTTTTACAATGTTGGTGGGAATGTAAATTAGTTCAACCATTGTGGAAGACAGTGTGGTGATTCCTCAAGGATCTAGAACAGGAAATACCAACTGACCCAGCAATCCCATTACTGGGTATATACCTAAAGGAATATAAATTTTTCTGTTATAAAGACATATGCTTCTGTATGTTCATTGCAGCAGTATGCACAGTAGCAAAGACATGGAACCAACCTGAATGCCCATCTATGATAGGCTGGATAAAGAAAATGTGGTACATATACCCTGTGGAATACTATGCAGCCACAAAAAGGAATGAGATCATGCTCTTTGCAGGGACATGGATGAAGTTGGAAGCCATCAGCCTCAGAAAAATAACCAAAGAAACAAAAACCAAACACCACATGTTCTCAATTATAAGTGAGAGTTGAACAATGAGAACACGTGGACACAGGGAGGGGAGCAACACACACTAGGGCCTGTTGGTGGGTGTCAAAGGGAGGGGGAGCATCAGGACAAATAGCTAATGCATGAGCTGCTTAAAACCTAGGTGACTGGTTGATAGGTGCAGCTAACCACCGTGGCACATGTTTACCTATATAACAAACCTGCAAGTTCTGCACATGTATCTCACAACTTAAAGTAAAAAAATTAAGACCCAGGTTTTAGACATGGTCTAAAGTTATTCCTTAAGTCAAATTTATACAGTTATTCTTCTACAATGTTTTCTAAATATTTGATAGCTCTTTTTTTTTTTGGTAATGATAATCAAAATTAACAAACCATTAGCTATACTAATTTAAAAAAGAGAGAAGACCAGCTGGGCACAGTGGCTCACACCTGTAATCCCAGCATTTTGGGAGGTTGAGGCAGGTGGATCACCTGAGGTTGGGAGTTCAAGACAAGCCTGACAAACATGGAGAAACCCCATCTCTACTAAAAAAATACCAAAAAGTTAGCCGGGTGTGGTGGTGCATGCCTGTAATCCCAGCTACAAGGGAGCTGAGGCAGGGGAATCACTTGAACCCAGGAGGCGGGGGTTGCAGTGAGTTGAGATTGTGCCATTGCACTCCAGCCTGGGCAGCAAGAGTGAAACTCCATCTCAAAAAAAAAAAAAAAAAAAAAACAAAGAAAGCCAAAATAAATAAAACCAGAAAAAAAAAAAGGGAGCCATTATAACGGACATGAGAGAAATACAAAGGATCATTAGCTCCTACTGTAAACAACTATATGTCAATAAGTTAGAAAACCTAGAGGAAACGGATGAATTCCTGGACACAAATAACCTACCAAGATTGAAGCAGGGAGAAATATAAAACTTGAGCACTCAATAAGGAGCAATAAGTTTGAATCAGTAATAAAAGTCTCCCAACAAATAAAAGCCCAGAACTGGATGGCTTTACTGATGAATTTGACTAAACATTTAAGGAAGAATTAACAAATTAACAAATCTTCTCAAATTATTCCTAGACATTTAAGAGAAATTAATTCTTCCTAACTCATTTTATAAGGCCAACACTGACCTGGCACCGAAACCAAAGACAACAAAAAGAAATCTACAGGCCATATCCATGATGAATCCAGATACAAAAATTCTCAGGAAAACACCTCAGCAAACCAAATGTAACAATACATCCAGAAGATAATTAACTGCAAACCAATCAGATTTATTTTAGTCATTCAAAGATGGTTCAGTATTTGCAATCAATCACTGTGATACATCACATCAAGAGAATGAAGGGAAAAAAACATGATCATCTCCATAGATGCAAAAAAAAATCATTTTATAAAATTCAACATCCTTTCATGATAAAAATTCTTAACAAATTAGGTGTAGAAGAAACATCCCTCAAAACCATAAATGACAAACCTATCACTTACATGATACTAAATTATGAAAAGCTGAAACTCTTTTCTCTAATAATTGGACCTAA
This sequence comes from Gorilla gorilla gorilla, assembly GCF_029281585.2. Lineage (NCBI taxonomy): Eukaryota > Metazoa > Chordata > Mammalia > Primates > Hominidae > Gorilla > Gorilla gorilla. The sequence goes on from NC_073238.2 coordinate 69,541,136, forward strand.
TCAAAGATTTCCACTTTCACCAATTTTATTCAACATAGTACTGGAATTACTAGCAAGAGCAATTAGGCAAGAGACAGAAATAAAGGGCATTCAAATTGAAAGAGAGGAAGACAAATTGTTCTTTGCAGATAACATAATATTACATGTAGAAATACCTAAAGACTCCAGCAAAAAATGCTTGGAACAGATTAACAAATTCAGTCAAGTTTTAGGACAGAAAATCAACATACAAAAATAAGTAGCATTTCTAAATATGGCTAATGAATTTGCTGAAAAAGGAATCAATAAAACAATCCCATTACAATAGTTACAAAAAATCAAAATAAAATACCTAGGAGTAAATTTAACCAAGAAAACAAAAGGTCTCTATAATGAAAAATTAAAAACACTGATAAGAGAAATAGGAGGAGACCCCCAAAATGGAAAGACATTCTGGGTTCACAAGTTGGAAGAATTAATATTGTTAAAATAATCATATTATCCAAAGCAATCTACAAATTCAATGCAATACCTATCAAAAAGCCAATAACATTCTTTAAATAAAAAGAAAAATAATCCTAAAATTTATCTGGAACCACAAAAGACTCCAAATAGCCAAAGCAATTCTGAGTAAAAGAACAAAGCTGGAGGTATCACACTACCCAACTTCAAAATATACTACAAAGATATGATAACCAAAACAGCAAGGTATCAGTCTAAAAAAAGAACCAAAGATCAGTAGGACAGAGTACAGAACCCAGAAATAAATCCATACATTTACAGGCAACTGATTTTCAACAGGCAATTGATTTTCAACAAAGGTGCCAGAAACATACATTGGTGAAAGAACAGTCTCTTCAGTAAATGGTGCTGGGAAAACTGGACATGCATATGCAGAACAATAAAACTAAACCCTTTCTCAAACCACATACACAAATAAACCTCAAATGGATTAACTACTTAAACATAAGTCCCCAAATTATAAAACCAACAGAAAAAAAAGAAAAGAAAAAACACAGGAAAATGCTTCAGGACATTGGTGTAGGCAAATGTTTTATGACTAAGACTTAAAAGAACCAGTAACAAAAACAAACATAGACAAATGGAGCTGTATTAAACTAAAAAGCTTCTGTACAGCAAAGAAACCAATCAACAGAGTTAAGAGACAACATGTAGAATGGGTTGGAAGAATTAATACTGTTAATTAGTAATTAATGATGAACTAGCTAAAAAAGGAGACAATAAAACAATTTCATGTGCTGGCCGGGCATGGTGGCTTATGCCTGTAATCCCAGCATTTTGGGAGGCTGAGGTGGGCAGATCACAAGGTCAGGAGTTCAAGACCAACCTGGCCAGCATGGTGAAACCCCATCTCTACAAAAAAAGTACAAGAAGTTAGCCGGGCATGGTGGCATGTGCCTGTAATCCCAGCTACTCGGTAGGCTGAGGCAGGAGAATTGCTTGAACCCAGGAGGCAGAGATTGCAGTGAGCCGAGATCGTGCCACGTCACTCCAGCCTGGGCGACAGAGCAAGACTGTCTCAAAAGAAAAAGAAAAACAATCCCATTTGCAATATCTAAAAAAATAGTTAATTTGCAAACTATTCATCTAACTAGGGACTAATATCCAAAATATACAAGAAATTCAAACTCAACAGCAAAACATATCAAATAATCCCATTAAAAAGTGGGCAAAGGATTTGATTAGACATTTCTCAAAAACAAAACATACAAATGGCCAATAGGTATATGAAAAATGCTCAACATCACTAATCATCAGAGAAATGCAAATCAAATCCACAATGAGATATCATCTTATCTCAGTTAGAATGACTATCATTAATAAGATAAAAAATAACAGATGCTGGCAAGGATGTGGAGAAAAGGGAATACTTACACACTGTTGGTGAGAATGTAAATTAGCACAATCATTATGAAAAACAGTATAAAATTTAAACAAAAATAAAAAGAAAACAACCAAAAGTAGAACTATCATAAGAGCTACTGATTATTCATTCAAAGGAAAGGAAATCAGTATATTGAAGGGATCCCTGCACCCTCATTGTTATTGCAGCTATACTCACAATAGCCAAGACAGGAAATCAATCTAAGTGTTCATCAACAGATGAGTGGATACAAAAAGTGGTATATATACACTATGAAATACTATTTGTCCAGAAAAAAAGAATAAAATCTTCTCATTTGCAGCAGCATGGATAGCACTGAGGTCATTATGTTAAGTGAAATAAGCCAGGCCTAGAAAGGCCAATATCATATATTTTCACTCATATTTGGGAGCTAAAAAGGTTGATCTCATGGAGGTAGAGAGTAGAATGATGGTTATCAGAGGCTGGAAAGGGTGGAGGGATAGGGGAAGGTTGCTTAATGGGTACGAATATATAGTTAGATAGAAGGGATAAGTTCTAGTATTCAATAGCACGGTAGGGTGAATATGGTTAACAATAATTTTAGTGTATGTTTTCAGAAAAGTAGAAGAGAAGATTCTGAATAGTCATAACACTAAGAAGTAATAAATGTTTAAGGTGATTGGTATGCTAATTACACTGATTTGATTGTTACATATAGAATACATGTATCAAGATATCACTCTGTATTCCATAAATATGTACAATTATTAAATATTAACTAAAAATAAAAGAAAAAATAATGGTTATATTTAATCTTGTGGTTTGAGTGAGATATTCAGTAGTTAAAATTTTCAAAAATCTTTTAAAATTATTATTTGACAGATTATAATTAAAAATAATTTAATTAATAGCAAATTATAGACAGAAAAATCAACTCTTTAAATTTATAATACCTATGTTCATAAGATTCTAACAATAGACACACAGCTTCAATATTTCAGTATAATACTTATATAGATATGTTTGTGTGTAAATGTGTATGTGTGTGATGCCTAAATTAAAATATAAAAGTAAAAAATTAATTCAACAGACACTTAATGAACATATATGTTTCAGAATCTGAGTTTGCCATCACCTGGTTTGGAACAGATAAAAATATGTACCTCTTGACCTTAAATATTTCCAAAGTTAATGGAGGGAAATTGATTCAATATGATGAGTTCACTGGCTATTCTGTGATGTAACACATGCTAAAATAAAGGTATAAACAAAATGTTTTAGAAGTATCAAGAATGGAATGATTACATGCCAACTCAGAAGATTATATTTAAAATTCATAAAATATATGTCAAAGCTATTTATATAAAAGTGACTAAAAATCCAGGAATTTTGCACTTAAGTCAAAAGATAATGATTACATTTTTTGAATATTCTAGTCTAATATTTTTCAGAAAGTCTTTCTAGCTTTAGACCCATTCAGGTATTAAAATGGAAATTTTAGCTATTGCTCAGAAATTTAACTTAGAAGAGATTTCAAATTCTTATAATTTTGCTGAATATAACATTTGTTCTGAACACCTTCTAACAGAAAGCCTTCTTCATTTATACTTTATTTACCACACAGGGAATTTGTTTTATAAAACACATATACACACATGTAAATGATTTACATATAGTCATGCATATATACAAATAAAATTATTTTCTTTTGCCTCACACATAAATAGAAAATATGATTTAATAAATAATACAAAGCTCTGAGGATTTATCTTGAAAATAAATAAAATGATAGTTTAATAAATTATTAAATAAATAATAAACAATAATATAATTATTATTTATAATTAATAAATAGGATAATTAATAAATAATAATCATTTAATTAATATATATTAATATAGGAACCATGGTGCATATAAAAGTAAACCCAGACATCTTATTTACTAGGAATATAATATTACTGCTATATTTATGATTATATTTAAAAATAATCACTATATGCCAAATACCATATGAATAATGTAGATTTTCATGAAATCAAAGAGGATGAGTTGGTTTGTGATTGGGAGTAAGAGAAAGTTCATATACTGGAGCAAAGCCTTAGAAGGTAGATAAGACCTTTCTACAGATTGGCTGCCTAGGTAAGTAGATTGTAAGATGGATACCTGCAAGAAGAATTTTAGGGACTGCTATTGGAATTATTATTAAGGAAGCAGGGTTACACAGTGGGAGAATTAAGGCTGCCACATTTCAAGAAACCATCAACCAAAGTCAAGGAGATCTTTGGGGCTGGTATAGCCCTTCATATTTTTTGCTGTTGTTGTTTTGAGACAGAACTTTGCTCTTGTCGCCCAGGCCGGAGCTCAGTGGCGCAGTCTTGGTTCACTGCATCCACTGCCTCCTGAGTTCAAGCAATTCTCCTGCCTCAGCCTCCCAAGTAGCTGGGATTACAGGAGCCCACCACCACGTCCAGCTGAACTTTGGGAGGCAGAGGCGGGCGGATCATTTGAGGTCAGGAGTTCCAGACCATCCTGGCCAACATACTGAAAGCCCTTCACTGTTATCATGAGATGAGGCAATAAGCCAGAGAATTTACACTTACTTGTTGATGAGTTCCTGGATGTGGGCTACCCCAAGAAGGAGTCGTAATCATGGGCATGGCAACTCAGACAATTATGATGGCTTACAGCTTCTGTTATCTTACTTTCAACAGCTAGGGCAATACATACTTTAGTCCAAAGAGGGAATATGGATGGCACACATAAGAGCAGCCATTGTAGACTTTAACAACCAGAAATAGTAGGAAACGCAATGCCAGTAAATGCAAACAGCATTAACGTATGTTTCATATATGTAGGAAAGTGCAGATTAGTTTCTGGTTTCCCCTTAGCTTAGAAAGGAGTAAAGAGAATAAAAGGCTAGAAAAGTAATTTTGACCACATTGAGACCCTGGAATATTATTTTTAGGTCTTTGAATCTTGTTTTGAAGACACTTTGTTAGTATAACATTTGCATGGTCATTTAGAGAAGTTGATGAATGGGAGCTAGAATGAGAACTTGAAATGGACACAAAGTGCCTATGGTATTGAAGTATTCCAGGTGGGAGGTAATGAGAATACTTTGTGTATTATCAGTAGATAAGAATGGAAAGTAGCTGATTCCAAATAAAATTCATAAATAATACCAGCAAAAAATTCATAAGAGGTTACTGGATACTAAGCATTTTACATGAATCATTTTATTTGCGCTTCATAATAATGCCAAAAGAAAAATGCTATTATTATTGTTCACATTTTACGGAAGAGAATTCTGAAAAACAGGCTGTTTAAGCAACACAAAGTAAGGTCACATAATTTGTAAGTGGTTGTACCTGCATTCAAACATAGGTGATTGACTCCAGAGTTAGTGTACTTACCGTGTGTGTGTGTGTGTGTGTGTGTGTGTGTGTGTGTTGACGAATTCTCAGACTTGGTAACTAATAGAGTAATAATAATGTGGGAAAAATAAAGAAGTTTCCTTAAGTTCCACACTAGAGTGGCAAATGATATTGTTAAGAAAATTAAAATTATAAGAATAAGACAAGGTTTAAGGATAAAAGTATGAGTTTTGTTTTGATCACATACATATGATCTAAACATATATATATAATATACATATTTGAGAATTCATCTAGGTAAAAAAGAAATATAATACAAAAGAGGAGTTGAGATTACAGTGTAAATTTTCAAAGTTTGCTTATCAGAGATACACTGTCGGCGTTAAGATACTACAGAACACGAATAATTTTACATACAGTCCTGGAAATTTGATCAGTCATAATATTCCAAAATAAATAAATATTAGCATCCCTAGATGCTAATTTACTACTGTTTCATGTGCTATGTTTTCTTTCATTTTATTTTCAGAATTATCTTACCTGTACTACTTGATTCATGATATCTTCTAATTAGACAAGTAATCATCTATTCTGATTTTACTTTGCTTGGCCACCTTTTACATTAGGGGGTATACATTGCTCACTTACAGCTTTCAGAAGCTTCAGGAATGAACATGACCACATTTTCCCTGTATACTTATACTCTCAAGTAATAAAGATATGTAAACCTTTGAGAGTTATGCAGGAAGAAAGGAATAACCTGATTTTTACCCACACCCACCATGATTTGTTCATAGTTGCTCCTCATGTTTTCACCTGATTAATACCTATTATTTGCTTCTTCAGGAGTGCAAATATAACCCGCATAACAATTTGGTGCTTAGGTATTAATTTTTTCATAGAATTGTTTATTGCCTTTAAGAGATAGTAATTTAAAAGCAAACACATTTAATTTGAAGAAGTTTTACTTTATTAAGAGAGAAATTTTGTTGGAATGCTTGCAACTGGACACTTAGCAGTATCAGACAAGCTTGCATGACTGTAAACTGCAGAATTTATACAAAAAAGCCATTAAGTTTATATGAATTATGACATGGATTCTAACCATGCAGAATAAGGAAGAAAACTCTTGTTGAGGCTCAGGAGTAAGAGGAAAGGATTAGAGATCAGAAGTGATTGTTTCACTTTTCTCCTGTCAAAACCCCAGTGAGATGGAGATAGAAACTCAGTTTGGCATAGAGGAATCTGGCCACATTGTGCTTGGTGCTCTTCTCCTCCAGCATATCCTGTGGGTTCTAAAATATTTCAGATGATCAATGCGTTGGTCAGAGTGTCATGTCCAACATAACATAAGAATCCATTATAGTATAAGCACAATAGCAAAAGTAAGGTGATTAAGCATATTGAATGAGCAGGGTGGGTGATAAAAGGTGAATGTTAAATTTCTTGTAAAATTTTGACTTTATTACTATAGAGGCAATGAGAAGTTAAAGTCTGTATATACAGTAGTCTTATGATCTATTTTACTTCCTATACAAAGCACTCTAGTGGCTATAGACAGAAACTATGGAGATGGGAGTGGAGACTGAGACTTGTAAAGGGGAGACTAGCTACTCGTCTGCCACAGTAGTTCATGCCAAAAATGAGAATAGCTTTAACTAGGTTTGAATAAAGACATTGTGGGAGGTAATCAGATACATGAATTATTTTACAGGTAAAATTTAAAAGACAAGTAATGAAATTGTGGTGAGCTATAGAGAAAAGAAGGAAGGTAGATCATATCAAAGTTTTAAGTCCAAGCTTCTGAGTGGGTGGTAGTAAAATGTGTTGAGATGGATTCATAAAGGTATCAGAGTTTACGCTACTAAATATCTAAATTCAATAACTCATCTCTTTGCCTTATTTTCGTGCCTATCCAGCTATCTCCTAGTGATCATTTTTCTTCCCGTGTAGCTTGTCTATAGGGGAAATAAATTAATGGTTAGACAAACACAAAAGTCTGACCTACCTCCCGTAATATCTCTCACTGCAAATTAATTAATTGCCTCTCTGGACTACATACTTTGTGTTTTGTGAGTTAATCAGTGAAGGTTATCTTTTAAAATTCTAATCAACAGTGTGAACTAACAAGTCTTATAGTATAGACTCCTTAGATAATACAGAAAATTTAAAAATACCTTGATGAACTAACTACTGAGTGGAAAAACCCTACACTACCATTCTCTTTCCATTCAATTTTCCATATCCGCCTATCTTCAGTAGACTATACAAGAAATATTAAATTCATATTGAGAACCTTTAACATCCTTTTGCAGAAACTAATGCAGAGTGCACTCAACTGACACAACGAATATAACATTTGGAAAGAAATATCAAAATAAATCTGAATTTCCCCAAGGTCTATAAATTCTTGATGACACATTGCACTATTTTATTCCACTGGAGAATTAGTTGTCTTACACTCAGACCCATTATGTCTCCTCTTTCTCTCTTACTTTTCTCCACTCTGTCCCCTTCCTGAAACGTTTCTGGAATGAATCAGTTTGCCGGCAAATTCTCTTCTTAATCCCTGAAGGCACTGAAGTTTTTCCAGAGATGATTGTTAGTCCAAGCATATAAAAAGGTTTGCTCTTTGGGAGATTCCCATTATTTGTTATTTTGAAAACCAGCTAAAGCTCCATTGCTCCAGTAAAGCAGAAAACATTTGTCAATCATCCGTGGAAATCCCTTATCGGCAGTTTCCTGTCTATAGTTTAAAGGAAAAAAAAATCATGGCTCTTACCATAATACAGTAAAAAGCAGCTCTTTAAGCAAACCTATTGAGCCCACCTCAATTTTCTACAGAAAACATTGTAAAGAGAGGTTGAAATATTTTTATTTTCACTTTTCTGAAGAAAATTTATTAGAGATTGAAAATGGTACTATCATTTTTTTTTTTGTCACATAGCTGTGACTCTATACTTAATACCTTTGACCATGTGTGTACTCTAATTAGCAATACACACCCAGACATAGTTTTAATATTTGAGAAACTAAGGAGTAGTTTATGGTTTTGAACATTAACAGAATGCCATAAGTAAGTCATTATGAATGGAATTATTTATTAACATATATAGATTGAATAAAAATATTGTATAGGCATCCATGAAGTTACACGAATATTATATAAGAAAGTAATAACCCCAACAGTTTAACACACTCTAGCGGTGCCTGAGGGGCTGACAACCTCATTCAATCCTATGTCCCAGCACTAAGTTAAGCATTTACATCCTAATTTGACTAGCGAGATAGCTAAATGATACAACAAAAACAATGACTGTTTTCTTCAATTGCTGGAAAAGGTCTGTTTATATGGTGAAACTTGGTCTTAGATTTACTTCATTGTTTCAAACAGGTAGTGAGACTGTGGAGGTGGGAGACACAAGCCTGATATTCCTCTAAATCTGGAGGCTACAAAAATCAAGTAGGGACATAGAAAGAGGAAGCAAAATTACATTTCTTTGGCATATACTAAGGATCAGACTTTAGATTAGGTGAGTGCTTCTCACACATTAGGCAGCATGTGAGTCGTGTGTTACAGTGCAGATTCTCACTCAGTAGGCTTGGGCTCTGGCCTAATATACTCTCAGTGGAGTGCCTGTGCTGCTCCTCACCTGAAAGCAAGACGTAGGTACAATTTTTTAAAAATAATATATATATATATTTATATATTGTAAGTGCTGCCGTACTGATAAAAATTTTCAGTTAAAAAAAGTAAAATTGTGGCTGGGCACGGTGGCTCATGCCTGTAGTCTCAGCACTTTGGGAGGCCGAGGGGGGCAGATTAACTGAGGTCAGGAGTTCAAGACCAGCCTGGCCAATATGCTGAAACCCCATTTCTACTAAAAATACAAAAATTAGCGAGGCATGGTGGCACGCGCCTGTAGTCCCAGCTACTCGGGGGGCTGAGGCAGGATAATAACTGGAATCCCCGAGGTGCAGGTTGCAGTGAGCCAGATCGTGCCACTTCACACCAGCCTGGGTAACAGAGTGAGACTGTCTCAAAAAAAAAAAAAAAAAAAAAAAGAGAGAGAGAGAAAATGATTAAGAAAGAAAACAGTTTTCTTTTTTAGTACACTACATATAAAACAATGGGATATTTTATAGATTTCCTGCATAATCCTGTGGTAAATATTTCTATTTGAACTTGAAAATGATCGTTTTTAGTTGATTACTGAGTTCTTTTCCTCTTGATTTAGTTCTGGTGCCTTCCAGATGCAAAAGTACACTTCTATTGCTCTAAGTTGACAATGACTCCTACCAATATCAACAGTTATTTTATAGTACAATCTTAGATTTGCGACTTCCTTTATTAGCTTCTATAATGGCAGATTCATTTCCTTTTCATGTAGATATCATGGAAAGGTTCATGAAAAGGAATTTTTTAAATATTTGCCTGTCGTTACTTGGTACAATTTTCTAATTTTTTTATATAGAAAAATATTAATATAATTTAATTTTTTTATAATTTTATAAATCTAAAGCCCAATGTATTGTTTAACACCAAATAGATAACTATCCACCAGGCTTTCTGTTTTACACAATTTATTGAATTGAGTTGAATTCAATTCAATTCAATTCAACTCAATAAAGCAATTATTAAATGTTTATGTTGTATCAGGTACCATCCTAGGAACTATTGATAACTATAGTGATTAAGCATGTTTTTAAGTAACACACAGGATAATAAATTAATCAAATAAACAACCAATGTAACAGAAATTATTTATAGGTACAATAAGATTTTGAGCAAATAAAAATAATGAGAGATAGCTCAATGTTAAATATTTACTCTAATATGTAAAGTAGGAGTTATTTTGTGTGGATGGAGTTAGCAGATGGAAAGTAATTTTTCAAGACTTCAAAAACATGACCATTGAGTTGGACATTGAGGATGGATAAAGCTGTACCCAGTGGATGAGGGTTTACACTGCTTTGGGCAAAAAGAAAAACCTAAGTCAAGTGAGGAGGCAGGGAGTGAAGAAATGATTCAGAGAAGATCAAGAAGCCAAAAATGACTAACATTGTCGGCCAATGGTTAGGCATGTTTAAAAGGCAGTAGGAGATATAACTTTTAGAAAGTATTTAGATAGAATTTTGAGGGCTATTGAATACAAGGTAAATAAGAAGTGCCATGCTTTATTATTTTCCTTTACATATTGGTGATATCTTTATGAAATTCATTGGATGATTCTTATTCACAAGAATCATTTATTCATTTTGCTTAATAAGCAACTGATAAATATAAAACAAATATCTTTTCATTTTCCTATATTCCTAACCAAGGCAGTCTCTTAACTATTAGAAGTGCATATTACCTTTGATTCCTGATTAAATTATTTTCTATATTTAATTATTATAGATATATTCATTAAACTTCCCACAGGACTGGAACATGATTATGCAATATACAGCTTTTAAAACAAATTCTTTTGTAGAAAACAACCACAGAGTAATATGATATTTTAAACACCAACATGCATTTTCAACAGAAATTAAATTTCCTGAAAGAAAATACTTTCACTTTAAACATTGGGAACTTAAAATTGAAGATATTGATAGTACATGTAATTGTCATTATACTAATTTACCTCTATTTTATTATTCAGTTTTAAACATATTTTGATAAGATATTATCTTCAACTTTGTTTCAGAAAGCCAGCCTTCTTTGACCCACAAAATGAGCTAAAAAGTAGGTAGAGTGAGAAAATAAAAATAACAGTGGGAAAAAGCTAAGACATGAATAAGGTTAAACTTATTAACTATAATGGTTTCATATATACTAAATTTGGGTTTGTTAATTAAGTTAATTGCTCCTCCTTCTAATACTGGTATTCTGGCCTGTGCTTTCAAAAATTGTTTGCATTTTTCTCTCTGCCTTTGTCTATCTATTAATTTAATTATTTTATCACTTCTGAGCAACGTATGCTCCAGTGCGGAAGGAGTTTTTTTCTGATAATAGATAACCTTATTCCATTTGTATGGAATAAAAATGTAATAGTTTTAAGTCTGACACTTCTTTTTATAGTATGCTTTCTATTTGATAGATTTCTTTCTATTTTTTATTACACTATATTATTTCCTGAATCAATTAGGGTAGACTAAACTGTTTTAACAAATTGATTAAAAAATGTGGCCCTTTATATAAAGCTTATTTTTTGCTGATCTAAAATCATTACATTTGTTATTTTCTTACAGGTCTTATATCTCCTCAAATAGTCTGCAACTTTCATAAAAGCAAACATTTTTAATGTCCTCAAAATCTTTTATTAGAGACATATTATAGCATTTGTTTGTGTTTTCTTGCCAAATCTTGCATGTTCTAGTTTTAGTGAATAGGTTAAAATATATCTCTTTCTCTTCATTTGTCCATTTATGTTGCTTTCTTTATACCTTGTTTGGCTAATTGATATCATCAGAATTTCATTGTTGATGTCATTTGTTTTTTTTAATTTCTGCTTTAATATATATTTTTCTAGCTAGTCAAGTATTCCCTATTTTAAGCTTCAATAATATTTTGTGCAAAAGTCTCTCTTGCAAAATTAATACTGTTAATATATTGATTCCTTATGAATAGTGTTTTGCCCTCATGGAGTCCTGAAATAGGAGAGAATACAGACTACACACTATTTTGACTGAAATCCTGGCTGTTTTTTAACTCCATGAGGTGTTCAGCTTCAGAGGAAAATACAATAGAGGTTCTAAAATTAGGCCAAAGTTGTATTTTGACCAAGACTTAACATGGGCTAAAAGACTAAATGGCCTGCAACCTATCGCTAAATCTCTGACTCATTTTCTAAATTTCTTCCCATTATTCACTTGTCTCCAGCCATTCTAGTCTTATTGCTTTTCCCCAAAACATGCCAAACTCACTCTCATTCCACAGTATTTGTACTTAATGTTATCTCTGCTTGTAATGATTTTGAAAAAAAAATGTTCAGTTAGCTTGCTTCTCCACTTCATTCAGACCTCTGTTCAAATGTCATGTCATCAGAGAGATTTTCTCTAATAATCTTTCTTAGGCATCCTCCACTGTATCAATCTTTATCATTCATCTGGTTTTACTCATCATCGTAGCACTTATTATTAGAAGTAAATTAATTTTTTTATTGTTTGCTCTACAAAAACATAAGCTCTATGAGAGTTTTATGTATGTTTTGTAAACTTCTGTTTTCTAGGATCTAGGTCAATACCCACCCAGTAAGCTTTGGTTGTTTGAATGAACCAAAAATGTGTCAGTAATAAATGGATGTTCAACAAATTGCAGTTGATAATCCTCAGCCAAATACTCCAAGTGCTTATACAGATGAATATTTAATACTATATGGACAGTTTATTATATTTAAATTCATAATTCCCAGATTGAGTTGATAATTTAAGAACAAACATGTTTTTAATACCTTCTCATGCCTTGATGTAAAATATCATAAAGTTCTGAGATCCTAAACATGAGTAAAGCACAGCTCTGTATTTAAGATATGCACAATCTAAGAAAATAGGTTACTAGGTGCACTTATATTCCAAACTGTATAAAATCTCATGCCAGATGACAGTACGTTTGAGGTCTGAGATTATATATATTTTTTTCATACCACATTTCCTTAATCTAGTACAAAAAGCCCTCACCATTGTTGAGTTGTATTTTCTCCTTATTTGTTGTCATGTTTCTTTTTATTTTGATAGATTACATCTGGCTATAATCACCCACCATGGGCAAACTTCTCTGTCCAAGTAGTAGCTCTACAAAAAGGAAATTAAAATTCTATCCCATGCTGATCATACCAGTGGTTTCTGCCTATTTATATATAGCTTTCTTTAAATAGAAAATAAAGAGATTTTTTGTTCTGCATTCTCCAATCTGGGTATTTTGCTCTCAATCCTTGTTATTTGTCCAATTTTCTCAAAGTACATTTTGGAAATAAGACAAAATTTAGGCAACAATTTATTTTAAAATCCATTAGAGTTATTTGTTTACATTTAAATAAGTTTAAAATTATGTGGTTTTAACTTCATTTCACTCATCTCTAAGGGCAACATTTATTATAATGCAAATTGCCACTGTTGAGATACATCTTTTCATCTTTATAAAGTAAAAATTATTAAGTATTCATTTGTAAAATGCATTATCTTTGTGCCAGTCATTCAAGTAATACCAGTGCTAGATCACTAATACTGCTAGATTTACCGTAATTGAATTTCTCTAAAATAGCAAGCTGTTAGGACTATTAAGTGCCCAGTCAAAAATTTCCCATATGTCTCAATTAAAATGTGTCAGCTACACAGGATAGATAAACATATGAAACTTGAAGTCATGTGAAACTCCAAACTTCTGTTTTCAAATGAGTAATTTAAAACATCTAACTCTTTATTTAAAAATGTGCATGAATATATCTTTTCCTTGCAAAATATCCATTATTATCTCATTTAGTCTCTTGGGGCAAAGCCAAGTAAAACTCATAGGGTAGGAGATCTTTTTCTTTTATCAGTTGTTTATAGAGATTTTCAAACATTACGTGCCTTGGAATAAAGTTACATCATAATTATGATTCATTACAGTGCTACCAAATAGGTGCAAAATCAAATTATAAGTCGTAATTATCTAATAGCTCTTAGGGTTGGTTTGATTGCTTCAAGGAGCAAGTTAGTTATCACTTGCAGCTAAGGTATTTTTCATTGTTTGAGTTTCATATTTCTTGAATCATTTGTCTTTTCACTGGTTTTAAGTTTTTATTCTCCTTGATATCCTAACAAAATGGAAATTTCTCCTGAACAAAGACTGTGACTTTATACACATTGACTATAACTGTGAATATATGCATGTGTATCTGTGTGTGCATTTTTAAGTTTCTTTAGAATATCTAATTTACAAGCACACCTACTGCTTTTAATATGTGCATGTGTATATAAAAGCATATACATGTGTATGTAAGAGCTGCATGTAAAATGAGTATCATAGGTATTTTCTAATATTAGGATTTACCAAAGCATCAGTAATGCACTTTTAAAAAATAAAATCTGCCATAATTAGAGATTCAGTTGTTCTTTTATAATTAAAAAAACACTAAAACAAAATTCACAAACATTGATAATAATCACTGTCTATGAAAATTAGAATTTTTGGCAATTTTATTTTTGAAGGAACTAAGAAAACATGCATTTAAACACATTGATGGGGTGTGTCAATAGAGCATACATATTTTTGTTTAGACCCCATAGATTCATGTTGCAGAATTTAATCACAAATATCTCTAACCTAATGCATAATCAATGAAATATTAGACATGTGTGTATATTTTTAAATTCTAAGAATCTTAAAGTTGTAAGAACATCAGAATATTTGTGTGGGAATGTTTCTCACTTTTGTATCAAACCACTTTCCCATTTAGGAGTTTTTTACGCGGTTATCAGTCAAAAGTGCGTTTTGATCTGTTATGTCATCTGGGAGAACAAAACAATCTCATACCTACGATGGCATTACAGCAATTTCTCAGTGCTGTGCCTTTTTAACTTTTACTGTGTTTTGATTGTTTGTTTGTTTGTTTTTGTTTTTGTTTTCTCTTTTTTTCTCAAGTTAACCTTGAAGTCAGAAAATGTCCAAATGGTCAGGGATTATTCTGTCTTGAAATTAAATGTATGCCTCCCCTAAAATTTCCTGGCAATTGTACTATTTGCTCTAATATTTTTCAAAATCACAATGCACTTAGTTTTCTCTGTGATAAATGTATTAATCTCTCATTAATTTTGTGTGTTTAGATGTATTTCATATATTTATTTTTAAAAAAATAGGCCAGGCACGGTGGCTCACACCCATAATCCAGCACTTTAGGAGGCCAAGGTGAAAGGATTGCTTGAGCCCAGGAGTTCAAGATCAGCCTGGGCAACATAGAGAGACCCAGCTCTACAAAAAATAATGAAAAGAAAAAAAATAGCCCAGTGTGGTGGTGCATACCTGTTGTCTCAGCTACTCAGGAGGCTGAGGTGGGAGGATCACTTGAGCCCAAGAGATCAAGGATGCAGTGAGCAGTGATCATGCCACTACACTCCAGCCTGGGCAACAGAATGAGACTCTGCCTCCAAAAGGATAAAAATAAAATAGAAAAAAATACTATTGTGTGCACACTATGTGTCAGTTTCTAAGACTGCAAACACCTGTGCTTGTGAAGTTTGCAATACAGTAAAGAAGACGAGCAAATAAGAAAGCAAGCAAGGTGCATTGCTGGAGACAAAAAGCCAAGAGGAAGCAGAAAATGTAGGTTATGGGACTTAGAGTGGGTCATCAGGATCAGCTTCTTTGAGGTGGCTTTAGGTCAAAACCAGAAAGATCATGGTTTTTAGCTTGTGGGAAAAGCAAAAGGAATGAAACTTCAGGCAGAAACAGGAGCAGAAATGAGAATATTCTCGACAGAAAGGAGCATTTTACTTTCTGCTTTTGGCATTCAAATAAAATTTCAATATAAGCAAACTACAGCAATTCCATGGATCATTGCCCGCAGGATGATGCTCATTGCAAAACAGGCATTCAATAAAGATTTGTTGAATAAACTTTGCATGTATTGAGAAATACATCAATGCTCATAACCATGACTACTGCTTTAACATTTGGAAAGAATAGAAAATTTTCAAATTTGGGATATTTACTTATTTTATTGTTTTAATTTTAGAATTGAGTAAAATGTATTCTTAACTTCATGAAAATTGTCAATAGTTTTGAAAAGAAACATATTCCAACATGTATATATGTCTATTTATTGATGTATACTTACTAATCTAAATTTTTTACACCATTCTCCTTGCCACAAGCAATCATAGTTATTTTCATCTGTTTTTGGTGCATACATTTTAATTTTGTTATTATACATTATTTGTTATTTTGAAATTGATTTTAATTTCTATGGATACTACATTGTTATAGGGTTCTTTCTGCTTCTCCACTTACAAACTTAGTCTATATTTCAAACAGATTTATTGAGGTATATATGATGTATAATAAACTGCATATACATATATATATATATAGCGTACAATCAAATGAGTCTTAGCATATGTATATACCTTGGAAACCATTACTACAAGAATATAAGCATATCCATCAGCCTCAGAAGTTTCCTTGTGTCCCATGGTAACCCAATTGCTCTCTCCTCCATTCTTCCATCCATGGGCTTTGATTTGTTTCCTGTCAGAATAGATTAGCTTGTACTTCTAGAATTTTATTTAAATGAACTCGTAAGTATAAACTTGTTTTTTTTCCTTGCTACTTTCACACAACATAATTATTTTGAAATGCGTGCATATTGTTACATGTCCCAATAGTTCATTTGTTTCACTGATGGTAGTATTCTTTTGTATGGCTATACCACAGTTTGTTCATCTATTCATCAGTTGGTGAACATATGAGTTATTTTCAATATTGATTAATATAAATTGTGTATGTGCACATAAAACTTTTATTTTTCTTCAATAAATATCTTGGAGAAAAGTGGATGGGTTGTATGACAGATGTATGTTTAATTTTTAAGAAAACTGTTAAACTATTTACTCAAGTAGTTGTTTCCCTATTATAAACTGATAAGCAGTGCTTGTGAATTCTGGTTCCTCTGCCTTCTTCCCATAACTTGGTATGGTCAATCTGTTAAATTTTAGCTGTTTGTAGTGTGTGTGTAATGAGCTTTCACAGTGGTTGTAATTTCAATTTCCCTAACGGTTGATAATGTTAACATCTTGCACATTTTGTATCCTTGTCTTTATCAAAGTATCTCTTCAAATTTATGCTGTTTTTGTGTGTGTGTTACTGTTGATGTTTTGCTCATTTTTAAATTGGGCTTTTTGTCTTAATAGCCCAGTTGGGTGGAAGGTTTTTTACACATGAGAGATATAAGTTCTTTGTTGGATATATGTTCTGAGAATTTTTCATGGTATATTTTGATGAACAAAAGTTCGATTTTGATGAAGTCAAATTTACTGATTTTCAATAACTTACTTTTTGTGTACTATTAAAAATCTTTTCCAAGTCCTATCTCACTGTGATTTTCTCCTATGTTTACTTATACAAGCATAAATTTTACTTCTAGCATTTATTGTTATGATCCATTTCAATTTAATTTTGATTGTGATAAAGGACAAGATGGGTTCATTATTTTGCTTATGGTTATCCAATTTTTCTGGCCCAATTTGTTTTAAAGTTTATCCTTTCTCCATTGAACTGTCTTGGTAACTTTGTTGAAAAGCAACTGCCAATATATACACGTGGGTTTACTTCTGTGCTCTCTATTCTGTTTCATTCTTAAAGGATATGCTTATCTTCACATCCAAACTCACTGTCTAGGTAACCATGGCTCTATGATGTCTTCAAATCTGGTAATACAAGTCTTCCAGTTTTTTTCTTCTTTTGAAAGTTGTTTAAGCTATTATAATTCTTTGCAATTTGATACAATCTTAGAATTAGCTTCTCAATTTCTACCAAATAATCATTTTTCATCTTCACTCTGCAATGTTTCTCTGCTTCTAGAAGGCCATCCCATACCCAGATCACTGTCTATCTGCTTTCATGTGTCTTGTTTAGTTTCTTTTTGAAATACAATTCATCAAGGTTTCCTTGGATCCAACACTCTTGGCTAGTTCCGTAGAAAACTATGATTACCATATTTTTGTATTTCTTGTTACCACAAGAAAACAAGGTGCTTTGCATGACTGTAAAAACATTTGGGCCCTAGAGTTTTGAATATAGCTTAAACTTTCTTTCATGCCTATTGGCTTACACAATTTTCTATCATTTCTTATGCCAATTATAGCTTTTTATGTTTTTCAGAAATTTGTCTGTTATTTTTCCAAATATTCAAACTGATGAGCAGATACAGAGATAATAGTCCTTATCTGTGTGGTTCTATATGCACACCTTTTAGTTCCCAAAGTTTAGTTAAATAACACCAGTCCCCCATCTACCATGGTTCACATTTCGGTTACCATGACTGAAATAACTGTAAATAATCACATATAGTCAGAACTTTGCTGCTAACTCTTCAATCTACAAATCACTGTATAAATAATAAATGTATACCATAATTAGTGACCAATCGTCACATTCCTTGTCTGCAGTGAATGGTGACTGTACATATATTATTTATTTCAAAAATAGACAACAAAGAATGTTGTTGTGTTGCCGCCTTGGCCCCCAGTGATAAGCCCAAATGATCGTTTACAAAACAGATAATCCAAAGACAGAGTTTCCCAACAAAGGTACAAGTGTCACAAAAACACAGAACATGAAATTTGAATGGAATGTAAACATAGTTATAAAACAAATAGCTGATCATGAGAATGTTGATACCTTCACCTTTCCAGAGACTCCAGATATGCAGACACAGGAACTTAGCGAAAGTAAATCTACCAATATAAATTAGGAAAGGAAGTCTGTCCAAAAGGATGAGGATGCTGAAGAAGAAGTGACACCAGGGAAATCCTTATTTTAAAGGGACTCAGAGATACTCCACAATATTCCAAATGTGATAAAATGCTGAAGCAGATCCAAACTTATAAATGAACAAGTCAATTCCTAATGTATAGAAGATAAATGTTCCCTTCTCATAATAAGCTATATCATGAGAATTAGAAAGAGAGCAATGTTCCAAGTTCTTTTCATAATTTTTTTTTACAAAGAAATATAACATATTGATGCTTGGTGTTTCTAATGTTTTAAATTAGTGTGTAAAAAATAGTTTCATGATTTAAAAATTTTCTTGTACATTGTTAACTAACCATAAGATAGATTTTAATGTGACAAGTTAAAGTAAAGATCTTAGAACAATTGTAATTTTCTCAATTGATTACTCAGATTGCTTTGCATGGTTTTGGCTTGCTGGGGTTCAGCTTGTATAGTCATTTCTATGGTTCCACACTGCCACGCTCAAGTGGGGATCACCTGAATTTGTTCATGACAAGCCATTATGCTTTTAAAACTCTGTTATCTATAGCTATTTGCCATTTTTTTCTGTATGCCATTTTTGCATTTTTTCCTGATAAGTATTTTCAAATATCTAGCTTATAATTTTTTACAAAGGCGCAACTGCTAGTCTTGTTTATAGTCTCTATTTTTTTGTGTTTGTTTCCAGTTTCTATA
The DNA here is from genome assembly GCF_029281585.2 of Gorilla gorilla gorilla. NCBI lineage: Eukaryota > Metazoa > Chordata > Mammalia > Primates > Hominidae > Gorilla > Gorilla gorilla. The sequence goes on from NC_073238.2 coordinate 69,560,510, forward strand.
ATTACTTTTATTGTTTTATTATTTTGTTATTTTTTTCTACTTATGTGCTTTCTCCATTACTCTTTTGACATAAAAGAAGTATTTGTAGAACTCATATGCATTCAGTTTTTCTTATTTCCTAATAAAGCATCTGTTAAAGTGCCTCTCCCCTGGTAGAAATGTAATATTTTAATATTAATATTATTTTAATATTAAATAAGTTAATGAATTTTAATGCTCTTTGCCAGTCCCTTCCACTTTTTCAGCTAAAATGAGCTGAAACTCCTAAAGTTGGGGATTTTTGTGGAGTTAATAGTGAGATTTAAGAAAAGCCAGAATGTACATTTTATTCACGCTTGTGACACTAACCATATAATATTGAGCCAATCCTACTACCCTCTAGATCAGTTTATTCATGGATTTAAATAACTTTATACTGTAATTCTTTCCCTCTGAAATGGCATGATTATAAGTTTTGGGACAAGCACCTTGCTATATCTTTAAACCACATATAAAATTTTTGTAGTTACATGGAAAATTTTTTTCCCTGGAACATAACTGATTCTCCATACCTTTTACTGTTTCATTCCTTCTTCAAAGACATATATCTGCTGTCTTTAATTTTCTCTTTATGCCTAAATATCTTTAGGAAGTGATTCTAAATTAAATGTACTCTCCATTAGTAGGTTTGCAGTCAGGATTTAATAAAATAAACCACTTTAGGTGTTCCCCATGAAAGGAATTTAATACAGGGGACTTAGAAATATTGCAAGTATGGATGAGAGAAACTCAGGGTTCACTGCAACTGTTACTGCACTTCCGAGATGAGGATCCTACTTTAGTTTCCACAGTCCCCACAGCCAAGTCTGCCTACAGATTCTCACACATATGTTGTTAGAGCCTGAAATGCTGAGTCTAGATGCCTTTAAGCATCCTAAAGCACCTACTTTTTGTGGCTTCTTTCTAGCTGAAACAACAAGGTGGCTTTTGCTTTACTTCTGCCTTCTATAACTCGAAGAAGTAAATTAATTCATTCATACCTATCATCCCAGTTGCAACAGAGATTACAGAATGTAGTTTGAACTTCTTATCTTCTTTAAATTGCAAAAATTGGAATGGTAAAACCGAATGTGTTTACTACACAGTTACAGCTAACAAGACTGTAAAATAAATACCTGTAATGGGTAGAGCTGGGTTTTTCTCATTGCATATTGCTAATTTGTTTGAAAATCTCAGGAAAGTATGCATCTCATTAAAAAAACAAACAGATTTCAAAGACTAAAAGAGTTTTTTTAAAGACTGCCTCAATGAATAGATTAACATCAAACTTTAAAAAATGTACAGGAATTATACAGATCAGTGTACTTTTCAAATGATTGACAGGCAGTGGTTTTAAGCTTAACGGTACTATTTTACAGTTATCCACAAAACTCTAGTGGCTGGATGCAGCTCAGAATTTACTACTTAGGGCTTGTATCAATAGCAATGTCACTGCAAGGATTTTTGCTGAAACTTATTTAACTCATCTAATATGATTAGAATTTGAAAAGAAAAATTTGTAATTTTCTCAACTAGATTGGCTATTTATAGTGTCGAACTTCAAAACCATGCAGAAAAATGTCTTAAACATAATCTGAGTAATCAGTGGGCATTATGTTTTGGGTTTGGGAACTGGGAGCATAGCCAATTGGGGTGGAATTTTAATAACTGCTTTGCTACTTTTACTGTTTGCTTTAAGCAAATTTTTCTTAAAAAGAACTGTATTGACAGTCTCAGAGATCAAAGTTCTCTTTTTATCAGCTGAACAGATATAGCACAGGGAGTACAAATTTCCCATCTGCTCAAACCACTGCTCTGGAGATTTTACCTACAAAGGATGGGAGGATTTTTCAAGCTCTTTACCTTTGTCTTTCTCTTGAGAGGATTTCTCATTCAGTGGCACTCTCACATAGGCTACAATGTTTTTTTTTGAATTAACAAAGCTACATAAATTTCACTGGCTTTAGGCATCTTTCCACTAATACTTAACATATCATATTTGGATATTATTTTGGAATCTACCATACATTTTAAACCTAATAAAATGTTTGCAGCTTGTATTACCATTTTGCTAATTAATAAAGTGAATCAAGATAATTAAGTTACTTCTCTAAAACCATGTGGCAAATTAAAAGTAGTGCTTGAGTAAATATTCATAGATTCTGAACATAAAATGCAACAGTAAGCAAAAGAATTGGCAATGGATTTGTGGGATACTATCATGCATGTAAACCACATTTAATATGATCATCAAAACTACTAGAATAAGAGCCTAACTGAAAGTGAATCAGAAAAGAAACTAACATAAGAAAGCTCTAGGGAACCATGCTATATATTTTACATATATTACTATTCAACAAATATGCAAAATATTTGTCATTTTTAGGAAGCATCTCTGAAATTAGAGTGTATCTTACTATTGAAGATTTGTCACAATTGTTAGTATTTATTATAGCTTCTTAGTGGTAAATAAACAGTGATATTCTTTACAATAAAAGGTATTTTAGATTAGATGAAATTCAATAATGATGATTATCTTCACTCTAGAGAGAAGGAAAATGAAGATCATAGAAGGGAAGTAAAATTTTTCAAGTAATTTTTGGAAACTGGTAGCCTGAATCTGAAACTGTTAATGTTATTCTGAGTCCTACCCTTATATACACATGACGTGTTAACAGAGAGTAGTGTATATGACAGTAAAGGCAAATTGAATTGGAGATTTTCAGAAGATGTTTAATTACCTTGCCTCATGTTGTAGATAAATCTGCCTGAGTTCAGACAAAATGATTGATTTTTAAAGTTTGTAGATATGGTTTAAGTCTATACAATCATTAACAGTAAGTATGTATTGAAAGGTGATTTCTTTCTTTAATCAGGATATCATAGAGTCAGGTATTCACTATTTAAAACCTGGCACTAATACTTTCAGGACAAAAGTTTAGACAGATGTTGCAGCATTTCTAATATACATTGGAATTGCTATGCTGAAAAACCATTTAGGGATGATGGATATATCCTTTACCGAGTCTTTTGGACTTGTCAAAATATGTGTTTGCAGTTTCAAAGATACGATACTGAACAAGTGTTAGTAACGAAGGATGAATGGTAGAGAGCACAAGAAATACAAAATATCCTACTTTCTACACAATATAAATCAGGTTTAAAATATTACTATTTCTACTCTGAGGAATAATATTAGAATAGCTAATGCATTGAGTACAATAATGCAAAGATGGGAGTCTGGAGAATCCATATTTATTATTATTATTATTACTTTTTCGAAGACAAGAGCTAGCTCTGTGGTTCAGGCTGGAGTGAAGTGGCACAATCATAGCTCACTGCAACATGGAACCCCTGGGCTCAAGTGATCCTTCCACCTCAGCCTCCCAAGTGCCAGGTCCACAAGTGCCGGTCAGTGTGTGTGGCTAATTTTTTAAATTTATTTTTGAGATGGGGTCTCACTATGTTGCCCCGGCTGGTATCAAACTCCTGGGCTCAAGCAACTCTCCTACCTCAATCTCCCAAAGTGCTGACAGTACAGGCTTAAGCCATCACACCTGTCCATATTTCATTATGAAATTTGGAAGGTCACCATCTCTATGAAGGCAGGATGGTGCCAATTATTTTAATATGCACTGTAACTCTAATCCTCATTGGAGCTCTTACACCTGGCAGTGTGACTGCCACAGTTGTTCCTACTAAGTATTGTTATCAAATGGATTAATTAATCCAGCAAAATAATTTTGAGACTCTAGTGTTACGCGTAGAAAGAGAAGCCACTCCCAGGTTATTTAAAAAAAAACAAAAACAAACAAAAAAAACACACACACACGTTGTGCAGACAATTTGCAGCATACTTTGGAACCATTAACTCCCTTGAGTAATTCTGTTAAATGTCAGAGATTTCAAAATACGAGCCTCAGTGACAATGAAGGTGCCTGTGGCTCATTCCTATGGTTTAAATATGTAATAAAAAAAGTTCTGTTGAGATAAATGCATATCTTAAATTACCTCCTAATCAAATAAATATTGATTGACTACATAATATGTGACAGGCACTATGCAACATTTTGGTGATACAGAATATACCCACATTTACACAAACACATGCACACAGACCAAATATGAAAATAGAATTATAAGCCATCTAGATTAGTTAAATACTCTGTAATTTCATGATACAAGAAGAGGCACATGGCATAATAAACATGATTAATGGATAAATTAACCCTACAATTAAATCACGTAATGCTTTTTGAGAAACAAATTTGCCTAGTGACTTTAAAGATATGCTTCCATTCTTTAAGTATTCAGAGGGATAATTTCTAGATTATTGATTGAGCAGTTTGATAGGTTAGAATATATGCGTGTGGGCCAAGCACAGTGGCTCACGCCTGTAATCCCAGCACTTTGGGAGGTCGAGGTGGGTTGGTCACTTGAGGTCATGGTTCGAGACCAGCCTGGCCAACATGGTGAAACTCTGCCTCTACTGAAAAAAAAAAAAAAATTAGCTGGGCGTAGTGGCGGGCACCTGTAATCCCAGCTACTCGGGAGGCTGAGGCAGGAGAATTGCTTGGATCCATGAGGCAGAGGTTGCAGTGAGCCAAGACTGCACTACAGCCTGGGTGACGGAGTAAAACTCCATCTCAAAAAAAAAAACAAAACAAAAATGGAAAGAAAAGAAAAGAATATATGTGTGTGTGTGTGTGTATGTGTATATATACGCACCTTCTTTTTTTTTTTTTTCTTTTTGAGACGGAGTCTTGCTCTGTCACCCAGGCTTGAGTGAAGTGGCACTATCTTGGCTTACTGCAACCTCCACCTCCTGGGTTCAAGCAATTCTCCTGCCTCAGCCTCCCGTGTAGCTGGGATTACAGGCACCCGCCACCACACCTGGCTAATTTTTGTATTTTTAGTAGAGGTGGAGTTTCACCATGTTGTCCAGGCTGGTCTCAAACTCCTGACCTCAGGTAATCCGCCCGCCTCTGCCTCCTGAAGTGTTGGGATTACAGGTGTGAGCCACAGCGCCAGGCCTATATACGCACCTTCTATATACCTTCAAAACTCTCATTGTACTAGGCATGTTTCCTTCCTTCCTTTCTTTCTTCCTTCCTTCCTTCCTTCCTTTCTTCCTTCCTAACTATTCCCTTTTTGAGAAAGGGGTGCTTTTAAATCTTTGTTTAAAATACTGTCTTTAACTACTGTCTTTAACTACTTAGGACATCAGTTTTCATAAAAATATTTTATTTTTTCTTTTTTTATATTTCAAATATATGTTTAATTTATTTTCAAATCATGTATACATTTGAAAATTGTGTTGTACAAATATAAAATATTACTGTCAATTTTCTGATTTTTTTATTATACTTTAAGGTCTAGGGTACATGTGCACAACATGCAGGTTTGTTACATATGTATACATGTGCCATGTTGGTGTGCTGCACCCATTAACTCATCATTTACATCAGGTATATCTCCTAATGCTATCCCTCCCCGCTACCCCCACCCCACAACAGGCCCCAGTGTGATGTTCCCTGCCCTGTGTCCAAGTGTTCTCATTGTTCAATTCCCACCTATGAGTGAGAACATGTGGTGTTTGGTTTTCTGTCCTTGCGATAATTTGCTGAGAATGATGGTTTTCAGCATCATCCCTGTCCTTACAAAGGACATGAATTCATCCTTTTTTATGGCTGCATAGTATTCCATGGTGTATATGTGCCACATTTTCTTAATCCAGTCTATCATTGATGGACATTTGGGTTGGTTCCAAGTCTTTGCTATTGTGAATAGTGCCACAGTAAACATACGTGTGCATGTGTCTTTATAGCAGCATGATTTATAATCCTTTGGGTACATACCCAGCAATGGGGTGGCTGGGTCAAATGGTATTTCTAGTTCTAGATCTTTGAGGAATCACCACACTATCTTCCACAATGGTTGAACTAGTTTACAGTCCCATCAACAGTGTAAAAGTGTTCCTATTTCTCCACATCCTCTCCAGCACCTGTTGTTTCCTGACTTTTTGATGATCGCCATTCAAACTGGTGTGAGATGGTATCTCATTGTGGTTTTGATTTGCATTTCTCTGATGGCCAGTGATGATGAGCATTTTTTCATGTGTCTCCTGGCTGCATAAATGTCTTCCTTTGGGAAGTGTCTGTTCATATTGTTTGCCCACTTTTTGATGGGGTTGTTTAATCTTTTTCTTGTAAATTTGTTTAAGTTCTTTGTAGATTCTGGATATTAGCCCTTTGTCAGATGGGTAGATTGTAAAAATTTTTTTCTCATTCTGTAGGTTGCCTGTTCAATCTGATGGTAGTTTCTTTTGCTGTGCAGAAGCTGGTTAGTTTAATTAGATCCCATTTATCTATTTTGGCTTTTGTTGCCATTGCTTTTCGTATTTTAGTCAATGAAGTCCTTGCCCTTGCCTATGTCCTGAATGGTATTGCCTAGGTTTTCTTCTAGGGTTTTTATGGTTTTAGGTCTAACATGTAAGTCTTTAATCCATCTTCAATTAATTTTTGTGTATGGTGTAAGGAAGGGATCCAGTTTCAGCTTGTACATATGGCTAGCCAGTTTTCCCAGCACCATTTGTTAAATAGGGAATCCTTTCCCCATTTCTTGTTTTTGTCAGGTTTGTCAAAGATCAGATGGTTGCAGTTGTGTGGTATTATTTCTGAGGTCTCTGTTCTGTTCCATTGGTCTATATCTCTGTTTTGGTGCCACTATCATGCTGTTTTGGGTACTGTAGCCTTGTAGTATAGTTTGAAGTCAGGTAGCATGATGCCTCCAGCTTTGTTCTTTTGGCTTAGGATTGTCTTGGCAATGCGGGCTCTTTTTTGGTTCCATATGAACTTTAAAGTAGTTTTTTCCAATTCTGTGAAGAAAGCCATTGGTAGCTTGATGGGGATGGCATTGAATCTATGAATTACCTTGGGCAGTATGGCCATTTTCACCATATTGAATTTTTCTATCCATGAGCATGGAATGTTCTTCCATTTGTTTGTGTCGTTTTTTATTTTGTTGAGCAGTGGTTTGTAGTTCTCCTTGAAGAGGTCCTTCACATCCCTTGTAAGTTGGATTCCTGGGTATTTTATTCTGTTTGAAGCAATTGTGAATGGGAGTTCACTCATGATTTGGCTCTCTGTCTGTTATTTGTGTATAGGAATGCTTGTGATTTTTGCACATTGATTTTGTATCCTGAGACTTTGCTGAAGTTGCTTATCCCCTTAAGGAGATTTTGGACTGAGATGATGGGGTTTCCTAAATATACAATCATATCATCTGCAAACAGGGACAATTTGACTTCCTCTTTTCCTAATTGAATACTCTTTATTTCTTTCTCCTGCCTGGTTGCCCTGGCCAGAACTTCAAACGCTACATTGAATAGGAGTGGTGAGAGAGGGCATCCCTGTCTTGTGCTAGTTTTCAAAGGGAATGCTTCCAGTTTTTGCCCATTCAGCATGATATTGGCTATGGGTTTGTCATAAACAGCTCTTATTATTTTGAGATACGTCCAATCAGTACCTAGTTTATTGAGAGTTTTTAGCATGAAGGGCTGTTGAATTTTGTTGAAGGCCTTTTCTGCATCTATTGAGATAATCATGTGGTTTTTTTCTTTGGTTTTGTTTATATGATGGATTACATTTATTGATTTGCGTATTTTGAACCAGCCTTGCATCCCAGGGATGAAACCAACTTGATCATGGTGGATAAGCTTTTTGAGGTGCTGCTGGATTTGGCTTGCCAGTACTTCATTGAGGATTTTTGCATCGATGTTCATCAGGGATATTGGTCTAAAATTCTCTTTTTTTTGGTGTGTCTCTGCCAGGCTTTGGTATCAGGATGATGCTGGCCTCATAAAATGAGTTAGGGAGGATTCCCTCTTTTTCCATGGATTGGAATAGTTTCAGAAGGAATAGTAGCAGCTCCTCTTTGCACCTCTGGTAGAATTCGGCTGTGAATCTGTCTGGCCCTGGACTTTTTTTGGTTGGTAGGCTATTAATTATTGCCTCAGTTTTGGAGCCTGTTATTGGTCTATTCAGGGATTCAACTTCTTCCTAGTTTAGTCTTGGGAGGGTGTATGTGTCCAGGAATTTATCCATTTCTTCTAGATTTTCTAGTTTATTTGCGTAGAGATGTTTATAGTATTCTCTGATGGTAGTTTTTATTTCTATGGGATCGGTGGTGATATCCCCTTTATCATTTTTTATTGCGTCTATTTGATTCTTCTCTCTTTTCTTCATTATTAGTCTTGCTAGAGGTCCATCAATTTTGTTGATCTTTTCAAAAAACCAGCTCCTGGATTCATTGATTTTTTGAATAATAATGGGAGACTAACACTCCACTGTCAACATTAGACAGATCAACGAGACAGAAAGTTAACAAGGATTTCCAGGAATTGAACTCAGCTCTGCAGCAAGTGGACCTAATAGACATCTACAGAACTCTCCACCCCAAATCAATAGAATATACATTCTTCTCAGCACCACATCACACTTATTCCAAAATTGACCACATAGTTGGAAGTAAAACACTCCTCAGCAAATGTAAAAGAACAGAAATTGTAACAAACTGTCTCTCGGACCACAGTACAATCAAACTAGAACTCAGGATTTAGAAACTCGCTCAAAACCTCTCAACTACATGGAAACTGAACAACCTGCTCCTGAATGACTACTAGGTACATAACGAAATGAAGGCAGAAATAAAGATGTTCTTTGAAACCAATGAGGACAAAGACACAACATACCAGAAACTCTGGGACACATTTAAAGCAGTGTGTAGAGGGAATTTTATGGCACTAAATGCCCACAAGGGAAAGCAGGAAAGATCTAAAATTGACACCCTAACATCACAATTAAGAGAACTAGAAAAGCAAGAGCAAACACATTCAAAAGCTAGCAGAAGGCAAGAAATAACAAAGATCAGAGCAGAACTGAAGGAGATAGAGATTATCTTTTATTTTCTCTTTGCTAATTTAGACACAAATTTTGTCCCCTGTGTTTGACTTATGAGTAACACGCAACCTGCTATTACAGAAAAAACACTGCATGAAAGTTAGGAGAATCAGGTTCTGTTGTCAACTTTACCACCAGTTCAATATCTGTCAGGAGCATAGCTTCACACCTAATATTGGTTCTAGCCTTTGTTCTCCTTTAAAATAATGTGGCCAAACTCCATGATCCCCAAGATTATGTGCAGATTCAAGATTGTACAATTTTAGGAATCTATCACTCTAATTTACTTTGGTCTGTTTATTTGACCTTACATATATTCACTTATCTATACTCACTTTTGACAAAAAAGAAAACTTCTGAAGTCATGGCAAAATGTACAATAGGAAAATCTGATTGAAAATAACAGCAAAATGGTAAAACCAAAATTTATTTTTCATTTTAGAGGCTTAAACGTTTCTGCATTGACTGTATTTTCAAATCACAAGAAGAAAAACTCAGAAATCAGTTAATTCTAATAGTTCTTGTAGCATGTTTTTGTCTACATTTTTCACCTTGTAGTCAATTTTCGTTGTGGATTTTCTTTTTACTTATATGTTTTATATTCTTACCTTAAATACTTTATTGTTCTGGAAAAGCAATTATCTAAGTAGTTTTGTTTGAAGTATTACAATGCTACATGTTTTGATATATAGTAGAGATATTTCTTCCAACACATCTTTTGTTTTCATCAGTGCCAGGTGTAATGAATGAATCCATTTGAAAACCCCAGTAATTAGAATCCTTTACTAGGTGTTAACTCTTGCCCAGATACTTTTTTATTCTGATTTTCTTTTTCTTCTCTGACATGGGAGTATATATATGAGTAGTCATTTTCTTACTCTGTCATATTTATATTGTTGTAAAGAATGATTACATCTTTGTTTTTGAAGAGACTCTATTTTGCTGTTTATCACAGTTTTTTAAAGAAATAAAATTAGCTCTAGGAAAGTTAATATATTTGTGGGATTACAGATCATTATATCATATTTAGAAACTTTAGGCCAATGCTTATTGTTCCTTTACATTTTTTAATGCAAAAATGCAAATTTTAAACTACTGAAAGAATCTGATGGATTTAACTTTTGTATACACATAGCTTTTCTGTTCACTCTACACAATTAAATAGTTTTGAATCCCATAGAGAGAATTTCAGTGATTTTTTATTAATTCAACAAATATTTATTGATTATATACTATGTTCTAAGCTCTAAGTTGGATACTAAGGATGCAGTCAATATATGCATAATAAGTTGCCAAGAGTAAGCAGAGAACAGCTAAATTATTTGGATGTCTCTGAGGGAGACACTGAGTAAGAGAGCCTTCTAGGGAGAATTAAGATGTTAAAGCTTGAATAGCGATATGATTTGGATCTGTGTCCCCACCAAATCTCATGTCAAAGTGTAACCCCCTGGGGCGTGGTGGGAGGAGATTGGATTATGGAGGCAGAGTTCTCATGAATGGGTTAGCACCATCTTCTCAGTGCTGGTCTCCTGATGGTGAGTCAGTGAGTTACCCTGAGATCTGGTTGTTTAAAAGTGTGTAGCATCTCTCCCGGTCTCTTTCTCCTACTCCTGCCATGTGAAGTGGCTCACTCCCCCTTTGCCTTCCACCATGATTGCGTGTTTCCTAAGGCCTCCTCAGAAGCTGAGCAGATGCTGTCATGCTTCCTGTACAGCCTGTGGAACTGTGAGCCAATTAAACCCCTTTTCTTTAGAAATTACGCAGCCTCAGATATTTCTATATAGCAGTGCGTGAACAGACTAATATAAAGAGTAAACTGGAATTATCCAGATGTGGCAAATAGGGGTCAGGTGGTGGGTTTATAACTGAAACTTTCCTTTTCTATAGCAATGCTCTCCTCCCCAGGATCATGGATACCAGAAGTACTAGAGGAGTTAACCTCCTCTCATGGATATCATCAAACCACACTTCCATCACTCTTTCCTAACAACCCCTCCTCCTAGAACACACTTAATATGGGGTATGTTAACCTCTCCCCATGCTCACTATCATCACCTATTAATCCTTAGGGCAGTCTTTGATATGCTTTGGAATATTTAAGTACTTTACATCTGGCAATTATTTTCTCTGCCCTTGATCCTATCATAATTCTCAGGAACTTAATGCTTAGTAAGTATTCTTGAACTGGCCTTACAAATCTTGATTCTCAAAATTAATACCTTTCTATTATATCTAATTTTAGTCCCATCTTTCCCCTCAACGGTGCATAAGTATGGTTTCTTAAAAAACCAAAGTTTTCATTATCACATGACTTTAACGACACTTGGGATTACATAACCTCTTCATATTTCCTATGATCTCTTCTTTTCTCTTTTCTTGCCTCCATTCCCAGGATGCCCATAATCAAAGATGTTATTTATCACAGACAGAGAATATTTCCTGTTGTACTGCTGAGATAGGCCAGTTCCAGGGATTGCCATCTCAGGAGCTGAAGGTAATCTCTATCAAGGATATCAAAGAGAATTTGGGAATAAATACAAAATGAGTCCTTGGAAAGTGCTGTAGGTCTACACTGAAGAAATAAAATATGTCCATCATATCCAAAGGAGAGTCACTAGGTATATATAAGTGTTACAGCAAGGTATTAATATATGAATATATAATAAACAAAAAGAAAGCTATTATCCTCAGAAAAGCAAGAAAAAAACTGAAATATTAACATGAAACAGATCAGAAGTCTCTTTAATTAACATTTATTTCAATTTAGCTGCATGTTATATGGGAGTGAAAGGAGGCCTGAAGTTTAAGTTTGGGTCAAACCCTAGATTTTCTAAATGTTTTGATTTTCTGATCTACTTATTATATTAGTCTCATGGGTAAATAACCTGTGGAATTATTGTTACTCATTTTTCCCACTAGTGCTCATTTTACTCTAAGTAAAAGTAAAAAGTAAAAGAATTACTTTTCTTTTCATATACCTAAAATGTATTTTATTTTTTACTCAGAATTTATTCATCTCCTCTAATCTTTTTTTGGTTCTTGTTGTTTTACTTTCAGGGAATACCTTTGCAGATTTGATACATGGGTATATTATGTAATGGTGGAGTTTGGGCTTGTAGTGTACCCATCACCCAAATAGTGAATATTTTATCTAAATGGTAATTTTTCAACTCTCACCCTCTGTTGCCCTTTTTTCTTTTGGAGTACTCTGTGTCTATTATTTCCAACTTTATGTCTATGTGTACTCATTTTTTTAGCTCCCACATATAACTGAGAACATGCGATATTTGATTTTCTGTTTCTGGGTTGTTTCGTCTAGGATAACATCCTCCAGCTCCACCCATGTTGCTACAAAGGACATGATTTTCTTTATTTTTGTGACTGCATAGTATTCTATGGCATATATGTGTGTGTGTATATATATATTATAATATATATAAAATATGTGTATATAACAATATATAACGTGTGTGTATATGTATATTTTATATATATTACATTTTCTTTATCCAATCAACCATTGATGAACATGTAGCTTGATTCCATGACTTTGCTATTGTGAATAGTTCTATGATAAACATTCAACTGCAGGTGTCTTTCTAATAAAGTGATTTCCTTTGCATAGATACTCAGTAGTGAGATTGTAGTGAGCTTGTACATTTCAACCAAGTAGTGAGCTTTGTTGAATAGTAGTTCTATTTTTAGTTCTTTGAGAAATCTCCATACTGTTTTCCATAGAGGTTGAAATAATTTACATTCTCACCCAAAGTATATGTGCTCCATTTTCTCCATACTTATGGCAACATCTGTTCTCTTTTGACTTTTTAATAATAGTCATTCTGTCTGTGTAAGTTGATATTGTAGTTTTAATTTGCATTTCTCTAATAATTAGTTATATTGAGCATTTTTTCCTTGTATGTCTTCTTTTCAGAAATGTCTGTTCATGTCCTTTGCCAACTTTTTAAAGGGGTCATCTGATTTTTTTCTTTTTGAGTTGTTAGAGTTTCTTGTGGATTCTGGATATTAGTCCTTTGTCAGAGGCATTTGCACATGTTTTCTCCTATTCTTGGTTATTTGTTTTCTCCTATTTCTCAGTTGTTTGTTCGCTCTGTTTATTACTTTAGGTCTGCAGAAGATTTTTAGCTTAATTAAGTCTTACTTGTGTATATTTGTTTTTGTTTCATTTGCTTTTGGAGTCTTTGTAATAAATTAGTTGCCTAAGCCAGTGTCCAGAAGAGTTTTTCCTAGGTTTTCTTCTAGAATTTTTATAGTTTCAGGTCTTATATGTAGGTATTTAATTTATCTTGAGTTGAGTTTGGTGTATAATGAGAAATCAGGATCCAGTTTTATTCTTCTGCAAATGGCTATTAAATTTTCCCATTTATTGAATAGGGTGTCCTTTCCTCATTTTTTACTTTTGTCAACTTTGTTGAAGGTCAGTTGATTGAACATGCTGAAACTCCATCTCTACTAAAAATACAAAAGTTAGGTGGGATTGGTGGCATGGGTGTGGTGGCTGCACCTGTAATCCCTGCTACTGCGGAGGCTGAGACATGAGAATCGCTTGAACCTGGGAGGTGGAGGTTTCAGTGAGCCAAGATCGTGCCACTGCACTCCAGCCTGGGAGACAGAGTGAGAAAGGGTCTCAAAAAAAAAATCACTTAGTTGTAGGTATGTGGCTTTATATCTGGGTTTTCTATTCTGTTCCATTGAACTATTATTGTACCAGTAACATGCTGTTTCTGTCATGGTAGCCTTGTAGTATAATTTGAAGCCAGGTAATGTGATGCCTCTGGCTTTGTTCTTTTTGTGTACGATTACTTTGGTAACTTGGGCTCTTTTTGGTTTCATATGAACTTTAGAACTGTTTTTCTAATTATGGAAAAACTACATTTGGGATTTGATGAGAATTGCATTGAATCTGTAGATTGATTTGGGCAATATGGTCATTTTAACAATATTAATTATTCCAATTCATGAGCCTGAGATGTATTTGCATTTCTTTATATCATCTATAATTTTTTTTTTTCTTTTTGAGATGGAGTCTCGCTCTGTCGCTCAGGCTGGAGTGCAGTGGCATGATCTGGGCTCACTGCAAGCTCTGCCTCCCGGGTTCACATCATTCTCCTGCCTCAGCCTCCTGAATAGCTGGGACTACAGGTGCCCACCACCACGTCAGGCTAATTTTTTTTGTATTTTTAGTAGAAACGGAGTTTCACTATGTTAGCCAGGATGGTCTCGATCTCTTTTTAAAACAGTGTTTTGTTATTCTCTTTGTTAAGATCTTTCATCTCCTTTGTTAAATATATTCCAAGGTGTTTAATTTTTTGTGGCTATTGCAAATGAGATTGCATTCTTCATTTGGCTCTCAGCTTGAATGTTAATATAAAAATGTTACTGATTTTTGTACATTGGCCTTGTATTCTGAAACTTTATTGAAGTAACATTTATCAAGTCTAGAGGTCCATTGGAGGAGACTTTATGATTATCTAGGTGTACAATTATGTCATTAGTGAACAGAGATGATTGGACTTCTTGTTTTCCAATTTGGATGACTTTTTTTTTTTTTTTTTTTTTTTTTTTGCCTGAATGCCCTGGGAAGGACTTCCAGCACTATGTTGAATAGGAGTGGTAAGCCTAGACATCCTTGTCTTGTTCCAGTTCTTAGAGGGAATACTTTAAACATTTTCATTCAGTATGATGTTGGCTGTGGGTTTTTGATAGATGGCTCTTATTATTTTGAGTTATGTTCCTTTGATTCTTAGTGTGTTGAGGGTTTTTACAATGAAGCATTCATGGATACTATTGAATGCTTTTTCTTCATCTATTGAGATGATCATATGGTTTTTGTTTTTAATTCTCTTTACATGGTGAATCACATTTATTGATTTGTGAATGTGGAACTTTTCTTGCATCACTGGAATATAATCCGACTGATTGTGATACATTATGTTTTTGATGTGCTATTTTGATTCAGTCTGCTAGTATTTTGTTGGAGATTTTTGCATCTATGTTCAACAGGGATAATGGTCTGTAGTTTTCTTTTTTTTTTGTTTTGTCTTTGCCTGATTTTGGCATCAGGTTGACACTGGTTTTCACTGGTTTCATAGAATGAGTTAGGAAGGACTCTCTTTTCTTCAATTGTTTTTGGAATAGTTTTAGTAAGATTGGTACTAGCTCTGCTTTGTAGGTCTGGTAGAATTTGTGGTGATGTCCCAGTATAAACATTTCCGAAAAATTCCTAGGTGATACTGCTGCTGCTGGTTCATGAAGCATACATTGAGAACCATTGCTTTAATCTCTTCAGATAAATCGTTATCTTGAAGTTTTTAATTCTGCTAATGACATTTTTTTGTAATTAATCATTGCCTACAAATTAAAGTTGAAGTTACATGGTGTGATGGTTAATATTAGGTCTCAACTTGATTGAAGGATGCCTAGATGGCTGTTAACATGTTGTTTCTGAGTGTGTTTGTGAAGATGTTGCCAGAGGGGACTGACATTTGAGTTGGTGGACTGGGAGAGGAAGACCCACCCTCACTGGGAGTGGGCCCCATCCAATCAGCTGCCAGTGTGGCTAGGTCAAAACAGGTGGAAGAAGGCAGGATGAGTTTATTTGCTGGGTCTTCTGACTCACTTTCTTCTTTCTGTGCTAGACACTTACTTCCAGTCCTCCTGTCTTTGGACTTCAAACTCTAGGTTCTTCGGCTTTTGAACTCTAGGACTTGCACCAGCAACTTCCCAAGGGCTCTCTGGCCTTCGGCCACAGACTGATGGCCTCACTGTCAATTTCCCTGGTTTTGAGGACTTCAGATTTGGACTGAGTGACTATCAGTTTTTCTCTTTCCCCAGCTTGCAGATGGCTTATTGTGGGACTTCACCTGTTAATCATGTGAGCCAACTCTTTCTAATAAACTCCCTCTTATATATACATATATCCTATTGGTTCTGTCCCTCTGGAGAACTCTGAGTAATACAAATGGTAAAGATTTCAAAACCTTTGTTGATCAGGTTCTGATTCCTCAGAAATACCATATGAAGTTACCACTCTCAAAACATATTTGACCTTCTAAGAGTGACTAATCCTTTAAAAAATTTTTTCTTTCTGTGATATATTACTTCTTCTAAGAGAAACTCTCCAAATATAATCAAAGTAGAGAAGAAAAAAACTAAAAAAAAAAAATACATAAATCCTTTAAATACCCTGAATTTCAACCTTCCATTTCTATTTATATTTTTGGACATTTCTACCTGGATATCCTGCTAGCTAACAACTCAGATTTAACAAAACAATAAATGTTAAGATATCAGCCACAATGTACTCATCTGTTTTTCTCATAGCACTTAACCCACTGTTTTAATTAATATGTATTAACAAATTTTTGACAATAATAAATGTCTCAAATTAAATATAAACAGATACTATTTGTATATCATAGGCCTATAGACATTGTGCCAAAATTTAAATCTAGGTCAGGTATGTGGAGAACGAATGTCAGCTTCAGTCTTAAGTATTGTATATTATGGGATGTATTCTAGATGAATAAAATTACTATTTCCCACATTTGGCTAGATACTTCTATGTGTATGGCCATGAATTATTATTTAAAGCCTCTAACAGAAGAGAAGTGAGTGACTCTTTTTATTATTATTATTATTATTTCTTTTTAATTTGAGATAGAGTCTTACTCTGTCACCCAGGCTGGAGAGCAGAGGTGCAGTCTTGGCCCACTGCAAACTCCGCCCCCTGGGTTCAAGTGATTCTTCTGCCTCAGCCTCCCAAGTAGCTGGGACTACAGGCATGCGCCACCATGCCCGGTTAATTTTGTATTTTTAGTAGATACGGGGTTTCACCATATTGGCTAGGCTGGTCTTGAACTCCTGACCTCGTGATCCACCTGCCTCGGCCTCCCAAAGTGATGGGATTACAGGTGTGAGCCGCCGCGCCCGGCCTGGAGACTCTTTTTTTTTTTTTTTTTCTCTGTGTGTGTGTGTGTGGTGTGTGTCTGTATGTGTGTGTGACAGGGTCTTGCTCTATGACCCAGGCTGGAATGCAGTGGTGCAATCTCTGCTCACTGGAGCACTGACCTCCTGGGCTCAAGCGATTCTCTTGCGTCAGCCTTCCAAGTAACTGGGACTACAGACATGCACCACCACACCTGGCCAATTTTGTTCATTTTTTGTAGAGATGCTGTCTCACTGTGTTACCCGGCTGATCTCAAACTCCTGGAGTCAAGCCATCCTCCTGCCTCAGCCCCCACAAAGTGCTGGGATTATAGGAATGAGCCACTGCAGCTGGCCTGAATGACTCTTATTGAAAAAAAAAACAATATTTATTATACTTATTAAGATAGTAAGGCAAATTTTATTCAGGACTATTTCAATAGTTATGGGGACAACGTCAACGAGGTTTTGCAGTACAAGACACAAACTGGGCTCAATTTAATACAGACAAATGCAGGTTGATAGTCAAGAAGCAGGGTGTGGAACAGTGAAGGAAACATTACTGTGATAAAACATCAAGGGTAGGGAGATTCTCGCTAGACTCACTCACAGGATTTTTGCTGAATATAGTCTAGTGTGATACGATATACAGGGTGAGGGATGAGAAACTTCATCTGATATCAAGGCTGGAGGATTTTCACCAGACTGCCCCAGAAGAATTCTTGTGAAAGTGCACTAAATAGGCCAAGGACAGAGCCTAAGGCAGGGGCCTTGAGGGCTTAGAAGAGCGTGACTCTAGTTAGATCAAAGAGAGAGTCTTTGTCATTCTCAGACTTAAACATGATCTCTTTTATAATAAACAATATTTAAGCAGGAGGGTATATTCCTATACAAATGGGGGGCAAAATAAACTGGTATTACAGTACATTGTGCTCTTCTCCTAAGCACAATTCCTCTAAAGCATGGGAATTTAGAGTTGCTGAGGGAGAATTAGGAGACGTTCTGTCTACCGTCAAAGAACATGTTTACACACCAAGAAAGCTGAACCATGAATACAAATTGCTCTGAACAAGGAAATTACTGATCTTACACTAATTAGTAATACCTTCTCTAGGAAGAAAATCACTCTGGAGGTTTAGCAAATGGTAAATGCCAATGAGCTACTCACAGGCTTGTCTCAAAGAATAGCCCACTTCCAGATACAAACATACTTGCTTTTTTTTTGTTTGTTTTTCTTTTCTTCACCAGTCTCTGAACAAGTTACTTGATATTGAAAATGGTTTCATGTCCAGTTCTATTCTCCAGAATGGAAATGATCTTGCTTTTATTTTTTCTATCTCTCAGTTGTCTTTTATTACAAAAGAAAAGAGGGAACATTTTGCATGCTCTTCTACAGAAATCATTCTTTTGAGAGCTTTCTTTATTCTGATTTCTGTTAGTTTTTCCATATCATCCTGTTGGATCTTATAAATGTCAAGAGTGTCAACTACCTGAATGCCTTTGAACTCCCTCAGAACTTCCTTCCTTATAGTTATTCTCTGATTGTTAAGCTAGCTTTCCATTGATCTGTTTTCCTCCCTCCCTCTTTTAAGCTTCTTCCTATGTTAGTCACTACTTCTGTTTACCCACTCAGATACTAACTCCCATTCACTTTAAACCACTTTTTATTAGAAGTCATGCTGACTCTGCCATGCTCTCATGCTGTCTCTTGGCAGCTGTCCTCTCAAAGCTTTAGATTATTGATCATCCTGCAGATGATAAATTAAGCTGAAATTCCTCTCCTTCACTTCTGATGTTATCCATTTTTAAGTTTGAAATCAGCATTTCCAATATGCTTTACTTTATAGAAAGTATTATATGCATTAGTTGATGGATTGTTTATTAGTAACTAATATATTCAAAAAGAACCTATAGAAATTGAGAGCTCCAATGACCTTGAATTTATTTTGTGTATAACTTAAATATGAGGTAGATGAGACTTAGAAACATTGTGATATGAAATAGGTTTAAGTTGTTAAGTTAGTAAAAAACTAGAAAAATAGATTCCACTTTATTAGTATGAATAGCTTATTAATATATGTAAATATTAACAGCATTACTTCATAATATAGATCATTAAAACCTTTATATATATACTATATATTGTTTGCTTAAATATATAAATAGAAAAATACTCCATTTCTTGTATTTTGTTATTCTCCATTAGTCCTGTGAGAAAATGGGAACCAGATTTTTACTCTCAAGTGACATCTCAAAGCCAAATATATTAGTAGATTACCAATTAATTAGATATTGACAAGTTACCAATATTTAAACATGGTCATCTACTCTTTTAATTTTACAATTTTTCTTTTCGTTTCTTCTTCAACCAGAAAAGTCACCAATAACTTCTTTGAAATAGTACAAATATTTTGTTTCATATTTTTTTTCAGTTTTCCTTCATTGCTTGTGTAGAGGAAAAAGGTTTTCCTCAACCCTATTAGAGTCACTGCCTAGTTCTGCAAATAAAATTGGCAAAGATAAATAGGAGAAAAGTGTATGAATTTATTTAATAGATTTCACATGATACAGGAACTTTCATAAGGAAATGAATATCCCAAGGAACAGGAGATATCTGAGTGTTTTTAGCTAGGTTTAATAAATAAATGAATGGTTGTGAAGTATGATTGGCCAAAGGGGATATAATCTAATGATATCAAGCTGCGAGGAACTTAGGCCTATTTGTTCAAGTTCTTCTCTGTGTCTCTGTGTCTTCAGAGATAAGGACATTCCTTCTTTTTGGGTATGGGTAGGCACCTTTCACATGGCCCTTATGACCTGCTTTAAAGGGAAACTGGAGCTTGTTTTTCTTTATGGCTTGCTTTATAGAAGGCCAGATAGTCCTTTCTAGGTTTTAAACCCTGCTTCAGGGAAGAAGGCTGGGAGAAGGTCATAGAAATTTTTTTTGCTTCTGTTATGTTCTTAATTTATTTCAACCTAAAATACTCAGTATGAGAAGGTGCCATATTTTGGGGTAGCATGTCCTGAGCCCCCCTCACTTGAAAAAAAACTTGATATGAAGCTTCTTGGTTTGAAAAATTAGTTATAGAAATTGACTAGTAGTGAAAGAATAAATAATCGGAAACACTAAAATGCTGCTCCAGAGGTTCCAGTTGATTTCAAAACCCCAAAGTCCTCATGTTGTAACAGTGGATTCATTTGTCTTTCACCTTAAGATCTAATCTGCTTTCAAAGACCAATATTGATTTTAGAGGAAGAAAATTACACTTACCAATGGTTATATATTTTTTATAATTATATAACTTTGAATTCAGGATTATATTTACTAGAGGAATTTTTATTCAATTCTAAAACAAACTCACTATTAGCTCCCCAGGAGTGAAAAATGCCTCCCTGTGATTATGTTATTTTATTGATTATTTGTCTTTCCATATTTCTAGGCCTGACTTGCTGAATCATTCTAGACCAATTGTTAGGTGCTCAAATCATATCATTTTGCTTCAGCTACCTCTCAGTTTACAGCTCTCTAGTTTGTAGTTATAATATTCCTGTATGAAAAATTCCATACTCTTGCCATAGAGTTCCACAGAGAAGGAACTCTATGATAGCAGGAGCATGGCTGCTGCCATTGGCCCTGCTTTAAAATAGTGCACAATTCAGGAGTGGACTCTCTACTACAAGCTTTTTTAGTTGGAAGTACATTTTCCAAGTTCCAGATCGTAGCATTCTAAATGTTCTCCATCTCTTTGATCTCAAGTGAAATTGAACAATAACAGATGCTATTAAATGTCCCATGAAATTTTGAATTTTATTTAAAATGTTTATTTTTTTTTACTTAATAGATATGATGTACATTATTCAAGTGATGGATATTCAAAAAGGCCTGACTTTACCATTCACAATCTATGCATGTAATTGGTTAATCGAACAGACCCTTCTTGGCCAAGGTGATCGCTGAGAAACCTGAAAACCTAAATTCCCAGCCATGATTGGAAGGGAGATCAGATACACTTCATTGCACCCCCTCCCTTTTGGAATTTAGGCACAATAGCACTAAGGTTAAAATACACATCATAAGACTGACAAAATACTCTTTGTGGCAATAAGATATCAGATTATAAACAAGACTTAAGGCTATGCAAGGCAAGAGTTAAGATACACCCTATTCACCATAAAATCTTCTTAAATTTGTAAAAATTAACCTGGTGTAATGTGGCTTGCTTTTTAACCCGATTCTGGTATAGCAATCATATGACAGGTAGCATATGCTGAAGGAAATTAAAATGTTTTACCCTAAAATCTATTTCTTTGACATATTTTGAAATGGCCCTTCAAAGCTGTCTTTTGTGGGGGAAATTTGCATCTGTAGAAAATTTTCATTAATGCAGCCAGACCCTCCTTTTCTAGGCCTTTCCTACATCTAGGAGAAATAAACTGAGTCTGACACCTTTAAAGTTCTGAAAAGAGACATTTACTATTTTCTCTGAAGACTACCTATGAGGCTTCATCTACATACCAAAGGCCTTGGCTGTCTCTCTCCCCATCCTAATTCAAGCATTCCGGTCTACTAACTTCAAGTCTTTAGGCAATAGCTTAATTTTCTAATCCCATTGTTAACTAAAGAATCCCTAAAACCCACCTATGACTTATAAACCCCCACTTCAAGGTAGTTCACCTTTTTGGGACAAACCAGTGTACACCTTTCTCATATTGATTTATGTCTTTGCTTATAATTGCTGTCTCCCTAAAATGTATACAATGAAACTGACCCCACCAACTTGGGGCCACTTATTCAAGGCTTCTTGTGTTTGTGTTTTCTCTGGGCCGTGATTACCCATATTGGCTCAAGATAAATCTCTTTAAAATACTTATAGTTTGGGTTTTCCATTAACAAATGGGTTGACATATACAAGTAGAAAAGGTAAAAAGAGGGAGGTCGATGCAGGAGGATCACTTGAGGTCAGAAGTTTGAGACCAGCCTGGCCAACATGGTGAAAACCCATCTCTACTAAAAATACAAAAATTAGCTGAGCATGGTGGCACACACCTGTAATCCCAGCTACTTAGGAGACTGAGGCAGGAGAATGGCTTGAACCTGGGAGGCAGAGGTTGCAGTGAGACAAGATCTTGCCATTGCACTCCAGGCTGGGCGACAAAGAGAGACTCCGTCACAAAAAAAAAAAAAGAAAGAAAAAAAAAAGGCAAAAGGGAAAAAAACGAAACACTTATAGGACAACTGGAAAATGTAAACACTGGGTATTTGTTAAGGTTAAAGGATGATGGTATTGTTATTATCTTTAAGATGAGTTCTTGTTTTTTAGAGATACTTATTGAGATATTTATACATAAAATAGCATGCCTGGGATCTGCTTCAAAATAATCAGGGCAGAATATAGAAGTACAAGTGGCCACAAATTGATATTTGTTGAGGAAGGATAATGAATGCTTGGGAATTCACTGTACTCATTTCTCTGCTTTGGTATGTTGAAAACATCAATTTTCCCAGTCTTTTAAATTCCTGGGAAAAATTATAAATAAATAAATAAATAAATAAAAGCAAAATAAACATTGAGAAAGAAAAGTGTTTACTTTTTAAATGTATTTTTTTAAATAACCAACCAGGCTTTGAATAGAATAAACACACACACACACACACAAACCACACATACACATACTAAATTTTTAGTCTGATATTTAAGTGTAGAGGGATCAACTGAGTCAAATGTTCTAAAAGTAAGCTGTGTTTATGTAACCACATTTGCAGTTATTGTATTATTAGAACATAATATTACAGTTGTGAATGTAAAGTTTCCCCTTTGGGATAGCTAAACAACTACAGAATCATGCATAATAAACTTGAAACTTGCAAATTATAATTTGATTACAAAATTATATTTGGCATTATTATGAACTTTAAAAAAATTGAAAAGAAACAAGCTATATTTTATTTTCTGTTTTGTTCTTTCTTATATATGAATTAATTTGTTCAAAGATGAGAAATAAGAACTAAAGTACCATTATTTATATTTAAATCGGTGAATATTCCTCAAAGTGTAGTCCCTGGACTAGCATCATCAGTGTCATAGAGGAATCATGGAAATTTTCTGGTCCTAACCCAAGACCTATTGGATTAAAAACTGGTGCTAGGACCCAACACTGTTTTACCAAGCCCAACAGGTGATTCTGTTGCAGCACAATTTAAGAGCCACTGGCTTAAATTGAAAGAAAAAAACAAAAACAAAAACAACACAAAAACAGCTCTTAATTAGAAAGTAAGCTATTCTTAAATAGTAAAAACCAATGAAAACTTTATTTAAAATGCAAACTGAGGTTTACAGAATAAAATTAAAATAAAAGCAAACATTAAATAATAGATGAGTAGGTCTTTATTGTTCATAAATTTTTTTTTAGAAATTCTAAAATGTGTTTGCTTTTCATAATCTTAGAAAGAATTAGATATTCTAATGAAATTTATTATATGAATTTTAATATTGCATATGATACTCTATGCTTGTTGAATATGATGACTTCATTCATAGGGTCAGGTTATACATAATTGTCAATGGCCAGTTTGCTACTCACATGTAAAACGATATAATTTTAAAACCATAGAAGTGAATGTTTAGTAATTAGCTTCTTAATGAAGAATTTGGAAGTGAGCCTATTTTTTTGGCTTTGTTAACAATGAGTTTATTAGCCCTGCTCTAATGAAACTCACATTTTTCTCTCTCTGCTTACTGAATGAGCTGTTTAAAGGCAAAGATCAAGAGCTTTGCTTAGTAAACAAAAATTAACAAACTCACAGCAGGTGTTGTCAGCCTGATATTCGAGTTTCATAGGGAAGTAATTTAAACACATAAATGAAAGCAAGACTGTAGAAACTATTAGTTTAAATTTATTATCTTTTATGGCTATTTCTTAAGAAATTCATAGTCTTTTGAGGGTAATTTTAATAATTTGCCATCTATTTTGCCCATAAATCTATTTTTTCAAATTTAGGGCTAATATTGCTTCACTAGGTGCTGAGGAACCCATATAAAGGATAGATGTATTTAATTCAATGCTTTCTTGTAATAAATTGTTAAGAGCAGTTATTAGAGTTGACCATCAAACTGATATAAACCTCTATGAGCAGTGAAGAAAATTGCAGTGTGGGGTACACTAGTATAGGAGTTTAAGTTTTTATTTAGCAAACATTTATTGACCACTTTTTGTATGCTAGAGCAGTGGTTCTCAAAGTGTAGTTCCAATGCAGGCAACATTACCATTATCTGGAAACTTATTAGACATGATAACCCAAAGGTATGCAACCCTAGATCTATTGAATTGTAAAGTCCGAGTCTGGGAGCAACAATCTGCACTTGTTAAAATTATGTCCACATGTTTCTAAAACCCATTAACATTATGAAACCACTATCCCAGTGAAGCAGTATAGTATTTACTGACTATATAAATATGGAAAGATACAAAAGAAGGAAGGGGATGAGAGAAAAAAGAGAAGGAGAATAAAAGATGTATGGATGTTTAGATAAAGCACAATTTCTACTTTAAATTTGTTCACAGTCTAGGAGAGAAGAGAGCTATATCAGTAATAAATGTAAGTGAATAGGCTTCAAGAAAGATATGTGCTGGGTTCTTTGACAACATTATAGGACTGGTTAATACCTAAGAGTTAGTGGAGAAAGCTATACCTGAGAAGTTATGAAGGGGATTGGTAGATAAGTTTCAGATAAGAGTCTGTCTGTATTATACTTCACCTCTTTCCTTCTCTGCCTCATGTTTAGATTATGTTTCCATGTTTGGTTTAGTAAATCAATTATTATTACTGATTATTTATACTGAAAACAGTGTTTGTCATAATTAGATTAGTAATAAATATAATTAAAGGCAATTGGGTGGCTATTCTACATTACAAAGCATTTATTTATTCATCACTTCAATTTAGTTTTAAAAGATAGTTCTATGCATTAAAGAGATTAGTTATAATTTTGCTTTGTCAAATAAGGAACTGAAGCATGGAACGATTGACTTGTTACCTCTGGGTGTTGAAGCTACTTAAGGGGAGAGATAAGACTCAATATGTTATCTCACCATGATCCTTAGGGTCTTCCCTTCATCCACATTGTTTTTCTCTGCACAACTTAAAATAAGCACAAATTAACTCAAATTTTGGCCACCTTGCCAAGCACCATGGCTCATGCCTGTAATCCTAGCACTTTGGAAAGCCAATGTGGGTAGATCTCTTGAGACCAGAAGTTCGAGACCAGCCTGGGCAACGAGGTGAAACCCCATCTCTACAAAAAATACAAAAATTAGCTGGGCATGGTTGTGTGCACCTACAGTCCCAGCCACTCTGGAGGCTGAGGTGGGAGAAGCGCTTGAGCCCAGGAGGTCACAGCTGCAGTGAGCTGTGATGGCACCACTGCACTCCAACCTCGGCAACAGAGTGAGACACTGTCTCAAAAAAAAAAAAAAAAATACAACCAAAAAACAACAATAACAACAAAAACTGGCCATCAATGAGGAGTTTATGTTCTATTTGTCTCAAAAAATGGCATGTAAAGTAAAATATGTCATGCAAAAACATTTTCAAAGTATATATGAAACAAAAATAAAATAATTTATAATTAAATAGTTATGAAGGTACAGAACAACTCACAAAGGCCAATATTTCTCTGTATGAAGCAGTCAACAAAAACATATATGGGCTCTGCAACCCGATTGTTAAATAGTTAAATCTTAGGTTGACTATGTCTTTCATGGTGCTTAACCATGCAGACTGATAGTTAAATCCTGAATTTTGTTATTATTAAGTTTTTAATGTTATAACTTTAAAATGAAACTCAGTCAAGTTAAAAAAAAAGAAGTGAACAATATCTACAAAAGCCTAACAAATATATTTCCTAAATGATGCAACATCAGAAAGCTGTCGTTTTTTACTTAAAGTAGATAGAAAGTTTATTGTTTACCTTCTTAGTATACTCTGAATAGTTATTAAATTAATTATGTGTTACAGATATTTCTATACATTCTAATATAATTTGCAATAATATTGATGAATAAATTTTCTATTTTCAGTATATAACATTAACTGTTTATTATTTTAGATGTTTGAAATTAAATGGACAGAATTTTCATTTGTAAATGAATTTTGTCAAAATTAAAGTTTGTTTCAACAGCAAATTACATATAGAAACTTGAAATAAATTTTGAAAACTGAATGATTTTCTCTAATTTTATAAACGTTAAGATGATGTTTATTCAGCATTAACTCAGCATTTCACCATATCCCATGTAGGTTTTATAAATATTGAATAATTATACAGGTTCTATTTAAATAATCAGTATAGGACTACACATTATTTGATCAACCACATGCTCAAAGATGTTAAAACAATTATTTGCAAGTGTATGAATCAAAAATGCATTTATTTTGCATTATCAAAATATCTGTTGATTGCTGTAGTTTTAAGTAATTGTTTTCCAGAATTTAAGGTAATTTTAATAATGAAGTTTTCACATTCAGAATAAAGTTAGAAGTTAACTATCAGTAAGAATTTTTAAATCATAACAGTGTCCTGCAATCAGTGGAAGCATGTTACAGATAAGTGCATGTATATGTGTACAGGAATGGTTATCCCTTCTATTTCTAGTTCAAAATTGATAAAATCTTGAGAATTTTCTATAAGTTACTGAAGCCTAGCAAATTAACTTTAGCCATTACTTTTGTGATAGTGACATCTAAAATAGGCAACAAAAAGTTTTCCAGTTTTCCACCAGGAACTTGAAAACGTTGACAATCTTGCAATTAAAAAACATTTAAATGCATATCGTATTGTTTTTTACTTGAAGAATCCATCTGGATTCTCTCTTTTCTAAGTCCATTTGTTTAAGTCTTCTTTTCAAAAGGTCAAAGTCCATGTATTAATTTTATATTATTCTCTATTACAAGTAAACAGCAAAACAAAACAAAAAATAGAAAATATTTTAGTTTCCTTAGTAAGCTTAATATTATTATTTCCTTAGCTTACATTTGGTTTCATGCTTTGCTGTTGACATGTTGGAATTCTTAAGAATTGAGTGAAAAGCCCAATATTCTTATTTTGCATTGAGTCCCCCAAATTATGGAGCTGGTACTATTAATAATCTTT
Source organism: Gorilla gorilla gorilla (assembly GCF_029281585.2). Classification (NCBI taxonomy): domain Eukaryota; kingdom Metazoa; phylum Chordata; class Mammalia; order Primates; family Hominidae; genus Gorilla; species Gorilla gorilla. Next base: position 69,587,583 of record NC_073238.2, read on the forward strand.
ACAGTTCTGACATGTTACCAAGTTCTAATATTGCAAAGATATCTGTTAGGGTATTTCTTTTATTACTTGTCCCTCTAAATCTCAATTTCCTGGATTCTATTGTTATATTGTTTCTTGATGCTGACTGTTGGTGGAATCACAGTTTTCTGCATCTTCTCAAATTACTGGACTTGAAAGTCTGCCAGTATCCACTTATTATCTTTGTCTGGAGTTCCATAATACTCCTACTATCTGAATACTTCTATCCTTCACTCACAGTTACACTATCCTAATGCTGAAATGTTCCGCTGCTTCAGATTTTATTTGCTCTCTCATACCCAATTCTACTTGAAACTAATATCCTGTTGATATGGTTTGGATCTGTGTCCCCAACCAAGTATCATGTTCAATTGTAATCCCCAATGTTGGATGTGGAGCTGGTGGGAGGTGATTGAATCAAGGAGGTGCATCCTTCATGAATGGTTTAGAACCATCCCTTTGGTGCTGTTTTTGTGATAGAATTCTCAAAATATCTGGTTAAAAGTGTATGGAACCTCCCCACCTTTGTCTTTCTCCCACCATGTAAGACACCTCAGTCTCCCTTGGCCTTCTGTCATAATTGTAAGTTTCCTGAGGCCTCCCAGAAGCTGAGCAGTTACCAGAATCATGCTTTCTGTACAGCTGCAGAACCAGCAGCCAATTAAACCTCTTTTCTTTGTAAATTACCCAGTCTCAGGTATTTCTTTATAACAGTATGGCAACGGACTAATACAGAAAATTGATACTGAGATGTGGGGCATTGCTCTAAAGATACCTGAAAATGTGGAAGCCACTTTGGAACTGGGTAATGGACAAAGGTTGGAAGAGTTTGGAGGGCTCAAAAGAAATCAGAAATATGAGAAAAAATTTAGAACTTCCTAGAGACTTGTTGAATAGTTGTGACCCAAATGCTGATAGTGATATGGACAGGGAAGGCAAGGCTGATGAAGTCTTAGACAGAGATGAGGAACTTATTGGAAATTGTGGCAAAGGTCGCTTTTGTTATGCTTTAGCTTAGAACCTTAGTACATTTTGTCCCTGCCCTAGGGAATTTTGAATTTCAGAGAGCTGATTTATGGTATCTGGCAGAAGAAAATTTTAAGCAGGAAAGCATTGAAGATGTGACCTGGGTGCTTCTAACAACACATGCTTATATGCATGAGCAAAGAAAGGACCAGATATTGGAACTAATATTTAAAAGGGATGCAGAGCATAAAAGTTTGGAAACACTGCAATCTGGCCAGGTGGTAGAAAGAAAAGCTCATTTTTGGGGAGGAATTCAAGCAGGTTGCAGAAATTTGCATAACTGAAAGGAAGGCAAATGCTGATAACCAAGATGATGGGACAAAGGTCTTGAAGGTATTTTAGAGTCCTTCATGGTAGCCCCTCCCATCACAGGCCCATAGGCCTAGGAGGTCCGAATAGTTTCCTGAGACAAGACCAGGCCTCTGTTGCCCTGCTTAGCCTCGGGGCACTGATTCTTGCATCCCAGCCACTCCAGTTCCAACTGTGTCTAAAAGGGGCTAATGTACAGCTTGGGCTGATGCTTCAGAGAGTGCAAGCCATAAGCCTTGGAGACTTCCATGTGGTGTTAAGCCTGCGCTTGCACACAGTACAAGATTTGAGGCTTGGGAGCCTCCACCTAGATTTCAGAGGTTGTATGGAAAAGCCTAGATATCCAGGAATAAGCCTATTGCAGGATTGGAGCCCTCACAGAGAACCTATACTAGGCCAGTGTGGGGAGAAATGTGGGGTTGGAGCCCTCACACAGAGTCCCCACTGGGATACTGCTGTGAGAAGAGGACCACTGTCCTCTTGTGGAGCTGCAAGAAAAGGGCCACTGTCCTCCAGACCCTAGAATGTAGATACACTAGCAGCTTGCACCTTGCATCTGTACAAACTACAGGCACTAAACAGGAAGCCTTGAGAGCAGCCATGAGGGCTGAATCTTGCAAAGCTGTAGAGACGGGCCTGCCCATGGCTTTGAGAGCTCACTCTTTGCACCAGTGTGCCCTGGATGTAGACATAGAGTCAAAGTAAATTATTTTGGAGCATTAAGATGTAATGACTGCCCTGCTGGGCTTCGGACTTGCATGAGGTCTGGAGCCCCTTTCTTTTGGCTGATTTCCCCCTTTTTGTATGGGAGTATTTACCCATTGCCTATATCCACATTGTATCTTGCAAGTAAATTACTTGTTTTTGATTTTACAGGTTCATAGGTGGAAGGGACTATCCTTTTCTCAGATAAGACTTTGGACTTTGGAGTTTTGAGTTAAGGCTGGAATGACTTAAGACATTGCGGGACTGTTGGGAAGGCATGACTTTATTTTGCAATGTGTGAAGGACATAAAGTTTGGGAGGGGTCAGAGGTGAAATGATGTGGTTTGGATCTATGTCCCCACCCAATTGTCATATTCGATTGTAATCCCCAGTGTTGGAGGTGAGGCCTGGTGGGAGGTGATTAGATTCATCATGGGCATGCATCCTTCATGAGTAACTTAGAACCATCCCTTTGGTGTTGTTTTTGTGATAGAGTTCTCATGAGATCTGGTTGTTTAAAAGTGTTTGGCACCTCCCCACTTCCTCCTGCTGCCATCATGTGAAACACCTTGCTCTCCCTTTGCCTTCCATCATGATTGGTTCCTGAGGCCTTCCTAGGAGCCAAGCAGATGCCAGAATCATGCATTCTGTATAGCCTATGGAACCATTAGCCTATGACTAAACCTATTTTCTGTACAAATTACCCAGTCACAGGTATTTCTTTATAGCAGCATGAGAATGGGCTAATAGACTTGCCTTAGAATATAGACAGATACATGGTACATTGCATCACTAGTATGACTTTTCTACCACTGACCAGGGAAGACAGTCATGCACTTAAGCATTACAACACAGCTTTCCTCAAGTTTATTTTATATCTTAAATAAGGATACTGTGTGTGTTATAGCTACATGACAGGAGGCAGTTTGTAATTTAGTTTAAAGCTGACCAATTAGGAAATGTGGTGATCTTACTTCACATCTCAGTTATGCAGTTAACTACACATGAGACCTCTGCATATCTCCTTCTTCCTCTTTCTCAGCCTATAAGTTAGAGAGACCATACAAATGGCCTGTTAGTTCCCCTCCAACACAGGCTTTTTTTTTTTTTTTTTGAACTATGCCAACAAGCATAGTTCAGTAGGTCATGTTATAAAGAAAAAATACACAATTTTTCTCCTAATAGTGCACTGTGGATTCAAGGCAATGTGACTTGCAGTCACATGTGGCATGCTGTCTCCATGCTGTATGCAGTCATGCTAAATAAAAGTTAATTTTAACTGAAAGACAAACTGTGTTTGTTCTGCCTGACAGGAAACTAGTGCTAGCTTCCCAGTATTCACACAAGCAAACTGATATTAAAATGTGCTACTGTGCTGGGGTTTGACTACTCAATTCCTGCAGAAAGGGGAGATCCAAGTTGAGAGAAAAATGATGAAAATAAGAAGAGGAACAAATAGTAGCATGAGAGTGGTTGAAGATGAAATTGACAAAATGTTTTTTAGACAGTTTACCCCAAGCCACTGCATCTTTTGGGTGTTAAGAAAGGCTATAAAACGTGTTGCTATAACAACACTAATTAATTATGGTGGAATTTCATGCACTGTAGCTTAGAGCCAATTTATGATGCTCTTATTATATGTCACACAAAATGTGGCAAAAATGATTACATTGAAGTGTTTTGAAATATGAGATGATATGCAGGACCACTTTTATTATTTTATTATATTATTATAATAGAGACACTTTTAACCTATGCCTGGGTTATGTCCATAATATCATTTTGATTATAAACATATGCCAACGCCATCAGAGTTAATTGAGCTTAGAGTATACAGACACCATGGATATTCTTTGAAGTTAAAGGTAAATTGAGATAAAGGGAAAGATTTGTGGAGCCCAGGTTACCACTAGTACTAACATAAAGGCCTAAAAAAAGCCATGGCTCTCAATGTGCTTGTTGCAATTAGTCCCAGGGATTCCACAATGGCTTCAGTAACCATCTAACAGGCAGATGAAATCCAATGTATGCAAGAAACAATCTGATATATATATATATATATATATATATATATATATATAGAATATGTTCAAAACAGTAAATAAAATTCGAGTACCCAGATGTCTAAGTAGTACCTGGACATTATAAAATGTCGTTGTCAATGTTGTAGTTACTGAATTTATATCTTCTTTTCCCTCCCACAAATGACACATTTTCTGTAGTTTTATGCAATAATTGCTACTACAAAAAACAACTGTATTAAAATCCAAATAATTTATTTCTCTTGAGGATTTATTTCTATAACATACCTCAAGCAATTACGAATTCTGAAGAAAGGTTAAAATCAACTCTTAGCTTAATATCTGATTTAAAATCTTTAGCTAATTCATTTGGAGAGATGCCTATTTGTTCCTAAGGTGGAGATAGCTGTTAATATTAGATCACAGACCACTAAGTAACTTACTAGGTGAGGAGAAATTTGAACTCTCAGCAGTGATTAAAATAATAAAAACACAGCAACAATCAACTGTCTCATAATGTAGATTGAGGAAAAGCAGACATTTAGAAGACAAGGTGGACACTTCCCATTTAGCAATGTCGAACCTGATTCTCGTGTTCCTGCATTGGGCTGCCAGCTGTGTAAGGGGCTGCCAAAGACTGTGATTCCCCTGCAGACATAACAACAGCTGTAATGCCACCTGTGTAAGGAGATGTGCTTGAGAGACGAGAGAATTACATTGACCTCAGGCTAGTTTTGTCTTTCTCTAATTTCTGCACCACTGTCAGATTTGAGAAAGTAAATCACCATCTTCTGATATTGTTTCATCAGACCCCCACCACACAGTGCTCTCTGTAGGGCACTGGGTAGCAATCGTAAGCATATAAATATAAAATCCATCAGAGAAAAGGACCTGAGCTCTCTGGTCCTTTTTGATAAATCTAAATTAAATGGAGGATGAAGGATTGATTCAATGTAGAGTTGTGATAACAAGGAGTAAAAACGACTAAGTGTCTAATGGTGGAGTTCATCATCATCTAACCTTAGGGAATCTGTGGTTATTAGTCAAGAGTTCCCAGGAGAGGTCTGTTTTCAGCCAAAAAGGAAAGAACTGCAAGTGATTTATTTTCTGGATGTGAAATAGAATGTTGGTGCAGTACTATGAGGAATTAGAAAAGAACGTTCAAAAAATTACATACATATAAAATGTATATGTATGTACATTTATGTTTATAGTGTCTATGTATATTAAAGTTAAAATAAACTAATGTTAATCTAATCAGAATAAAAGAGTGAAGGAGAAAGTATAATAATGAAGTAATGGATTAAGGCAATATTGTGATAAGTATTTTGAAGATCAGCTATGAACTAACTAGTAGAACAAAGGAAAATGAAATGAAAATAAAAAGAATTGTCTTACACTGTGTGGATCATCATGCAGTCATTGTTACAGACAAATTCTCACTGATTTCAGTTGGGGCTTTGGACAAAACAAGAAGACATGTGCTTTGGTATATTACCTAGAACTACAATGTTTATTTTAGCTGCATATTCATTAGTAATACATTTTGTAAAATTAAAGAGAAGATATTACTTGACAAATGTAAAAAAAAGTCTTACCTATATTTTTAAGAAGGATAGCAACTTTAAAAAAATACAAAAGGATTATGCTTCCGAATTACTTAAATTAATCACATTAATATGTACCAGTGACTTTTATCAATTAACCAGAAATCTGGGTCTATTAGCAGAATTTATCCATCCATCTTTGCTGTGAAACTGGTAACGAATTTGTTTAAATTATTGGCCTTTTAATTTACCTCATTTCGTCTCCTGTCTGAGAAGCCTGTTTATTTTCAGGCAGCTGCATATGTTGGCATGATTGATGAGATCTGCTACAGTCAAGCAAGCAGCCCTGGGTGACCAGTTTACCCTTCCCTGTGAGGGTTCCAGCTGCCAGTTGCCCCCATTCTGTGACAGCTTCTCCTTCTCCTCACCTTGTCATCCAGCCAAGATTGTACACTGTAGGAGTACAGGTGAGCATCTGCCTCCATAATCATTGCCAACAGCCCTCCATTATCAACTGCCAGGGGTGCTTCAAAGCAATGTGGAGTTCTTTCTCTTGACACAGGGACCAAGTGTATTTATGCCTGAAACAAACTCTGCCTTTGCTGACTAGGGAAACTCACAGGTAAAATGGTTTTTTTTTTAATTGCATCACAAATCACTACAGTGTTATAAAACAGGTCGTAGCATCCTCCAGCCCTCACCACCACGACCCCCAGCAGGTATTCTACATTAGACTATATAAAGACCTTTCACTTAAAAATAGTGATTTTCTCCCTGGTTATTATATTCTCATATAAAAGAAAAAATAAAAAGCTCTGTCAAACATTTTCACTCCAGCGTCGTGTAAATTAAATCTACCTATAAAGGTGAATTATCTTGCAACATCTGTCCTTCTGTTTGTACAGCCACACCATGTGTGGATCAGAAATAAACAAGACAGAGAATTTGTGTATAGCAATATTAAAGTGAATTCTACTGTTTTGGTTTTTAACTGCATGATGTTAAAATTTTTATTGTTAAATGATCTATGGTTGTAATTTAATATTTAATGAGAGTCCACAGTAATCTAGGAACTACATGGACTATAAATAAGATGTAACTCCTGCTTTTAAATGAACTAAATTTCTATTGTAATATATATTATGAATTATATTTATGCATTTACTTTGTATAGAGAATATGATGCATAATTTTGACAGTGATATGTGTCTGTCAGAATAACAATGCAATTGCCTCAAAATAGTCAAAAGAGACATTGTTATACAATGCTTATTAAGATCAAAGGCTTTTTAAGAGAAATATTATATTTTAAATCTGGGCTGCTACATACCAGCTGCAAGATCTTGGACAAGTTATTTAACTTCACAGAATGTTAAGTTTCCTTATCTTCAAATGGAGATAATAAAATTTACCTTGTCTGGTAGTTCTAAGAATTGAGTATGAAAATATATGTAAACATATGTAAAGCTCTTAGTGCAATGCTTGACACATGGATCTTATTATTACTAAAGCAGTAAATGAAGAACATAAGGATTGCTTATTGATAGCTTCTGATACAGCCATGATCCCCACTCCAAGAACCTTGTATCAGTTGAAGTTCATTAATATACCTATATATAAAAATAGACATGGTATATAAATATAGTGGTGGAAGAAGTTTTTTTTATTGAATTATTGTCCCATATAGAGATATTTAATCTGAATTAACAAGTAAGAGAAACTATTCTGAATTGTCTCCTCTATAAAGACAGGGTATTCAAGGCATATTAAGTCTTCTAATTATGTGCTAACTTGCACTTTTGTAAGCTTGACACATAGTTGGTCTCTTTAACTTTTGGAGTCTATTTCTCACATGTAAAATGATCCACTTAATAATTTACAGTGTACACCTGCCTTTCCCTAGCTTCATATCTCCTGTCTTTAAGCAATAATGGAATGTCTTTTTGTGGAATTGTTAAAAAATTTAGCTAATGACAGTACTTCTCATTGTACATAACAATTATGAACAATTAATATATCTAATTCTCAGTTTCTTTATAAATAGCATAGTAATGAGTATCAATGAAATAATTATGGAAAAGAGTATTGTGCTTCATGTATTTTTTGTTTATAATTAATAGTATTCTTGTTATTTTTTTTATATTTAACTAAAATTAGGAAATTGAATTTTGTGGTCACATCTAACTCAATTTAGACTACTAATGCTATTGATTCCTAGATCACGAATGGAGGCTTGAGGTGAAAAAGTTTTGCATACTCTGCAGCTTATGTTTCCCTTATTCTAAGCCTCAGAATATGGAGAGAGACTTGTGTTTGTACATTTGGTCTGAAATCCTCACCAGGGGCTATAGTTCCCCCTAATTAATCCACATGTACTTGTAGCTCTCCAGGAAATGCCCATCAGGATGTGCATGTGATCACAGCTGACAGCAAAAAAGCAAAATATGCTCAGTGTAGGAAAATTCTTTTCTTTTCTTTTCTTTTCTTTCTTTTCTCTTTTCTTTTTTCTTTCTTTCCTTCCTTCCTTCCTTCCTTCTTTCATTTCTTTCTTTCTTTCTTTCTTTCTTTCTTTCTTTCTTTCTTTCTTTCTTTCTTTCTTTCTTTCTTTCTTTCTTTCTTTTTTCCTTCCTTTCTTTCTTTCTTTCCTCTGTCTTTTTGTCTTGGAAAGAACACAAATGACTATCATGACTATGATTATTAGTCACATTGGATTAGAAGTACTCTATTAACAATATGATTACTAAAATAGCATTCTGACCACAAATAATATTGACTTTAATTATATTTTAGTTGTTATTCATGCTCTAATGTTGGCAGAAAAAGGAAGACAGAAACAAAAGAAATATGGATGAACACAAAACAGCTAGGTTACTTTGCATCATAACCTCAAGGTGGAGAGGTCTTTGGGTACTCACAGCAGGGAATAGGCCAGTATCTTGCAGCATAACAAATGGATGTCACACATGAATGAGAAGGCAGAAGGGCAGTATTCAGACTAAATTTGCTGGACATTTTATCCTAGTAGGTGAGCACTGAAGCAGTGCATATGCCAGGGCTCTTGGGTTAATATAGAAGGATATGGATAATATTTTGTAAGTAAAAAATGACTGAGAAGGAGTGAAACATTTGATGCACTAAAGCATGAAAATGGCAGATGGAATAAAAGGATATATTAAAAATGTTCATGTATATTCAACTGGCCTAAGAGAAAATTATTCTTTATTTCATATTCTCCTATTTTTGGTAAACTATGACCTAAAAATCATTTCTATGTTTCACACACACACTGGAATATATCTATTTTACCATGGAAATTGAGATAAAAATTAGCATCAAATGATATATAACATAGTAATATTATGATTAGTATCTATTGCCTTGCATGCTGTGGTCAAACTTATAACAATTCATATGAATGTAGAATATATAAATATATGTATTGTAATTTATGTAATATGATGAGTGCTGCCTGACAAATTAATATATTTAAAACATTAAATATAGTAACTGCTTTGATGGCTCCTTTCTGAGAAAGCCAGTATCTGTTATGCTAAGTTTTTGTTATCCTGAATTATTTGGGAGGTCATACAACTTTCATTCCTGGAAATTCAAATGTGTCCTACAGCCGTGAAACAATCCCAAAAATGTAGGCTTAAGGTAATACATTTGTAAAATATTGAATTGCCTTTTTTCATATAATAATAAATGTGGGATCTCTTGCTCCTGCTCTTGCTATGTGACATGCCTGATCTAGCTTTCCCTTTCACCATGAGTAAAAGCTTCATGAGGCCTCCCCAGAATCTGAGCAGATACCAGTATCATGCTTGTTCAGCCTGCAGAACCAACTCTTAGGTATATTCAGCCAATACGGTCAACTAGACATAGCCAGCAAGAACATCTCCCATTGAGACTGGGACATTGGGAAGACTGACACACTACTGGCAGATCTTTGTAAGGAGGGCATTGAGAGTGGGCAGGGGAGGATACTAGGCTGAAGAGGGACGAAGTTGGGAACCCTGGACAGGGCTGCCAAGCACTGGGACTTGTTCTTGGCCCCCAGAAACTCTTGGGGAAGGGGTAAATTGAACAGGTAAAGAATGGACCACTCTTGCCACAGGCCTCTTGAATCCTGGTAGCAAGAGACCCCAAGAACCTCACAGACACTTAAGCTGGCAGGCAGAGCTCCTTAGAGGGGAGGCGAGGGCAGAACTCCAGCCTGTGTGGAGCCTAGAGGTTTTGGCAGAGGAATGGCTACAGTGGAGCATGGCCAGGGTCGCCAAACCCCCAAGGCTTGCCATCTTTCTCTTAAAGACTTTAGCCTGGGAGACTGTCAGACCTGCACAGAGTAGGAGCTTGTGTGCTTTTCAGGGAACTTAATCACAGCTCCTTCACCAGCAGACTACACCTGTCTGTCAGATAGCTCCAGTAGTCCAGCCTCTGCTGACATACACCAGCCCACCTGCAGCCTCCCCCCACTGCAGACTCCCTCTGCCACTTTGCCAGCATGCACTCACCCATGATTGCACTTCACCTATTTACTGGTGTGCAGGTGTGGGAGGACTTTGTCTCCTCTTTCCTGCTGCCATTTCATGTGTGCATATATCCCACCACCACATTATTGCCAGCATGAGTGCACTCCACTGCCCTGCTGCTGCTGATGTGGTGGGCACACCACCATGCACCTGCTGCTGGTGTGAACACACACTCAAATGCCACCTGCTGCACTCCACCAGTGCCATGCCCATAGTGATGTGTGGGTAACCTGCCATACTCCTGCCACTGCCAGTGCAAGTGCAAACACAAACACCAGCTGCTCCACCCCTACTGGTGCCCTGCCCCTGCTGCGCCACAACAGCTGCTAGCATGTGGAAGCAAGAATGTATCTCACTGCCACTGCCCCAACACAGTGCTTTGGCTGGCACCTCTCATCAGATTGTTGTGGCCAGCAGACTAGGAATATCTTGCCTTTCTAGCACAAGAGATTACTAACTTTGAGGGGCCAGAGAACAAAGCTGGTGGCCTGGTACCAGCCCTCCAGAATTAGAACACACAGTCCAGAAGTGCTGAGCTGACCCTTGGACCCCTAAAATCCTCCAGAAACAGATCCAGTTGGCTGAACCCACCTTATACCACAATTGAACTCCCAGGTATATCAAAGAAGATAAAAGAAAAAAAATGTTATCCAAAGGACAGCAACATCCTTTGAGAATAAAGGAATTTCAGCCCACACAGATGAGAAAGAATCATTGCAAGAGCCCTGGAAACTCAAAATGACAGCATCTTCTTACCTCCAAATGATTGTATTAGTTCCCTAGCAATGGTTCTTAGCCAGATGAAACAGCTGAAATGACAGAAATAGAATTCAGAATATCGATAGAAATAAAAATCAAGAATCAGGATATTTTGGGAGGCCGAGGCAGGTGGATCGTGAGGTCAAGAGATCAAGACCATCCTGACTAACCTGGTGAAACCCCATCCCTACTAAAAATACAAAAATTAGCTGAGCATGGTGGTATGCTCCTGTAGTCCCAGCTACTTAGGAGGCTGAGGCAGGAGAATCACTTGAACCCAGGAGGCAGAGGTTGCAGTGAGCTGAGATCGTGCCACTGCACTAAAGCCTGGTGATAGAGTGAGACTCCATCTAAAGAAAGAAAAAAGAAAAAGAATCAGGAGAAAGTCTAACCTAATCCATGGAATCTGAGAGATACAATAAGGTTACACAGGAGCTGAAAGATATACCGGCCATTTTATGAAAAGAGCAAACTCACCTTGTAGAGCTAAAAATACACAACAAGAATTTCATAATAAAATTGCAATCATTAACAGTGGAATAGATCAAGCTGAAAAAAGACTCTTAGAGCCTGAAGACCACTTCTCCTGGTTAATTCAGTCAGAAAAAATAAAGAATAAAGAAGAATGAATAAAGCCTCCAAGAAATATGAGATTATGTAAAGAACCAAATGAATGACTCATTGATATTCCTGAATGAGAGAGACAGAAAGCAAGCAACTTGGAAAAAATATTCTGATATATTGTCCATGAAAATTTTCCAGACTTAGCTAGAGAGGCCAACATTCAAATACAAGAAATGCAGAGAAAGCCTGAGAGATACAGTATAACATGAGCATTGCCAAGACACATAGTCATCAGATTTTCCAAGGTCAAAATGCAATAAAAAATATGAAAGACACTGAGACAGAGGGGACAGGTCACCTGTCAAGCTAACAGTGAACTTTTCTACAAAAAAATACTACAGACCAGAAGAAATTGGGGACCTATATTAAGTATCTTCGAAGGAAAGAAATTATAAGAATTTCAGATCCAGCCAAACTAAACTTTGTAATCAAAGGATAAATAAGATGCTTTTCAGACAAGCAAATGCTAAAGGAATTCATCACCACCAGACCTGGCTTACAAGAGATACTTAAGGGGCTGCTAAATATGAAAACAAAAACCATTACCAGTCACAACAAAAACACACTACAGTATATAGACCACTGATATTATAAAACGACCACACAATTAAGCCTGCTTAGTAACCAGCTAAAAACATGATGAGGGGTCCAAATCCACACATATCTATATTAATGCTCAATGTAATGGGACTAAATGCCCCAATTAAAAGGCACAGAGTGGCAAGATAGATAAAGAAGCAAGACCCAATGGAATGCTGTCTTCAAGAGACCCACCTCAAATGTAAAGACACCCATAGGCTCAAAGTAAAGGGATGAAGAAAAATCTACCAAGGAAATGGAAAATGGAGAAAAAGCATGGGTTGGTATTCTAATTTCAGGCAAAACAGACTTTAAACCAACAATGACTAAAAAAGAGAAAGAAGGGCATTACATAATGTTAAAAGGGTCAATTAAAAAAGAAAACCTAATGATCTTAAATATATATGTATCCAATAGAGGAGCACCCAGATTCATGGAAAAAGTGCTTAGAGATCAATGAAGAGTCTTAGATGAACAATAATAGCAAGAGACTTTAATATCACACTGATAGTATCAGACAGATCATTCAGGTATAAAACTAACAAAGATATTAGGGACCTAATCTTGACACTTGACCTCATGTACCTAACAGACATCTATAGAAAACTCCACCCAACAAAAGCAGAATATACCTTCTTCTTATCCTTACACAGCACCTACTCAAAAACTGAATACAAATGCAGCTGTAATGCAATTCTCAACAAATTTTAAGACAATTATACCAACCACATTTTTGGACCACAGTGCAATGAAAAGAAAAACCAACACCCAAATCTCTCAAAACCATATAATTACGTGGAAATTAAACAATCTGTTTCAGAATGACTTTTGGGTAAACAATAAAATTGAGTCAGAAGTAAAAAACATTTTTGAAACTAATGAGAACAAAGATAAATCATATCAGAATCTATGAAACACAGCTAAAACAGTGTTGAGAGGAAAGTTTATAGCACTAAATGAACACATCAAAAAGGTAGAAAGACCACAAATTAACAATCTAACATCACACCTAGAGGAACTAGATAAACAAGAGCAAATCAACACCAAAGCTGTCAGCAGAAAAGAAATAACCAATAATAAGAGCTGAACTGAATGAAATTGAGATGTGAAAAACCACATAAAAATCAACATATCTAGAAGTTTGTTCTCTGAAAGAATAAATAAGATTGATAGACCACTAGCTAGACTAACATTGAAAAAAAGAGAAGAACTAAATAAACAAAATCAGAAATGACAAAGGTGATAACACCACTGACCCCAGAGAAATACAAAAACCCTCAGGGACTATTATGAACACCTTTATGTACACAGATTAGAAAACCTACAAGAAATGAATAAATTTCTGGAAACATACAACCTCTGTCGATTAAACAAGGAAGAAATTGAAACCTTGAACAGACCAATAATGAGTTCCAAAGCTGAATCAGTAATAAAAAGCCTACCAATTAGAAAGAGCCCAGGACCTGATGGATTCATAGCCAAATTCTAGCAAATATATAAAGAAGCAATGGTACCATACCTAATAAAACTATTCTAAACAATTGAGAAGGGGTGATTCCTCCCTAACTCATTCTACGAGGACAGCATCATTCTGACACCAAACCTGGCAGAGACACAACAAAAAAGTAAACTTTAGGCCAATATCATTGATCAACATGAATGCAAGGATCCTCAACAAAATATTAGCAAACCAAATCCAGTAGCATATCAAAAAAATGAATCTACCACAATCCAGTAGGCTTTATCCCTGGGATGCAAAGTTAGTTCAACCTACATAAATCAGTACATGTGGTTAATTACATAAACAGAAGTAAAAACAAACACCAAATGATCATCTCTATGGATGTAGAAGAGGCTTTCAATAAAATCCAGCATCCCGTCATCATAAAAACTCTCAAAAAACTAGATATCAAAAGAATGTACCTTAAAATAATGAGCTATTTATGGCAAACCCATAGCCAACATCATACTAAATGGAATGAAACTGGACACATTCCCTTTGAGAACTGGAACAACACAAGGATGTTCACTCTCACCACTCGTATTCAACATCATACTGAAACTTCTAACCAAGGGAATAAGATAAAAAAAAAATCCAAATAAGAAAGGAGAAAGTAAAACTATTGTTTGTAGACAATATGATTCTATATGTGCAAAATCTCTGCCAAATAATCTCTATCAAATCCCATAATCTCTGCCAAAAATCTCCTAGGTCTGATAAACAACTTAAGCAAATTTTAGAATACAAAGTCAAAGTACAAAAATCAGTAGTATTCCCATATAGAAACAACATTCAAGCTTAGAGCCAAATCAAGAATGTAATACCATTCACAATAGACACAAAAAGAATAAAATATCTGGGAATATGGTTAACCAGGGAAGTGAAAAATCTCTACAATGAGAATAACAAAACACTGCTGAAACAAATCAGAGATGCTGCAAACAAATGGAAAATTATTTTATGTTCATGCATAAATGAATATCATTAAAAAGGCCATACTGCCCAAAGCAATTTATGGATTCAATGTTATTCCCATCAAACTACCTATAGCAGCCTTCACAGAATTAGAAAATACAATTTTAAAATTCAAATGAAACCAAAAAAGAGCCTGAATATCCAAGAAAATCCTAAGCAGAAAGAACAGAGCTAGAGTCTATCTGAATTCAAACTGTACTACAAGGCTACAGTAACCCAAACAGCATAGTACTGGTACAAGGGAACAGAACTGAGAGCCCAGAAATAATGCCACACACCTACAACCATCTGATCTTCAACAAAGTTGACAAAAACAAGTAATCAGGAAAGGACTTCCTAGTCAATAAATGATGATGGGATAACTGGCTAACCATATGCAGAATACTGATACTGTTTCACTTATACCACATAAGAAAATAAACTCAAGATGAATTAAGGACTTAAAAATATGACCTACAACTATAAAAATCCTGGAGGATAACCTAGGAAATACCATTTTGGGCACAGGCCCTGACACAGGTTCTATAATGAAGATGTCAAAAACAACTGCAACAAAAACAAAAATTGACAGATGGACCTAGTTAAACTAAAAAGCTTCTGCACAAAAAATGAAATTGTCAGCAGAGTAAACAGACAGTCTACAAAATGGGAGAAAATATTTGCAAGCTATGCATCCAATAAAGGCCTAATATCCACAATCCATAAGGAATTTAAACAAATTTACAGGCAAGAAAACAAACAACCCCATTAAAAAGTGAGCAAATGATATGAACAGACACTTTTCAAAAGAAGACACAGATGTATGAAAAAATGCTCAAACCACTAATCATTAGAGAAGTATAAATCAAAACCCCAATGAGATACCATCTTACACCAGTCAGAACAGCCATTATTAAAAACTAAAAAAATAAGAGATGCTGGTGAGGTTGTAAAGAAAAGGGAATGCTTATAAACTGTTGGGGGCAATGTGAGTTGGGTTAACCATTATGGAAAGCAGTTTGATGATTTCTGAAAGAACTTAAAGAAGAATTACCATTTGACCCAGCAATCCCATGAGTGGGTATATACCCAAAGGAATATAAATTATTCTACCAGAAGGATACATGGATGTGAATGTTCATCACAGCACTATTCACAATTGCAAAGACATGGAATCAACCTAAATGCCCATCAGTGGTAGAATGGATAAGGAAAATAGGATACATATATCATGGAATACTATGCAGACATAAAAAGGAAAAACACCATGTCCTTTGCAGCAACGTGGATAAAGCTGGAGGCCATTAACTTAAGTGAACTAATGCAAGAACAGAAAACCAAATACCATGTGTCTCTCTTATATAGCAGGAATATGCATTGAGTGCACAGGGACACAAAGAAGAGAACAATAGACATCAGAGCCTACTTGAGAGTAGAGGGTTGTAGGAGGGTGATGATTGAAAAATTACCTATTAAGTACTTTACTTATTACCAGGATGATGAAATACATCATTGAACACTTGATAAACTCCTGCTGATATGGCTAATGCTTTTCTTCTCCATACTGTAAAGATCCCCAGAAGTCAGTTGCTTTTACCTAGCTGTGCTAACAGTAAACCTTCATAGCCTTGTTTCAGGGTTGTATCATTTTTTTTTCTTCTAGATATGATCTGATTTGCAGAGAGTTTGATCGTCATGACATTCCACAAAGCCCCAGTCTTGTCCACTACATTGATGACATTGAGTTTATTGAATCTGATGTGTAAGAGGTAGCAATTACTATGACATAGTTTAGTAAGGTAAATTCTAGCCAGAATCTGGGCAGTAATTCCACAAAAATGCATGGATCCACCTCTTCATTAAAGTTTCGTGGTTTCAAATGTCTGGAATATGTCTGTACTTGCCTCGAAGGTAGCAAATATATTTTTTCATCTTGCACTGTCACAAAAAAAATGTAAAGGCTCAATGCATGGCAGGGTTTTCAAGATTTTGGAGACAACATACCACAGTTGAGAGTGCTTCTTCAGCATATTTACCAAATCATATATTAAGGCTGCCTATATCTTTGAGAGCTATAGTAAGAGGTGACTTTTCAATAAATACAGGCCAAAGTACAAGATGCTCTTCTCCATGGCCTAATGATTCAGTAAATCCATTGATATTCAAAGTATCTGTGGTAAATAGAGATGCTTTATAGGCCATTCTGATAGACACTAATAGAAGAACCACAAGGACAACTTCTAGGATTTTGGAGTAAATCAATGTTCTCTTCTGAAAGTAAATTTCCTACTTCTTGAGAATTAGCTTCTGACTTACTATTAGCCCTTAGAAGAGAACAAACTGAAGATGACATCAGGTGACCATACAGTCTGCATTTTCCAAGTCAAACGCATCTATTAATAAAGTTGGATATGTGCAGCACCAATCTATCATTGAGTAAAAATGATATGTAAGAAAATGAGTTTGGGCAGGGCTAGGTGATAGAGTGTCTTTTGACACTGCTTCTTTCTGCATTGCTTCCCTTCTATCCATTCACACCTACGGCTTTATGGGAGTTTCATTCAACTAGTTGACTAGAAATAAAACACTTCAGTCTGTTTTACAGTTTGTTCTTCAGGATATGCTGGTATTGCCAATGCAGTTTCTATTTCCTTAATAGTTATTAATTGATACTTATTCTTAAGGAACAGATTATATAAGCAACCTTGATTCAGTAATTTTCTAACATACTATTCTTGGTTTTATTTCTGTCATATAAACTATGTATTTTTCCAATAGCTTAAAGCCAAGTTTATCTTTTAATTTCTCTATAAGTTTCAATCAAACTAATCCAATTGTCAACATTGTATCAGTTAATTCTTTTAGGTTATTATTTTTATAAGGTCTTCCACAAATTTAAAAGCATGAATATTTTGCTTTTTTTTAAAAAAAATAAACTTACATTATTCTGTTTTTGACTTATTGTAATGCCTGAGTATAGTATTGAGAAAAATATTACTTACTTTTTCTTTAATTTATTTGGAATCATTCCAATATTTTATTATAAACATTAGATTTCTACTGCTTATCCTTTGCATGCAAACATACAAAGTCTAGGGGATTTTTTAGCCACTTTTGGCCACTTAACAACAACAAAAACAAAACAAAGACATCTTAGTGCTTTTCTTTTTTTCATACAATTTTATATAGCTACAATTTTTTAAAGTTCTACCACTTAGTAGGTTAAAATAAATTTATAGAAAAATAAATGGGAGATCAAATATTCATACTTTAACATAAGAACTATGAAGATACTAGAAGGCATGAGTGATCTTATACATAAATAAGAGTTATATTCCACAAATCATAAAGGAAATATTGATATATTTAACCACATTTTAAAGGGGCTACACTTACATCATAAACAAAGTAAATGAAGAAATAAATAATGGGGAAATGGGATTTTTAACTTATAAGACAACTTTGTGATTAATTTTATATTCTAAATGTATAAAAATGCCATACAAATCAATACCAATGGTGTAAAGAAGCTTAAAATATAATAAAGTCAGACCTAAAAAACTATACAAATTGCTTATAAAGATGTAATAATATTTAGAATCACTTGTCAGATACATATGAAGTAAAATATGCAATTTTACACTGAGATTGGATTGGAAAATCACTATTTTTTGTATTATATAGTTTTGTAAGCTATTGTATGGGAAATAAGATTTCTCATATAACTAGATAATATAAATTAGAGGAGAACTTTGCAATCATTATTTATTTGTAATATTACATGTTCTTGCAGATAATAAATAATCACTTAGGAATTTTGCCTACAATTTTGCATCTCAATAGAAAGCTATAAGAACACAGATATTCTTGATGCATTGTTGGTAAAAGCAGAAGAGTGGTGGAAAACAATTGTATACCCACATTTAATGCAAACATAATAAATTTATGACTTATCTCATTATGTTATTTCCCAATTGGATTTTTTCATAAGTTTCTTCTGATAAACACAAAGGATACCGGGAATTCACTCTATATTACTGCTGTCCAATAGATCGTTCAATAAGGAAGAAAATCTTGTTTATTTGTGCTTTCCAATATGGTAGCCACAAGCCACATGAAGCTATTGAGTACTTAAAATTGACTATTGCTACTGAGATATAATTTTTTTTTTTTTTAGAGATGGGGGTCTCAAATTCTTGCCTCAATCTCCTGAGTTGCTGAGACTCAGGATTCCTTCATGCCAGCTCAGGAATTAAATTTACCTATTAATCAATATAAAGTAAAAGTGAATAACCACATGGGGCTCAGGAATATCTTATTGGGCAGTGCAGTTTGAGGTAAATGTTGCTTCTTTAGCCAGTGTATTAGTTCATTCTCACATTGCTATAAAAAATGCCTGAGACTGGGTAATTTATTAAAAAAAAAAAGAGATTTAATTGGTTTATGGTTGTGAAGGTTGTATGTAGGAAGTATGACAGCATCTGCTTGGTTTCTAGGGAGTCCTTAAGAAATTTACAACCATGGTGGGTGGCAAACAAGGAGTCAGCACTTCACATGGCTGAAGCAGAAGGAAGAGAGAGAGGGGAGTGGTGCCACACACTTTTAAAACAACCAGACCTTGTGATAACTGACTCACTATCAGAGAACGGCACTGAGGCAGTGGTGCCTAACCATTTTTGGGAACTCTACCCTCATGATCCAGTCACTTCCCAATGGGCACCCCTCTCTAAGACTGGGGATTATAATTTGACATGAGATTTGGTAAACCTTGGTGACTAATTAGAGTCTGGCTGATATGGTTTGACACAGAGCTAAATCATATGAAACAGACTCTAATTAGTCAACAATTTCTGTTAAAAATTATCCCTCAAATATCTTCCAAATCAGCCTTCTCTTTCTTATACTGATGAATGCTTCCTTTAATTAAATTTTTATTTTTTTCACCTGTATTACTGTACCATCTTTCTAAATGAACTCTTGTCATTTAAAACCAACCCTAAATTCATCTCCTGAGATGTCTGTAAAATGTAGATCTTCGTCACTTCTATATTTGCAAACTTTCAGCTCCCACAAGTTGTTAATATTTTGGCCCCAGATTCTCCCTTTAGCCTCACATGGCTGCCAAATCTTCAAAACTCATTTACCTTCCAGACATAAAGCTTCTTCTAAAATTCTCTTTATAAAACATCATGCATTTTCATGTTTCCAAAGCTTTACACATTTGAATTCATCTTTCTGGAATGCTTTCCTCAATGTTTTCACTTTTGTTTCTTCATTTATTCTTCAAAGGCTAAGCTCACTTGTAACCTGCTGATAATTAACTATCCCCAGTTCTACAAGCATATTTGTTAGGGATGTCTCTTCACTGTTTATATAATATCCAGTCTTACTACCCCAGTGATAACTAATGATTCGACGAATAAATATGGTGAAAACTAAAAGCTCAGTAGCCAAGAACTAACAACGTAGAATAAATATTCTTCAATGTAAAAGGCAGAGTAGGAGAGAATCCCTGAAAATGGCAAGAATTGCTAGACATTAAATAAGATAGTAAATTTGATGGTTTGAGTTATTTTTTTCTTGTGATCGTCTTATTTTCACAGCCTATCAACATTTCTTCTTAGAAAAAAAGTAATGTTAGCATAAAAAAATTTTAAGTAGGAGTGATTATAGCTATTGGGGACATAATTAATGAGATACCCCTCTTCTACTAGTCTATCTTTGAGTCATGCCTTTCTACTTATAATAGTAAGCTGACATCAGTTATAATAGGGAAATTATCTTCTCTCCTGGTTCTGCTAGTGTCTGTAGAAAAGATGCAAAATTTCACCTACTATAGACATATCCCAAAGACATACCCAATGCTGCCTACATGTTTCTCTAAAAACCCATCTTTTACTCATTGTCACTACATTTCCGGTCCACCTACCAAGTCTGCATTAACTAATTAAACAAACAAGCACTGTTTGAGAGTCTATAGAATTACAAGAAACCTAAGCATTCACAATGTTTCTAGTTCATCAGGAAGCTCAGATTTTGTTCTATCTTTGGTTGTTAATTTTTCTGTCACTCCAATCATATTATTTGTTCTGTTGTAGTGCATCTATTGCAGGTCCCATTGAAACTCAAGTATGGCTTATCACACTGATCTTCAAACCCAGTGCATATATCAGTAATCATACAAATAATAATAATGTTGACACATTACATTTATTACATATTTACTATATGTAATTTACTATTCTGAGCACTCCTTTACGTTATGTGGTTTGGAGATTTATAGTACTCACTAGTAACTTACTCAAGGGATATTGAAAGAGTCATACTGAGTAAATGCTATTAAGTATTCTATGATACCAGAAACAACCTTAGTATTGCAACCTTTCAAATATAAAGATATGTGAGTCAATCTGAGCTGTGGGTGGACACACTCTAGTGTAACCCCCAGGAAGTCACCTATTGTATAATACCATACCCTTGAATGTGGGCAAAACTGGAACTTGCATTTAATGGAATATGACAAAACGTGCTGGGGTATCTCTGCAGTGATTAGATTACAATACACTTATAAGACTTCATTTTAATAAATTGTTGTATAGCTCTTCTCTTGCTGACCTTAAAGAACAAAACAGAGAGGTTGTGAAAATTTCTACAGAAAGGGCTTCATGGCAGGGAAGTGCAGGCAGCCTTCTGGACATGAGCATGTACCTGGAATCCTAACCTATGGAAACTGAAAAAATGAATAGGTATTGTTTTAAGTCACTAAGTTTGTGACAATTTGTTGTGTAGAAATAGAAAATTAATGTAAGGGCTATCCTAAAAGGAAAAAGAATTTAACTTTGGGCCTTTTAACATGTTCAGTCTCTTTAATAAAAAGTGGCTGGTTTTACTGTTACAAATTCTCAAATGTATATTTTCACAATTTGTAAGTATATTGATAATTATGTATTATACATTTAGACTCTCAATGAATTTTAATTAAACTGAAAATGTTTTCTCACTTCCCTTCAATAATAAATAGTTGTTTATTTGAAAATGTCTTCTACCATGTCTTAATTTACAGTACCATCAAATATATAATTGAAGGGTAAGAAAATTCTTAAATTATACAATATTAACCAACACGTCCCATTTAACAGAACATGGCAATAATGTTTATCTCTTTTTGTTTAATTTAAAAAGTGTTTGTGAGAAGATGGCATAATGGAGAGCAATGAAATTACTCAGAAAGTGGTTTCTTTGGGACTTTATGTTAACATCTTATTTTTCCCTCAGGTGTCAGAGATGTAATGTTAATATTAAAATTCTCATTGTCTTAAAGTTTCCTGAATAATAAACATTCAGGATGGAAACAAGATGGAAACGACAAACCACACTCCTTAATAATATATAATCTATAATAGGGAGCAGCTTAGTCATTGGCTTAAATTAAATATTCATTCATTGATAAAATATTTCTGTTCCTATTTATATCATAAAATAATCAATACTCTTTAAAATTTTTATTAATGTGTGATATGGTTTGACTGTGTCCCCAACCAAATCTCATCTTGAATTGTAGTTCCCATAATCCCCACATATCATGGAGGAACCCAATGTGAGGTAATTGAATCATGGAGGCAGTTACCCCCATACTGTTCTCATGATAGGAAGTTCTCATGAGATCTGATGGTTTTCTTAGGGGCTTTTCCCCCTTTGGCTCAGCACTTCTCCTTCCTGCTATCATATGAAGAACATGTGTGCTTCCTCTTCCATCATAATTGTAAGTTTCCCAAGGCCTCCCAAGCCATGTGGAACTGTGAGTCAATTAAACCTCTTTTCTTTACGAATTACCCAGTATTGGGTATGTCTTTATTAGCAGCACGAGAACAGACTAATATAGTAAATTGGTACCACAGAGAGTGGGTGCTGTTATAAGGATGACTGAAAATGTGGAAGCAATTTTGGAACTGGACAATAGACAGAGGTTGAAATAGTTTGGAGGAATCAGAAGAAGACAAGAAAATGTGGGAAAATTTGGAATGTCCAAGAGACATGGAGGTCTCAGAAGACAGGAAGATGTGGGAAAGTTTGGAACTTCCTAGAGACTTGTTGAATGGCTTTGACCAAAATGCTGATAGTGATAAAGACAATGAAGTCTAGGTTTAAGGGGTTTCAGATGGAGATGACAAACTTGTTGGGAACTGAAGTAAAGGCTACCTTGCTATATTCTAGCAAAGATACTGGTGGCAGTTTGCCTCTGCCCTACAGGTCTGCGAAACTTTAAACTTGAGAGAGATGATTTAGGGTATCTGTTGGAATAAATTTCTAAGCAGCAAAGCATTCAAGAGGAAGCAGACCATAAAAGTTTGGAAAATTTGCCACCTGATGATGCAACAGATAAGACAAACTCATTTTCTGGGAAGAAATTCAAGATTGCTTCAGAAGTTTGCATAAATAACAGGGAGCCAAATGTAAATCACCAAGACAATGGTGAAAATGTCTCCAGGGCATATCAGAGACCCTTCCTGGCAGCACCTCCCATCACAGGCCTAGAGGCCTAGGAGAAAAAATGGTTCTGTGGTCTGGGTCCAGGACCCCTGCTCTGTGCAGCCTCGGGACATAGTGTCCTGCATCCCAGCTGCTTTAGCTCCAGCTGTGGCTAAATGGGGCCAAGATACAACTCAAGCCATTGCTTCAGAGGGTGCAAGCCCCAAGCCTTCGTGGTTTCCATGTGGTGTTGAGCCTACTGGTGCACAGAAGTCAAGAATTAGTGTTTGGGAACATCCACCTGGATTTCAGAGGATGTATGGAAACACCTGGATGTCCAGGCAAAAGTTTGCTGCAGGGGTAGAGCCCTCATGGAGAATCTCTGCTAGGGCAGTGCAGAGGGATATATATAAGGTCAGAACCTCAACACAGAGTCCCCACTGGGGCACTGCTTAGTGGAGCTGTGAGAAGCGGGCCACCATCCTGCAGACCCCAGAATAGTAGATCCACTGACAGCTTACACTGTGCACCTGGAAAAGCTGCAGACACTCAACACCAGCCTGTGAAAGCAGCCAGTAGCAGAGATGTGCCCTGCAATGCCACAGGGGCAGAGCCACCCAAGGCCATGGGAGCCCACTTCTTGCATCAGCATGCCTTGGATTTGAGACATGCAGTCAAAGGCGATCATTTTGGAACTTTAAGATTTAATGACTGCCCTATTGGATTTCAGACTTGCATGGGGCCTGTAGGTTCTTGGTTTTGACCAGTTTCTCCCAATTGGAATGCCTGTGTCCCCATTGTATCTAGGAAGTAACTAACTTGCTTTTGATTTTACAGGCTCATAGACAGAAGAGATTTGCCTTGTCTCAGATGAGACTTTGGACTTGGACTTTTGAGTTAATGCTGGAATGAGGTAAGACTTTGGGGGACTGTTGAAAGGTTATAATTGTGTTTTAAAATGTGAGAACATGAAATTTGGGAGGGGCCAAAGGTTGAATGATAGGGTTTGGCTGTGTCTCGACCCAAATTTCATCTTGACTTGTACTTCTCATAATCCCCATATATCATGGAGGGACCCAGTGGGAGGTAATTGAATCATGGGGGAAGTTACCCTCATACTGTTCTTGTGATAGTGAGTTCTCATGAGAGTGGATGGTTTTCTTAAGGGCTTTTCCCCTTTAGGCTCTGCCCTTCTTCTTCCTGCCACCATGTGAAGGACATGTTTGCTTCTCCTTCTGCCATAATTGTTTCTTGAGGCCTCCCAGCCATGCTGAACTGTGAGTCAAACCTCTTTCCCTTATAAATTACCCAGTCTTAGGTACGTCTGTATTGGCAATGTGAGAACAGACTAATACAATGTGTTATCTATTCTTATTGAGAATCTCATTCTTGGTACACTTTGCATGCATGTCTATTTTACACATATTTTTCTTGCTATCTCACTATCTTGAGTCATAAAAGTGTTCATAATGGGAATAATTACTTTAAAGCTTGTGTGTCCTTCATTTCACAGTACATTTAAAATATCCAGTCTATAAAAGGTTCAGAGTAACTTCCCTTTTTTCCTGAAATAACTACCAATTCAACAAGGTGTTTATTGGTGGCAGCATGGTCCATTAACACAATCCATCAGGACTTGCACTGCTATGATGAACAGATTCTGCTATGGAAGTAACATCCCTGGCAATAAAAATATACTCTCTTTTCAGAGCCATTACCTTCAGCAATTAAATCTCCTAAAAGTGGAAAACATATTCTTGAAAATTGCTGAGAGTAGATTTTGTGTTCTCACCACAAAAAAAGGATAAGTGTGTGAGGTAATGTATATGTTTATTAGCTTGATTTAGCCATTTTACACATCTTTCAAAACAGTCTGTACACAATAGGTATAGGTAATTTCATTTGACAACTAAATATATTATTAAAGTAGAAAACATATTTTTAAGTCTTTTCACTAGGTCATCTCATTGGAAAATAATATTTGTCTTTCTATGCCTGGCTTATTCCACTTAGCATAGTGTATCTCAAGTTCATCATACTGTATGACCTCACTTATATGTGAAATCTAAAAATGTGCAACTTATAAAAGCAGTGTGGAATGGTTGTTGTCGGGAACTGGGGGTCGGAGAAATGGGGAAATGTTTGTTGAAGGCTATAAACTTTCAGTTATAAAATGAATAAGTTCTGAAGACCTAATGTGTAGCATGGTGAATATAGTTAAGAATACTGTTACTTAAATTAGGCTAAGAGAGTAGATCTCACATGTCTTCACCATAGACATACACACATACAAAAATAGTAACTGTGTGTGGTGTTGGATATGTTAATTAATTTGTTTGGGATAATCATTTCACAATGTATACATACATCAAATCATCATGTTGTACACCTTGAATATAAACCGTTTTTGTCAATTATACCTCACTAAAATTGGAGAAAAATGAAGTGTAAATAAGGCAGTGACAGTGGGATATTTTTGCTTCCTTACAAATAACTTTCTAATCTGACTTGCACTTTGAAGTTAGGTTGTTCCACCAAAGTAATTTTGTTCTTTTAAGAATTCCCTAATATTAACATTTTCAGTTTTAAAATGCTTGTTTTGTAATTTAAAAAACCCATTTATTACTTCTGTTGATAATACTGTATAAAACTGCATGTCTCACCATAGCTGCCATCAGTAAAAATTAAACTTCTTCAGGTTAACTGCTGAGAGGTCACAAAAGTAAAGATTTGATAGAATACAAAGAGAGAGTTAAAGGAGAAATTATGGGAAAACATAAGGTTGTGGCATGATGGCCACCTGCGGTGCAATGGACAGAGACAAAACCTAGATTCTTTCCAAGATGAAATTTAACAAACGATATAGCCCCTCACCCTTACACCCACAACACATACACACACACACACACACACACACACACACACACACACAGATACATACACACACACAGTGCTGTAATCAATATGGTCTACAAAATAAAAGTGGGCAAAAAATAAACTATTTTTCAAGGAGAAGACATAACAAAACCTGTGTATTTGACTTTTTAGTACTGAGAAGGGGGAGAAAAGAAATACATTCACCTTGAGATTGTGTAATACCTAGTGGACCATATATGATTTTTGTAGTCCAAAATTTCTAGACTTTGTAGAAAAAAATGTACATACCCAGAAAAATCTAAATAAACCCAAACTTATAAAAATACAATTATTTTCAAGGTGAAAATTTAATTGCAGTTCTCTAAAGCAATACTACTCTTGAATAACTAATGGTTACAAAGACAAATCCTCTCTGAAAGAATGTAACTTAACTCTTGTATCACAGTAATTCCAAAAATTCCAAGAAAACAAGTTATGTAAAATAAAAAACAAAATCATAAACCATGTAGAATAATGTACCAAAAATGAAGATCAGGGCAAAAAAAAAAGGCAATAAGTTGAGTCAAAATTGTTCGACACTAAAATAATCAGATATAAAGTACATATATTTAATACATATAAAGATAACAGAACATAATATAAGCTAAGAAGAGAATTCTACATGAAAAGTGGTAAAATACTTTGGGGGAAGAAACCCAATTTAGAAAAGAAAATATAGTGATTCGATAATCATGCAATTGGTGGATCATACAGTCGAAATTAAAACGTGTAATAACATTCTATGTTGTTAAAAGCATGTAATTGAGGGATTGGAATATACATAAGAAAAGGGACAATGGTAACTAGGAAACTGGTGGGCTAAAGCTGAAGGGGGGATGATGTCGAGATCTGAAGAAATTATCTTTTATGCCACTCAGAGAGGAAAAAAAGAGAAGACAATATGAATAATAATATGAAAAAGAGATGGTGAAATGAAAGCTAGAATGGGAAGATGTAATATATAATTTATTGAAGTTGTATACAAACAAAAGTAAGAATGGGAAAGTAGAAATATCTAATGAGATAATAATAAGAATTTGACAAGATTATTCAAAGATGTCATAGACCTAAGAATTTTATCAAAACTTATAGGATAAGCAAATATCCTATAAGTTGTTTAAAATATAGATACATCATTGAAACTAAATAATATAAAGAGAATAAGATATTAAAATCAGTTAAAGTGGGAACAATGATCTACAATGGGTTTACAATTAAAATTATAACACATTTTTTAACAGCACAATAGAGGCCAGAAGACAAAAAATAATGTTTGAAGTTCTAAGAGAAAATGGTCTCCAATTTTCAATTTTATAGAGGGCTAAACTATCCTATCTGGTCTGGTGCAGTGGTTCACGCCTGTGGTCTCAGCACTTTGGGAGGCCAAGGCAAGCAGATCATTTGAGGTCAGGAGTTCAAGACCACCCTGGCCAACATGATGAACACTGTTTACTAAAAATACAGTAAATAGCCCCCCGTAGTGATATGTGCCTGTAGTTCCAGGTACTTGGGAGGCTGAGGCAGGAGAATTGCTTGAACCCGGGAGGCAGAGGTTACAGTGAGCAGAGATTGCACCACTGCACTCCAGCCTGGATGACGAAGCAAGACTTCATTTCAAAAAAAAAAAAAAAAAAAATTTCACACCTATAGTATTTTCAGAAGTTAGTAGAAACATAGGACATATTTCTAATAGAGTCTCCAGTAGACTAGCTTTTAAAAGGTGTGCTTTACATAAGAGAAAAATAGTTGTCAGTGGAAATCTAAAGGGAAAAATTTAATATTAAGTGAAGACATTATAAAATAGTTTCATGAAATAAGATAAATGTTGATTCCATAGAATTCTAATTTTTGAAGAAAAACAAGATAGAACTAAAATACTGGGACAAAAGGGCACGTGAGTTGGAAAATAGTTTATTGGAGTTTAAATGTTTTAACATCTGTGTACATTTTAGGATAAGATAAAGATTTTGAATAACTTTAGATATGGTTGAATATGCATATTTATATAGGTATGTTAATCACTAAAAAATAATTAATACGGCCGGGCACAGTGGCTCATGCCTGTAATCCCAGCACTTTAGGAGGCTGAGGAGGGTGGATCATGAGGTCAAGAGATTGAGACCACCCTGGCCAACATGGTGAATCCCTGTCTCTACTAAAAAAAATAGAAAAATTAGCTGGGCATGGTGGCACATGCCTGTAATCCCAACTACTTGGGATGCTGAGGCAGGAGAATCACTTGAACCTGGAAGGCAGAGGTTGCAGTAAGTCGTGATCATGCCACTGCACTCCAGCCTGGCAACAGAGAGAGGCTCCGTATCAAAAAAAAAACAAAAAAAAACCACACACACACACACACAAAACAATAATTAATATAACCTCAAAAGAAATTGAAGACAAATGAAATAAGAAAAAGAAGCAAGAAACCCAAAACAAATAAGATCCAGAAAAGAAGAAAATATATATGTTTTTAAAGAGTGGTAAATAGAAAGCATAAGACTGAAAAACAAATTGAATTAAGAACTCTCCTTTCAAATCATATAAATGTTTAGTGTAAACAAAGTACAAAATCTAGTTATATTTTGCTGAAAAAAGGACACATCTAAGTTAAAAAGAATGAGTTACGTTGAAATTATAAAATACAAATTAGTTTTACCCAGCAAATTTAAGCAAATAAAACTGATACACAATTTCAAGCAGGTAAATTTTAAAAGAAAAATATTATAGAACTAAAGAATGTAACAACATGAAAAACTCAATTTACAAGGAATATATAAAAATTATAAATATATGAGTAAGAAATAACCTTAAATATGAAAAGCAAATTTGTAGCTCTTTTATATGAGAAATTGACAAATACAGCAAAAAAAACAAACATTTAAAACACTTCCATGTTATATTGATTGATGCTCAAAACAAAAACAAGAAAAAATCTATATAGCAGTTTTAAGGAATCTAATTAACAAATCTGATCTCTGAAACATGTATCATCAAACAATTAGAGAACATACTTATACATTTTCAGGCACATATAGAATATTTATAGAAATGAGTCCATATGCTAAGTCGTAAAACTGAGCCTAACAAATTTCAGATGATTACTGTTATTGAGTCTATGTTGTAACTGGGTTAGAAAGTTATGATTTAAAAATACATTTGGAAATTACAAAACCTCATGTAAATAATGCATTAATAAATTGAAGTACATAATTAAAATAAAGCAAATTGGGCAGGATGATGGTAAAGTGATATTTTTAGTGAAATGCAAATAGAAGCCACGATGCAATACCACCTTACTCTTGCAAAAATGGCCATAATC
The DNA here is from genome assembly GCF_029281585.2 of Gorilla gorilla gorilla. Taxonomy (NCBI): domain Eukaryota; kingdom Metazoa; phylum Chordata; class Mammalia; order Primates; family Hominidae; genus Gorilla; species Gorilla gorilla. The sequence goes on from NC_073238.2 coordinate 69,616,862, forward strand.
GAAAAAGCAAAAAAACAGTGATGGTGGCGTGGATACGGTCATCAGAACCCTTCTACACTGCGGTGGAAATGTAAACTAGTACAACCACTATGGAAAACAGTGTGGCTATTCCTTACAGAACTAAAAGTAGAACTACCATTTGATCCAGCAATCACACTACTGGGTATCCACTCAGAGGAAAAGAAGTCATTATTTGAAAAAGATATTTGCACACACGTGTTTATGGCGGCACAGTTCACAATAGCAAAATTGTGGAACCAACCCAAATGCCCATCAATCAATGAGTGGATAAAGAAACTGTGATATATATATATATATATATATATACACACACACACACACACACATACCTATATGTATAGGTATATGTATATGTATAGGTATACATACATACCTATATGATGTACATATATATATGATATATATACATATATAAATATGTGTATATCATATATATGATGAAATACTGTGCAGCCATAGAAATGAATGAATTAACAGCATTTGCAGTTAAGTGGATGAGATTGAAGACTTATTCTAACTGAAGTAATTCAGGAGTGGAAAACCAAACATCATATGTTCCCATTGATATGTGGAAGCTAAGCTATGAGGATGCAAAGGCATAAGCATCATACAATAGATTTGGGGGACTTGAGGGGAGGAACAGGAGGGAGCAAGGGATAAAAGACTACAAATATGGTGCAGTGTATACTGCTCTGGTGATAATTGCATGGAAATCTCACAAATCACCACTAATGAACTAACTCACGTAACCAAATACCACCTGTACCCCAATAACTTATGGACAATTTTTTTAAAGTTATCCAAACTTGTACTGTGAAGTCATGGGTGTAATCCCATTGTAATTTCTGGAGTAGAACAGGGACTACCACCATTAAGATTCATCTCCTCTACCAATCTCAAAGGAAAAAAAGCATTATTCTGCAAGGGAAAGTGTATTCAAGTGGTAGTTGGAGGGCACTGGTGGAAAGCCACTAGAGCTAAGGGAGGAAGCAGAAGAAAAAAAATTTACACAGTACACATTGGGGGAAGGACAAGCATATAGGTTAGGCCCTGAATTATGTCTGAAGATTTGGAAGAAATATTTGTGAAGTTAACTTCTAAAACCTAGGCTTATAGTGCATGGGTTAGACTGAGTCGACTTAAAGATCAAAAATAGTTGCCCACTTTCTCACCTTCCCCTATCACATGAATGTGCATTGAGTAAAAATAATGATAGAGTACAATTGGAAGAGTTATAAAAGGCATCCTCTCTCTGGAGACCATCACAAAGTGAGATCCAAAGCCAAATGGGGCTGATAAAAACAAGGTATCACTAGAAAATTTGAAGTCTCTAATGTCCATAGCAAAAGCAAATTTCAAATATGTCAATAATAGCAACAACATCTTAAACACTGAAGCTCAATTTCTGACAAGGTTAATACAAACCTACAAACTAAAGACCCAGTAGAAGGAAAGGGTTACCTTTAAGGGTTTAAAACAAACAAATAAACTTTTGGTTTTACATATCCTATTCAGCATTTCTAGCATTCATAAAAAAATTACAATTCATAAAAAAGAAAAAAAGCAGTCTGAAAAGACAATCATAACCAGACTCAAATATGACACTGATGTTAAAAATATCAGACAAGAGATTTGAAATAACCATGATTAATGTGTTAGAGATTATAATGGAAAAGATAGACAAAATGCAAGATCAGATAATTTTAGCAGAGGTATGAAAATTAAGAAAAAGAATGAAAAATGATGGAAATCAGTAGAACAGTTAGAGAAATAAAGATTGATTACCTTTGATGTGCTCATCAGTATCCAAGATGAACCTGAAGAAATTATTTATAAGCTTGAAAATAGGTCAATATAAAATATGAAATGTAAGCTTTCTTTTTAAAACTCAAGTTGAAATTAATCTTTGACATTTTCAGGTACTTTTAATATCTTCAGTTAAAATGTCAAGAGTGAGTCTAATAAAAAACCACTTATTCTTGTTGGTATATTTAATTATTTTAAATGAAATCAATTGCCCTTTACTCTGACATATGATCTTGAAACAAGTTTTGAAAGAAGTGGTTTCTCTGAAGCTCAATTAAATCATAGTATTATCAAGCTTGGTAATATAAATATAAGTATCCAGTTTAGATGCACTGGGAGTGGGTTTCATGGCTATAAATAATTACTAGCCTACATTCTCATCACTACTTCAGTAGAGCCATTCCATAATTATCCCTACCATTCTTTTAGCATTCATTCCATCTATGTGCCTAGCATAGTTAGGTAGTATTTACATTATTCTTTATTTTTACTCTCAGCAAATACGAAATATTTTTCAGAAGAGAAAATTGCAGTACTATAACATACAGTTGCAAATAGCTAAGCCAGGGTTTGATAGTTGTCTGAGAGTTCAATAACTATTTCCCTAACAATACTTTCGAGATAGAAACTAAATCTAGTCTAAAATGATGAACCAGAATATATGTTAGTTAATTATTTTTGTCAAAGTTCTAGTCAAGACAATTGTAATAAATGGATTGCCTCTGTTTTAGTTGCATTTATTCAGCACACACAGATTTAGTTAAATAGAATGTAAACTAACTGTGTTCTAGTTCATTAGAAATATAATTAGGAGAAGGAGCATATGGGGGAAAATGAAAGGAACAAACACTGGTAGTTAAAAGCTAAAAAATAAGTGAGACATCCCTAAAAGATGAATTAAAACAGAGATAATCATTTTAAAGGTTGAATAAACTATAAATATTTTCATCATTTTCAATAAGCAGTGGTAAGGAAGAAAATGTATTTTTTATTTTCAGAAATATCTAGAAATTCAAACTAATTAGAGGCAGCATTCATTTTTCCTTTTAGTAATTCACCTATAAAAGTAATAGTATGGTATTTTGAAAAGATGATCAGTTTTGGAATTAAATCTATCTCTGCTTACATCCCAACTGTGCCATTTATTGTTTTAGCTGTGGGATAGACAGTGAGCTAGCTATTTAAGCATTTGTAGCATAAGTTTAATCATCTTTGAAACGGGCATAATATCAGCTCCATTAATGTCATCCCATCTCCAGTAGATTTGTTGTGAGATTAAATGAGGTATTAGATGCATGGAAATCACCTGACTTCAGACCTGTCTCTTCTTAATTAATTAATGTTATCACACTTACGGCTCAAAATAACTTGTATGGTAAAAATTCTTAAAAATTTTATGATTATAAATTTAATATTTTAAAATATATTAAAATTACTTCCAAAATATTTTTTGTCAGAACTGTGCATGCATTTCAATACTTGTAACAGTGCAAATGTACTTATCACTATTTACTCCCATGTAATTTATGAGAATTGTTTACACAATTTAGGAAAAAATATCTTTATTCCACAAAAGGCAAACGTGTATTAGTTTTCTTTAATAGAATGGAGTATGGATTAAGAATTAAGTGAAATATGTGTGTGTATATATATATGTATCTATAAAACTTTAATTTCTTGAAAGTCTAACCCAGGCATGAGAGATACAAATCATAATACAACATGATGTTCGAGGTGGTAATAACACTTTAAAGAGCCATTTGTAAGTATATTTCAAATGTACTTCGGATTGACTTAATTTATAATTACTGATTATTACTCTAATTTATCTATAATTGCTATAATTACTTTATCATAATTAGGGCACCAAAGGCCCAATTAAAGTCCCAATTAAGGGCTAAGATTGGATGACTCCCAAATTTTTATTTGAGACTGAAGAAAAGGGCTAAAAGTAGGCAACTTAAAATGGTTGCTATGACATCAAGGGCTTCTTCAGGTTAAAATAATAAAGAGCGTAAATAAATTTAGCAATAATTCAAGTAGAATTACAATGGCATCATATTTACCTTTCTGTTTTATGGCATAGATATCTTAAAAGTAACAATTTTCTATTTTTTTCTCTGTTCTGTTTCATTAATTGGAAAATATTTAACAAAGCGATATTTACTTATTTTGATTTCTTAACATTCTCAGGCGTACTTATAGGCTTTCTTAACTTTTCTCTTAAGTCATACTCTTAGTGGCTTTGTGTTAGTATAACTGTTATTCTTCCAAATATGATTTATTTTATGATTTAAAGTTCCAAATAATGGAATCCATCTATTTGAATTTTACTTTGTTTCTGTAAATTTGCTCCAATCATTAGAGGTATTCTCTACTATGTGCCAGGTTACAAGGGGCACTGAAATTTTAAAATAACTGAATGAAACCAAAATATCCTTCTTTGTCAGTTTTTAGTGGTCCTTATCAACAAAATTAAAATTAAGAATAAATGTAAAGTCAGTATTTACTACAGTGTACTTCTATTGCTGCAAGCTGTTTCCAGTAGCCTTACTTGTAGAAACCTCTGAAACAGAGCATTATCTAATTATCAAAAAAAAAAAAATTGGACAGCCCAGGATTTGATGACAGAATCAGAGCCTTTCCCCCACTGCTTTTTAAAAACTGTAGATAAGCTCATTTTGTGAATAAAGAAGATAATAAAACTGAGCTCAAATTGGTCACTAATCGAATGCCTTATAGAAAAGGGATAACACACCTGCATCTTTTTAACTAGTTTAAATGTAGCATATTCAATTTAACTGGATTTCATCACCATAAGTGGAAATCACATGTGAGCTTAAGAGGAATTCACTTGGCTCACACCAAAGCATTCATCCACAATGAGGACTGAATCAAGTGCTGAGTAACTGATCTTTGTTCCATTTCTCATATTCAGGCTGTCAGGTTCCAGTCTTATAAGCTAGGAAGATTCACATAACTGATCTGATTCACATTAATGATCTGGTACCCGATTCCATTTTTAGCAGTGATAATATATATATTTCATCAGTGAATATCTGAGCCCAAGGCCATGCTTATCATTATGTTTTCACTAGCGGATAAAAAATGAATGAATTTAACCATGGCAAATTTAAGTTCCATAATTCATTGTAACTAATTTACTCATTTTATTAACGAATGGAATTTTGAGTAGTAGAATATAATGTTTCAGATGCTAGCTGCTGGACTCAAACTCCCTTGGTTTGAAGATAATTAAAAATTATAAAACATTAGAAAAGTACTTTAATTACTGTGTTCTACAAATTCATTTGCAAATAGGAGTAAAATTAGCACTCACTTCCTAATTATTTTGTATAATAAATATTACATATATGTAAAACACTTAAAACTGCCTGAAATTTTGCACATTATATATAATGATTACTGTTTCTCCTATTTATTATTATAATTAACACTGCATATAAATACACTTTTAGAGGTGTTTGAATTCTAATGCCAAGTATATGGTGGATGAAAGAAGAGATAGTTGATGTAATAATAAATGATGAAGTTCATGAAAGGAACAAAACTTGTGTCCAACACTACATAGTCATCCTGCTCTAAGAGGTGTTTTGTATTAGCAAATAAATTTGAGGAAAAGAAAAGTGAGCTAAGCACACAAATAATATTTTTCTTAACATGACTATTATAAAGTTAGAAGTGAATTGTGGCTCAATTCTGGGAAGCAAGAAAGAGGTGTGAGCAAGAAAGCTAAAAGGATTCAACCAACAATAATTTCCAAGGGTTCATACTGAAAAATATAAGCCAGCAACATCCCCTGTCTTTACACAGATTCTATATGAAAAGAGTTAAGATATTAAGAACTGTCCAGCAAGATGTTATGTTTGCATAAAAAATTATATTGCTTGAATTCCCAAGTACATGTATTACAAAAAAAATTACAGTAAAATAAAATCTATCTAAATACAGAATTCAAAAATAATAATAGATAATTGTTTTCAAGTCTATATTTTTGTTAAGGACTGTGATAAGCATGTTACATGCATTAACTCACTTATTTATCTCTAAAAGCCTGTGCAGTAGATTACCAAAATTAGTCTTGAATCAAATTTATTGACACGATTTACATATGATAAAATTCCCTATTTTAAGTTCAGAGTTCAATGAAATATAAAAAGTATATACATTTAACTGACCAACACTACTAAGATATTGTACTTTAATATACTAGCAATAAAATATAAAATTTAAATTTAAAAATAAACAGCATTCAAAGTATAAAATATTTAGTGATAACTAAATATGCATACTCAGTACAACAAAAATTACAAAACATTGCTACAAAAACAAAAGCAAGCATAATAATAAATTAAGTTATATATACCACGCTCATGGACCAGAGAAATCCATATTGTTACACTCCTGTGCTTAAATCTGACAAACTAGTACCATTTTGGTCAAAGGTATAAATGAATCATTAAAAAGAAATTATTACTGTATAGATGGAATGGGCCCCTGTGCCTAAATGGCCCCATTGATTGATCAATATTTTTATATAATTTCAGGCAGCTTTAGGATAATTTTCTAGCACTGTACTGTCCAATATTTTAGCCTCATTGAGACACAGTTATTATTTTCTATCAGTGCCTTAGATAGTACATGGTAAATGTCACTTTGAAGAACTTGGTTAGAACTTCAGGCCACTAATCCACGTCATTTGCACTTCTGCTGCAGTTCTGAGAGCTATAACCACACCTTTAAAAATGAGTCCCAAAGATAACATACCTCATTTGATGCCTACTATACCACAAAAGCAGATAGCTGCTTTGTTACTGGTTACTGGTGAAATATTAAATTGCTGAGCAAGCCTAATTTTAACATATATTTATTGCAATGGTTAAGAAGTCTTATTTTTATTAAAAGCAAAATTTTAATCTAATACTAAAATTGATTTTTGAGTATGAACCTAAAGCAGACTTAACAAGATTCCATTTAATGTGCAGCAATAATATCTAAATGTTACACATAGTTTTTTCATATTGTAGGAAATGCACGAAAAATTATTAGTGATAGGAAAAAAGACCTCTGGGACTTTATATGTCAGTTATAAAAGACAGATTGTTATAACTATAAATTTGTCTCTCGTGGAACTGACATCCAAGGTCCCAGAGCCTTTTTCCCTTCACTGAGGATTTTTTACGTAATTCCTACAGCATACTGTATTCCATCCTTTACAAGAAATGTTCAACCATTCACATAAGAGAGCCAGCCAGACACCTTGCCTACTACCAACAAATAAGAGAAATTAGATGTGAAGTCATAAAGTAATACATCTTTGGATTTTTTTAAGGACTTAATTACAAAGAAACTCATTTGTTATGTTAATGCATGAAAGACTGGGAACTTGCCATATATCTCATTAAAAAAAATAATGCAATGATTTAAAATGATTTTTGTTTAGCAAAACTCACATGAGCTAGTTAGCTCTTAATAATTTCAATAAATATTTTATGGTTTTGTACTGATAATCAATAAATTAAAATTTTGAAGTTTAAATATGATTAATACAACTATAGGTCTCCACGATGATATAACAGATAAAATCAGCAATGATTTTTAATTTTTATTATAATCATCACCACTGAAGATTTGTCAACCAATTTCGGTAGGGAAATTCACCATTAGGGTACTCAGTATTGTATTCTTTTCATTTAATAAAATATGGTATTTAATTCTCCATTGAGATGATCCAACATTTGCATTGTGTATTTATGGGCAGCCCTGGGCTTATTCACTAAGGAAGTTTTTGACATGGAGAATACACATAGCTTTAAAAGTCATATTCATTAATTATAATAAAATATGCTTAATGTCTTCTTTGCATATTTATCTGTGGTTTTATACGATATCTGGAATATTTCAGAAGTATTTTATTCTGACTACTGAAGTCTAAACTCTGTTGATTTTAGTCCTATCATTCTGATATTTTAGTTTCATGCCCCTAAAGCAAATTCTCTTTTTCTTACTCCTGTGCTCAAAAAAAAAAAAAACACAACCCTGAAAACCTGAACTTTAATGGGGTACATGCAAATGATCTGTCCCTCAATCCAAAATATATTTCAAAGTGGCAAGGTGTATACTTACTTTGCATGTGACCTTTTTCTAATGAAAAGTATTGACTGTTATTTCTTCCAATTTTATCTATTGTTTCATAGGAGAATGATTTGTTGAGTAAATCTTCTTGTCTCTAATGGTAACACTGAAAAACAGCAGACATTTAACACACAGAAAAAAACTACTAAGCACTATAATTTCTAGTGTTTTCATGAGGAGAAAATCTCACTTTTAATACAGGTACAGCAGGTCCTTGAATAACATTGTTTTCTTATAATGTTGATGAAAAAAATCAACCTCTATCTGTGGTCACTGCTTGTGTGAAGTTTGCACATTGTTGGCACGTTTGGCTGTGCACAGTGGCAGGACTCCATGCTTGCTCTCTCGCTCACACAACCCTCTGCACTCTGCTCACTTTACTTTTTCAAAGTAAAGATGAAATAAATTATATACACCATTAGCAGATTAATGCATATAAGATGCTGTACTCTTAGGTGTGCTTCAATCCGTTTTCTCGTATTATTTTCCTAAATATCCTCAAGTTCCAGACACTTTTACAAATTATGATGAGGTTTGGTTTCATGGTCTTTGTGACATGCTTGAATTATATTTTTGATCACATTTTCATTTTCTATCATAACAAGATATGTATGTCAGGGTCTTCTGCACCTACCCTCTCTCAGACTGGACTAAGCCATTTTCCCAGGATATTTGGTATAATCACTCACTTTTCAAGCAAGTATTTTGGGCCAGGTGCTGTGATTCATGCCTGTAATTGGAGCACTTTAGGAGGCTGAGGCAGGCGGATCCCTTGAGGCCAGGAGTTCAAGACCAACCTGGGAAACATTGCCAGACCTAATCTCTACCCAAAATAATAATAATAATAAATATTTTGGTCACAATAATTTTTCAAACCAGCATTTATTTGTGGGTAATAATATCCCACCCAGACAGAATGGAGGATGGTATAATAAAATAACATAATTAATGAGGTTTGTCTTACATGATAGAATAATACAATGACATGAAAGTCTCCTAAAACTGGAATTTTAACTCTATGGGCAAAGTGAGTACCAAGAGATGATCAATAGCTCCAGATACAAAAATTCAACTTGATGGTTCTAATTTAGAATTGAAAGGTGGGTAAATTTTCTTCTGATTTGTAGGATAAAAGGAATTAATAAAAATTTGATTAACAGGTTATGAGTTGGGAACAATTTTATATAATGCTGTTATTCTTTTTGACTCCCCTTAATTAAATTGCACTTCTAAATTTGGAAACTTCTGATTGCACAAATATTGCTAGAAGGCAGAACTTGTGTCCCATAAATAGGTTGAACATGTCAAATATTCATGACATTGATGATCAAAATAATAACTTTATGATAATGATAATCTCGTTAAGAAACTAATACTAATTTAGCTCTTCTTGTCAGCACTTGTCTAAGAATTTTATGATAATTAACTAATTGAATCTTCCATACAAGATTTTTAGGTAAGTACAGTACTATTATTTCCATTTTTGTGGTGAATAAAGTAAGGCATAACGAGTAACTAACTCTCCCAAGACACAGAGCTTATAAACAGTAAATCCAAGATCTCAGGAAAATCTCTTAATTTGTGGGCATTGCTGTTATCAAAAAATTACTTTTTTACCTCTTTACAACTAGGATGTTGGCTCCACCAATCAGATATTAATCATGGATTTTTATTTAGAAGTTAGTGAGAAAGGGAAACAGAATAATAACAAATATTCTCTGTTGAAGGATGGTTAAGTTCCCAGGACAGAAGTGGCTCTGGTGGCAGTGCCATGATAAGTAAAATGGTTTGATTCATAAACGTATCTTTTAGAGATAAAAGTATTTATGGAATATTAAATAATAAAATTGTGTATGGTATACTAAAGTCTAACTTGATTTATATAAATGCAATCATTCTTGATCTGGAAAACCATATTCAAATTTTATACACTATTATAAGGTGACAGTACTTTGCCAAACTCCAGACATCATTAATAGATTCCCAGCCCCTAAAAATGGAAGGACAAATACCCTTGAGGAAGGCATGTAAAGTTGGTCATTAGCACAATCTGTGAATCATCTATTAGCTTTCCTCAAAGGGATCTACATCAGAAAAAGAAAAATAGCCAGACCTTATGAAGGTTTTTGTAAAACACTTCCCATGGATCTTGAATGCCACTGCAGTTCATCGGGAGGAGCAGTCTTTGATGGAGAGCAGGTGATAAATAGACTTTTAACATAAGTTCTACTTTAGGTAAGATACCATGAGAGACACACGATGTAGTCATTTCTGAAGTTCTTGTGTGTGCTATTAGATGAAGTATACTCAGAAACTACTACAACTCCTGTATTGGTGTCCATTTTGCCCAGAACAATTTTTTAAAAAGACTTTTCTTTCTTCTTTGACTTACCTTTGCACCTCTCCCGAGGATCAACTTACTATATTTGTGTGAGACTAAATTTTATTACTTTGGTTTATAGTGAGGTTTGAAGTCAGGTAGTCTGTATCCTCCAACTTTATTGTTCTTCAGTATTGTATTGATACTTCTAAGTCTTTTGCTGTCCCCCACAAACATTAGAATCAGTTTGTCAATATCTTTAAAATAGCTTACAGGGATTTTGATTGAAGTGACATTGAGTCAATAAAGTGGAAAAGAATGACATCTTAAAAATATGTAGCCTTCCAATTTACGAACATAGACTATCTCTCCATTTATTTGACCTTTTTTTCAAGATTTGTAGTGTTCAGTCTACAGATTTTATATGCATTTGACTAGATTTATAACTAAGTATTTTATATTTTGATGCTAATCAAATATTTTAAAATTTTTATTTTCCGAATGTTTATTACCGGTTTGTAGAAAAGTAATTCACTTTTGTATATTAGCCTTATGATTTCTGACTTTGCTATTCTTGCTTCTTTGTTCTAGAAGATTTTCTTTTTCATTATTCTTTGAGATTTTTCTACATAGATAATCATTTCACCTGTTAATAGAAACAGTTTTATTGCTTCCTTTTTAATCTCTTGGTTTCCTTTTCTAGTCTTATTGGACTGGCTAGTACTTCCAATTCAGTGTTGAATAGGAATGATGAGAAATGTATTTTTACATTGTTTCTGATCTTAGGGAAATGCATTCTTCTTTTCACCTTTACGTATCAAGTTAGTGTGGGTTCCTACAGATGTTATCTATCAAATTGAATAATTTCCCCTATATTCCTAGTGTGAAACTCCTAGAGAGTTTGTTTTATTTCTTTCTGAAGGGGTTTTGGAATTGATTAACTGCTTCATAGGCATCAATTGATATGGTCATATAATTATGCCGGTATGGCAAATGACATGGATTGACTGTTCCATAATGAACCAGCCATCCATAAGTTGGACAATGCCCATTGGATTGTTATATATAATTATTTTTATACATTGCTTGATTCTATTAGTTAATGTTTTGTTGACTTTTTTCCACATCTAAACTCAAGACATGTGGGTTGTAGTTTTCCTTCCTTGTAATGTCTTTACCTTATTTAGGTATTAGAGTAATATTATAGTAATGCTGGTAACATAGAACAAGCTAAAAAGAGTTCCTTTTGCTTTTATTTTGTGAAAACAATTGTAGAGTATTAGTATTACTTAGTTCTTAAATGTTTCATAGAATTTACCAGTAAAACCATCTGAAAATGATATTTTCTTTTACAGAGATTATTCTTGACTCAATATTTTTAAAAACATATGCCTATTAATATAATGATTTTCCTTGTGTACATTTTGATAGTGTTATCTTTGAGGAGTTTGCTCATGTTTTCCTAAGTTATCAAATTTGAAGGCATGCAATAGTTTATACTGTTCCTTTAATATTCCCGTAATGTCCATGGGATCAGTAGTGATGACGCTTTACAATTTCTGCTATTAGTAAATAAGATCCTCATTTTTTTGTTAATCTAACTAAAGGTTTAGCAATTTTAGTCATCTTCTCAAGGGACTGGTTCTTTGTTTTGCAATTTTTCTCTATTGTTTTGTTCATTTCAAATTTTATTAGTCTACTCATATTTATAATTTCTTTTCCTCTACATGTTTTAGATTTATATTTCTCTTCTTTCTCTAGTGTTCTAAAATAGAAGCTTAAGTAATTGATTTTAGGTCTTTCTTATTTTGCAAGGTATGCATTTAATGCTATACATTTCCCTCTGGGTACTGCTTTAGCTGCATACAAGTAGTTTTACAATTTGTATTTTTAATTTTATTTAGTTAAAATATTTTTAACTTTCTTGTGGGACTTCTTTAACTTATAAGTTATTTATTAGGCTTCTATCAATTTTCCAAATAGTTTGAGATTTCCAACTATCTTTTGTTATTGAATTCTAAATTTAGTTTTATAAAGATTTGAGAATATGCTTTTCTCTTTTCCTTTTTAAACCTAGCTAGTGACCTATCAATCGTGTTTATCCTTTCAAACAACCCCTTTTCATTTTCTTGATACTGTGTATTTTTTGTTGTTTTTGTCTCAGTTTCATTTAGAACTGCTCTGATTTTAGTTATTTGTTTTATTCTGCTAACTTTGGGTTTGTTCTTATTTTTCTAATTCCTTTTGATGCAGTGTCAAGTTGTTAATTTGAGATTTTTCTAACCCCTTGATGTAGGTGTTTAACCCTATGAATTTTTCTCTTAACACTGCTTTGCAGTATCCCAGAGGTTTGGGTATGTTGTGTCCTTATTTTCATTTGTTTCAAATTATTTTTTGGTTTGTTTTAATTTTGTTGTTTATCCAAAAGTCATTCAGGGGTAAATTGTTTGCTTTTTATAAGTGGTTTTGGGAGTTCTTTTTTCTATTAATTTCTATTTTAATTCCACTGTGGTTAAGAAGGTACTTGGTATGATTTCAATATTTAAACATTTACTAAGACTTGCTTTATGACCAAACACGTGGTAAACCTTGGAGTATGTTCTACGTGCATACGAGAAGAATGTATCTTGCATAGTTACTGAGTGGAGTATTCCATAGATATCCATTAAGACCATTGGTCAGGTGTTCAATATAAGTCCAGAATTTCTTTATTAGATTTCTTTCTTGAGGATTTGTTTAACGCTGTAAGTTGGGTTTTGAAGTACTCCATTATTATTGTGTGACTGTCTTTTTCTTAGGTCTAGTAGTAATTTTTTAATAAATATAGTTGCTCCAATGTTGGTTGCACATATATTTAGATTGGTTAAATCTTGCTGAATTTACCCCTTTATCATTATGAAATATGATTCTTTGTGCTTTTTTTACTTTTGTTGTTTTAAAATCTGTTATATCTGATACAAGAAAATTGGCCTCTACTCTTTTTGTTTGTTTTCCATTTGCATGATAATCATTTTCTATCTCTTTACTTTGAGCCTATGAGTGTCATTACATGTGAACTGGGTCACTTGAAGACAGCAAAGGTTGGGGCTTATTTTTTTTAAAACCAGTTTGCCCCTCTGTCTTTTAATTGGAATATTTCTGCTATTTATGTTCAGTATTAATACTGATATTTGAAGTTTAGTTTCTGTTATAGTGTTGTTAACTAGTTACACTGTAGTCTTTATTACGTAGTTGCTTTACAGGATCTGTGGGCTTTGTACTTAATGTGCTTTGTGGTAGAAAGTATTGTTTCATTTCTACATTTATAACTTCTTTGAGCATTTCTTGTAGGTCTGGTTTGGTGGTAATTCACTTACTTAGTGTTTACTTGTCTGGGAAAGACTTTATTTCTCCTTCGTTTACGAACCTTACTTTGGCAGGATAAAAAATTCTTGGCTGGCATTTTTTCTCTTTCAAAGGCTAAACATAGGCTCCCCATCTCTTCTGGCTTGTAAGGTTTCTGCTGAGAAATCCACTGTTAGTCTGATGGGATTCCCTTTATAGGTAATTCGGCCCTTTCTCCTAACCGCTTTTAAGATTTTTTTTTTTCGTGTTGACCTTGGGTAGTCTGATTACTGTGTCTTGAGAATCATCATCCTGTACAGAATCTTGCAGCAGTTCTCTGAATTTCTTGTCCTGTATGTCAACCTCTCTAGCAAGATCAAATAAATTTTCCTGAAGTATACACTCACACATGCTTTTCTAAGTTGTCTACTTTTTCTTCTTTCTCAGGAATACCAAAATGCCGTAAGTTTGGTCTCTTTACATAATCCCATATTTCTCAAAGGTTTTGTTTTCTAAAATTATTTTTTCTTTGTTTTTATTTGATGGTGTTAATTCAAAAGACTTGTCTTTTAGCTCTGAAATTCTTTCTTTTGCTTGGTTGTGTCTATTATTAACATTTCCAATTGTATTTTGAAATCCCATAGTGAAATTTTCAATTCCAGAAATTCTGTCTGTTTCTTTGTTAATATGGTTATGTCATCTTTCATATCCTGGATTGTTTTTCTCACTTCTTTATATTGGATTTCAACTTTCTCTTGAATCTCATTGAGTTTCTTTGTCATTCACATTCTGAGTTCTATGTCTCTCATTTCAGACATTTCCATTTGGTTAGCACCCATTCCTAAAGAGTTAATGTGATCCTTTGGAAAAGATTAAACACCCTGGATTTTTGTACTGCCAGAGTTCTTGTGCTAATTTCTTCTCTTCCAATGAAGCTGACAATTTCCTATCATTTGAATGAAGCTTTTTATTATTTTTTTCTTTTTTCCCTTAAATTCATGACTATGTATGTTGTATATGATTGACTGGCTTGTTTCTGGGGGCTTTCAGAGGTCAAAGTTCTGTATTGATTCCTTTGTTCAGAAAGTTTCATAAGGTGACTTTTTCACATGCTTCTCATTGTAAGGATGTATTTTTGTTTGATGGTACAATTCAGGATGAAGTCCAGCAGATGGTGCTTGAGCATAAGTGCTGGCCAGTAAGCTGGTGCCCCAGTGGATGCACTCTCCCTAACATTTGGTGACAGAAAGAGAATGTGATATTCTGAAGCCTCAGTTGAAGGAATGAGGGTGTGCATCAGCTCCTCCTCCAGACCCAGAAGAGCATAATTCACTTTCCTATCATGCCCCTGTTGCAGGGGTCATGACATTTCCATTTATAAAAGCTTTGTCTTTTGGTTCCCGGCCAGAGTATGGCTGTGGGCCATGTTCTCACTTCTCTGACAGCTACCAGTAGGATGAGGGTTGGGGACACAGCCTCTTTCCCTAGTTTGGGTCAGGCAGCTCCATGGATTGTACTTCATTGCCAGGATACTATTGCTCAGTTTAGGGAGGAGGAGTTGGACCCCACCCTGTGTAATTTCAACAGGGATGGAGCCACTGGAAAAGCCCTAAAGTGCTTTCTTTCAGTATCTTTAGTGGTTGTGGAGCCACCAGAGAAGCGTAAAAAGCACTTTCTTTCAGTGCATGCTCACTTTCAGTGAGGTGCATCACTGAAAGTGATGCATCACTTTGCCATCAGAAAAGTCAAAAAGTGCTTTCTTTCTGTGCATGCTCATAGGGATGCAGTGGCAAGAACTGCTGCTGCAGCTAAAACAGTGCAAGGGAGGGTGAGAGGCAAGAGATGATCCCCTCTCTATGTTTTTGCTTGGGTACTTGTGGTTCCTCCTCTAGCAGTTGGCACCACACCCATGTTTTCTTTGTCCCAAGAGGTGCTTTGGTGGGCTGTACTCCTTTCTCCTTAGGGGTGATCTACACTGAGGGTTACATACCCAGGGGTCCATACCCAGGGGTCCCACAACTACCCAGGGAACTAACAATCCCTGTGCTTGCCAAAGTTAGAGTAGGTTGTGGGGTTTGTTTGTATATGGTTTGGTGGTGCAGTGGCTTAAGAGCAGAGGATTTCCAAGCTGGGCAGTGGCATCTCAGGTGCACTATCAGTGTGGTGACTACCATCTCAACTTGGGTCTGAGGGAGGGGTAGCATGCCTGCTTGAGCGGGCCACCAGGTTCTCTGGTCCCAGAAAGCTCTCTTATCACCAACCTTTGTGTTCACCTGGCTCATGAGGGTGGAGAGACTCCCCAGTAGCAATGATCAGATTGTCAGAGGGGTGAGGGAAGACAAGAAGTACTCCCACCAATCCTTTCCACTGAGCTATGACTTCCTCTGGAGTTAGTCTCAGCCAGACTTTTGCTGCTTTCTTTCTTTGCTCCCTAGCCTCTTCCCATAAGCTCTCTGAGAGTTCCTGGCTGCCTTCTCTCCATTTTTCATTCAAATCCTGACCATTCACTGGCAACTTTGGTCTTTCTTCTGAGGAGTACAGGCATGCAATGTCCCTACTCATCAATTTTGAATTTAAAAAAAATAAGCTGTTCCCTTACTTTTAATAACTGTCCTTTCATTTTAATCCAACTGTTAAGTTTGTATAACAAATATCATACTGAAAATTTTCCTTTTTTTTGCACTATTGAATCTATATGACCAACATTTTAAATAATGATTTCCATTCACAGATGATCAGCATATTCCCTGATTACAGTCCTGTTTTGATATATTCTTATCAAATGAAGTTTGTTTGAAGTTGGTTTCTCTTTCCATGTGTTTGTTTAGATCGTCACCACAAGGGTAAGGCACATTATTACTATTAGCGCAATGACAGTCAACAATTTTTCATCTAAAAAGCATTTTACCAATATTGACTTTGGAAGTCTTAATTACTAAGATTATTTATTCATATATATCTGAACATAACTTGTGGGGTACAAGGAGAACTGATACGAACTTGAAGCTCATCCGTCTGTTATACCATGAGTCTTTTGTCCCTGGCCCAGGTGTTGCAGCTTCTGTCAACATCTATGAAACAGTGGCTGGCTAAATTGTGAGCTTGCAAGCAGAATAAAATCTCAGACTCTTTGCAATTCCTGAAAACTGTAAACAGATATATTCATAGAATATCTTCTGGCCGGGCACGGTGACTCATGCCTGTAATCCCAGCACTTTGGGAGGCCGACGGGTGGATCACAAAGTCAAGAGATCGAGACCATCCTGGCTAACATGGTAAAACCCCGTTTCTATCAAAAATACAAAAATTAGCTGGGCATGGTGGCGCCTGTAGTCCCAGCTACTCGGGAGGCTGAGGCAGGAGAATTGTTTAAACCCGGAAGGCAGAGGTTGCAGTGAGCAGAGATCGTGCCACTGCACTCCAGCTTGGTGACAGAGCAAGACTCCGTCAAAAAAAAAAAAAAAAAAAAGAGAAGAAAAGAAAAAAAAAGAATATCTTCTACTATACTCATAATTAATGTATCTTCACGGAACTGTTTTGTAGAAGCCAAATTAGGTTGTGAATAGAAATAAGCTAAGTTGTTCATTTAAAAAAGAGAAGAGAGATAAAGACAAAGAGAGAAAAGAGGAGAGAAAGAAAGAGAGAGACAAAGAAAGAAAAAGAGAGAGAAAAGAACAACTGACTTTTCCTTTGCTATTTAATCATTAAACAGATACAACGAGTGTGTACTCTATCCCATTCATACTTTAAGATAATACAGCAGAGAACAGAGTGGACATGGTACCACTTTTATGGAATACATCTTTTAGTTATATATAAGGAACAATATTACAGATAATGATATATAACGTAAAAGAAGTGAACATTCTTGGGATAAGTGTAATTAACAGACAGCTACATTAGACAGGGTGTTAAAAATTCCTTCTTAACTCTGAACCTGGGAGCACGGTTTAGTGAAAGAAGTCCTGAATTCCAGTGATAGGCCTGATACCTATTCATTCTGAGGAATTTGCAAGTAGGTAATCACACGTTTTCTGTCATACTGATGGATATATTTTCTAATAATAATACCAACATACTGTAAGTATATTTTGGCATTGTGGAACACAAAATAAAGGTTAAATGTGATTAGTAGTAGCAATTGAACTACCAGAGTTCTTGTTAACCAATGTCTTTTCTGCTAAAGTAAAAGTTGACATGACTATCTTTTGTTTTTGACTTTATAATATGGATATTTTTTATAAGCATTAGTATCCTTATGAAGTATTGTGGTAAAAGTCAAGCTGTCTTTGATAAAAGCTCATAAAAATATGTCTGGATTGTCATTTTATACATGCTATCACAGTCATTCTGCAGATGTAATTGTAGGAGTTGAGCTTCAATGAACACTACCCTATGATAAATCTAGGAAGCTAGATAGACTTCCTTTTTTAGCTTAGGCTTATTTTTCTCTTTTATATTTTTTCTTCTTCCTGATTAAAAAAAAAAGTATCTAATTTTAGCTGAACGGAATCTGGGCTAATCAGAAATCTTTTTTTCTGTAGCATACTATAAATTAGAACTTTTGAAATAAGTGTTTCTATTTTAATAATTCTAAAAGGTCTTATCATTACTTTTAATCTCCCCAAATCACAAGACTACAAATGCATAGTCCTCATAGTTTTACATTCAACTCTAGGAAATTCAGGGACATATTTCTTGTAGACAAAATACAACTTGAAATCACATCCTTTATAGTAAAAAAGATCAGGAAGAGGAAAAGATTGTATGTTAATTTTGTGTTTAATGGACAATGTTATGTGATAGATTAGGTTAAAAATTGAAAGCTTAATTAGAATTTATTTTGTGTTGAAAATTCATATTTGATTTATTCTTTCATATTACAAGGAAGAAGAATACACTCAGGAAAAAAGAATTTTCTCATGATGACAAGACCAGTGAAATTAAAGTACATTTTACATTGTACTTTATTGTACTTTAATTTCACTGGTCCTGTCATCATGAGAAAATTCTCCTTCTCTTTCCTTGTCACAGGCCCTACTGACTATTCTATATTTCAAAGGTGTGATCCTTGGATTACATACATCAGCATCACCTCTGTCTTGTGACTGTTTAATAATCAGATTTCTACACCCCCAAGCAGACTTGCAGATATTGAATTGGATGATGAGGCTTAGAAACAAGAATTTTGATAAGCTTTTAGGACTTTTTGTGTACTTGAGAGATATATAACCCTTGAATTATATAAGTCAATAAAATTAAAACAAAATGTCTGACTGGAGTGGTAAAGTTATCTGTTATAATTTATACCAGTGGAACTATCAAATACATAAACAATTGAGCTTTCTTCAGAATCTTATGGTACACTTATTTTTCCCTTTAATGAAATTTTATTTTTCATCAGTAATTATGCTGCCACAGTCTATAAAAATGCTGTGAATAAAATATGTATATATACATCCTTAAAGAGCTCAAATGATATAATTCTAAATAAGTAGTAGTTTTAATAATAACTAAAACGTTTTAAATAGTGAATAATTACAATAAAGAAATGTAATTGGAGATAATTTATATATGAGTTATACTGACGCTTATCATTTATTATATTTTAGTCCTTTAGCTTCATTTAATCACGTCTCATATTTGATTTTATTTAAAATCAAAGCCAAGAGTTTAAGTTTTGGTTCCCCCAAAGTCTTCATTTTACTCTCTTCTCTAGGGCAATGACTGTGAGTCTTTTTTAAAATTGAGTTCTAATTTATATGTCATCATTTGCAAAACAAAATTGTATGTTTGCAACTGGATATATTAGTGTAGTTAAATGGTGAAACTGCTGCTAGAACTATTGAGAAGGAAAGTTTATCAGATAATATTTTAAAACAATATCCTGGTTTATAAGAAACAAGACATAGCTTCGTTAAGAAAAATGATTACATTTCTGACAGTTATAATAGCAAAATCATGTGAAAAAAGAATAATATGTTGTTATAGTGTGAACTTAAATACAAGAATCAGCAAAAGAACAGCCCAAGAGTAGTTGACAAAGCTGAGCTAGCAAGTGAAGCTCAGATACTATCTTGGAAAAGGGAGCTGAGAGCTATAGTTCTGGGACACAGTCATGTTACTTAGTCACTCTAAGTCAATTTTACAACTGCAAATTGGGATGGTTTCATAACAGTATTCAAGAAGTATTTATTTGGCCTATATGTTAGATGCTGTACTTTTTGTTAGGGATAGACTACAGGAAAAAATAATGGATATAAAGTCCTTAGAAATTTCTGGTATACAAATGACACATACTCTAATATTGACCACAGAGTTGGAAATAAAACAATCCTCAGCAAAATCAAAAGAACCAAAATCATAACAACACATTCTCAGTCTACAGTGCAGTAAAGAAATCACCACTAAAAACATCACTCAAAACCGCACAATTACATGAAAATTAAACAACATACTCCTGAATTATTTTTGAGTAAATAATGAAATTAACACAGAAATAAAGAAGTTATTTGAAACTAATGAGAGCAAAGATACGACATACCAAAATGCATGAGACACAGCTAAGGCAATGTCGAGTGGAAAATTTATAGCACTAAAAGCACACATCAAAAAGTTAGAAAGATCTCAAATTAATGACCCAACATCACAACCTAAAGAATTAGAGAAGCAAAACAACCCCAAATCTAGCAGAATACAAGAAATAACCAAAATCAGAGCTGAGTTGAAGGAGATTGTGATACAAAAATAATCATTCAAATGATCAACAAATCCAAGAGTTGTTTTTTTGAAAAAAAATAGTAAGATAGATAGGCTGTTAGCTAGATTCATAAAGAAGAAAAGAGAGAAGACCCAAATAAATACAATTAGAAATGACATAGGGAACGTTACCATCGAGTCCACTGAGAAATACAAATAGCCATCAGAGACTACTATGAACACCTCTATACAAACAAACTAGAAAACCTGGAAGAGATGAATAAATTCCTGGAATCTGAAGTTGAATAAGTAGTAAATTGCCTGCCAGCCACAAAAATCCCAAGACTAGGTAGATTCACAGTCAAATTCTACCAGATGTACAAAGAAAAGCTGGTACAAATACTCCTGAAACTATTCCAAAAAATTGAGAAGGAGACTTATCTCCAACTCGTTATCTGAGACCAGCATCATCCTCATACCCAAACTTGGCAGAGACACAACAAAAAAAGAAAACTTCAGGCCATTATTTTTGATGAACATTGATGCGAAAATTCTCAACAAAATACTTGAAAACCGAATCCAGCATCACATCAAAAAGCTATTCCAACATGATCAAGTAAGTTCTATTCCTGAGATGCAAAGTTGGTTCAACATATGTCAATCAATAAATTTGATTCATCACATAAACATAACTAAAGAAATAACTACATGATAATGTCAATAAATGCAGAAAAGGTTTTCAAAAGTTCAAAATTCATTCATATGAAAACTCTCAATAAACTAGGTATTGAAGGAACATACCTGAAAATAAGAGCCATCTATGATAAATGCACGGCCAACATCATACTTAATGGGAAAAAGCTCAGAGCATTCCCCTTGAAAGCAGCACAAGATAAAGATGCCCTTTCTCACCACTCCTATATATTCCAATATAGTATTGGAAATCATGGCCAGGGCAATCACACAACAGAAAGAAATAAAGGACATCCAAATAAGAAGAGAGGAAGTCCATTTATTCTTGTTTGGAGATGACATGATTCTATATGTATAATAGAAAATCCCTTCGTTCCCACACCTAAAAAACTACTTCTGCTGATAAAAACTTCAGTAAAGTTTCAGAATACAAAATGAATGTACGAAAATGGCTAGTATTCGTATTCAGCAACAATATCCAAGTTGAGATCCAAACCAGGAACACAATCCCATTCACAACTGCACAAAAAGAATAAAATACCTAGGAATACAGCTAGCCAAGGAGGTAAAATTCTCTACAATGAGAATTATAAAACGCTCCAGAGATAACATAAACAAATGGAAATCATTCCGTCTCATGGAAGAATCAATATCATTAAAATTGTCATATTGCCCAAACTAATTTACAGATTCAATGCTATCCCTACAAAACTGCCAATGACATTTTTCACAGAACTAGAAAAATCTTTTTGAAAATTGATATGGAACCAAAAGGGAGCCCAAATTGCCAGTGTGATCCTAAGCAAAAAGAACAAAGCTGTAAGCATCATGTTACCCCATTTCAAACTATACTACAGGGCTACTGTAACCAAAACAGCATATTACTGTTACAAAAACAGACACATAGACCAAGGAAACAGAATAGAGAAACCAGAAATAAGGCCATACACCTATATGTATCTGATCTTTGAGAAAACCGATAAAACAAGCAATAGGAAAAAAATTCCCTATTCAATAAATGGTGCTGGAATAACTGGCTAGCCAAATATGCACAGGACTAAAACCGAATCCCTTCCTTACACCTTATTAAAAAATCAACTCAAGATGGATTAAAGACTTAAAGGTAAAACCCAAAACTCTGAAAACAACATGTTCAATACCATTTTAGACATAGGAGTGTGTGAAGATTTCACTATTAAGAACTAAAAGCAATCCCAAGCAAAAACTGACAAATGGAATCTAATTAAACTTAAGAGCTTCTGCACAGCAAAAGAAACTATCAACAGAGTAAACAGACAATCAAAAAATTTGGAGAAAGTATTTGCAAACTATGCATCTGAAAGAGATCTAATATCCAACATCTCTAAGGAACTTAAACATACGAATAAGCAAAAAGACAAAGAACCCCATAAAACATGGGCAAAAGACATGAACAGATACTTTTCCAAAGAAGACATACATGTGGCCAATAATCATATGAGAAAACTCAGTATCACTGATTATTAGAGAAATGCAAATCAAAACCATACTGAGATACCATCTCACACCAGTCAGAATGGCTATTATTAAAAAGTGAAAAAAATAAGAGATGCTTGTGAAATTGTGGAGGAAAAGGAACACTTAACACACAGTTGGTGGGAATGTAAATTAGTTCAGCCACTATGAAAAACAGTGTGGTGATTCCTCAAGGGGGTAAAAACAGAACTACCATTCAACCCAGCAATCCTGTTTCTGGCTATGTACCCAAAAGAATATGAATTGTTCTCCGTAAAGATACATGCATGTGCAATTTCAATGCAGCATTAGTCTCAATAATAAGGATCTGGAATCAGCCTAAATGCTCATCAATGACAGACTGGATAAAGAAAATTTGGTATATATACACCATGGAATACTATGCAGCCATATAAAAGGACTAGATCATGCCTTTTGCAGGAACATGGGTGGAGCTGGAGGCCATCATCTTTAGCAAACTAACACAGAAACAGAAAGTCAAATACTGCAATTTCTCACCTATAAGTGGGAACTAAATGATAAGAACACATGGATACAAGAGGGGAACAACAGACACTGGGGCCTACTTAAGGGTGGAGCATGGGAAGAAACAGAAGAAACAAGAAACAAGCAAACAAAAAACAACTATTGGGTGCTTGGCTTGTTACCTGAATGATGAAGTAATCTGTACACCAAATTTCCACCATGCAAGTTTACCTATATTACAAACTTGCAGATGTACCTCTGAATCTAAAATAAAAGTTAAAAAAAGAAATTACTGGCATATAGAAAACACACAGTAAATCATGTTAGATGAGATTATGCAGAACACATATTAAAATAAATTATGTGTACATAGTAAGAAAGGGCTACAGCAGAGTTTAAAATGCAGGGAAAAAGGGACAGGATGCACTGAAATGGGGTTCTGAGAAATAGATATTATTTTCTAAGGACCTCTGATATTATGTATAGGGCAGAATGAGGGAGAGAAATAAGGCAAATGAGATCTAGCCCTTCTTATAGATTCTAATTAAAGCTATCACAGGCTGAAATGTATTTATGTTTGCATACGAATATCTGTATATCTGTGTGGCGAAAGATTCAAGGTAGACCAAAATTCAGGAATAGGCTGCAATTATAGAAGAAGACTGGGCCAAGGTAGGGTAAACAGTCAATTCCTCCATCTCCCGTTTCCTCCAAAGTCCATGTGAGACTAAGTGCTCCTCGAATACTCTGAAAATCAAGCTAGCATTTATCACAGAATATTATCCAAACATCTTACTTGTCTGCACTCTAGAAAATCTATCAGAACAGGAACTGTGTGTGTCACTTTTTTTCATGTATCCCTGGTGCCTAGTGCAGTGCCTTGAAACAGAAAAGAGGCTCAGTGAATATTTTTTCATTGTCGAATCTCATCTCAACTTATTCAACAATAGACATTTTTCTCTTCAATTGCTATTTTCATGTTTAATCTGTGCATATTCTCCTTGTAAAGGGAGGGAAGAAATAGGAGGAGAGAAATATGTTTGAATCAAACATTTCTCTTTTCCTGCCTCAGAGGTTCTGAAGCTAGAGGTTCTTGAACCTCACATTGCTTTTCTAAGAATGTTACTTGTCCTGTCCTCCACAAAATCACAAATTTCACCTAATAATTCCAACGTGATGGTGCATGTTTGGATGTCGCCTCCAGGTTAAGCATCTTGACATCAATGTGGTACACTGTAATGTTTTTAAGTTCTCTTCTTCTCCTGGAATTTCTAAAATTTATTCTTCTGTATATCTGCCAAACACTATATAGATGGGATAGTTTATAGAAGTTTCCCTAGTTATAAAGTTTTTATTAGCGCTAATAATCTATCAAGACTGAATACCAAAGAACATTTCATCTGCGGGAGAGGAATCTTTCACATTCTTTTCTACACTCTAAAAATATCAACTTAAGCTGTGATGGAATAATTATGTGTACTGTAGCACTTTGTGTATTACTATTCTGGGATATGTGCACATTTGCCTGAGGGTGTATATAAGATGGATAGTATAAAAACATAAACAAAGTGGGTGGGTGCTAGCGAAGCATAAAAGAGGAAACATTTGATGGACTGTTTTGTACTTGGTATTCTGCTTCTATTGCTCTGCTTACGTGGCAATCACAGAACTTGAATTCAGGATACAATAATATTTTTCTGGCAGCAAATTCCAGAAGTAACTGTGTAGGCTGTTTTAGAACTGCTGCTAAGTCACTTTTCTCATTAGCCTACTGATGAGATGCCTCAGGTACCTTGTTCTTCCCTGCAGTCCATTTCCTTTTTTTTTTTTTTTTTTTTTTTGCAACTGAGTCTCTTTCTGTCACCCGTGCTGGAGTGCAGTGGCACAATCTGGGCTCACTGCAAACTCCGCCCAAGCAATTCTCTTCCCTCAGCCTCCCGAGTAGCTGGGACTACAGGCGTGCGACACCACACCTGGCTAATTTTTGTATTTTTAGTAGAGACAGGTTTCACTATGTTGGCCAGGCTTGTCTCGACCTCCTGACCTCGTAATCTGCCCACCTCGGCCTCCCAAAGTGCTGGGATTACAGGTGTGAGCCACCGTGCCTGGCCGCCATTTCCTTTTAATTTCAATTTCAGTCCAGAGACATATATAGGATGGCCTAGAAAGCTCAACTTGTTCTGGCCCTTACTGCCCCTCTTACCTCATTTCATGCCACAAGAAAAACAGAAGAAATACAGGGTGAGTTCCACAAGAGTTATGTGAAGAACTCTATGAACTGACTCTATGTAGCGGCCATTTGTGGCCCTCTAGGATAGCACAAAGAGTCAATAAATGAGACAACAAATAGCCAAAACAGAAATCGACTTGGGTATTAGTATTTCAAGAATCTCAGTGTATGCCCCAATATTATATACAGTTTTGATACGTTGATTAACCTAAAGTAGCAGTTTTCCTGATTCTTTGCATAGTGTTCAAGAATAGTGATGGCATCAGTGAGACTACGGTATCGTCATTTTCAGGAGAGGTAAATTTCTAACATAGTAAGCATTCAATAAATATTCGTTAAAATTGAATAAATA
The DNA here is from genome assembly GCF_029281585.2 of Gorilla gorilla gorilla. Classification (NCBI taxonomy): domain Eukaryota; kingdom Metazoa; phylum Chordata; class Mammalia; order Primates; family Hominidae; genus Gorilla; species Gorilla gorilla. The sequence continues at coordinate 69,642,443 of NC_073238.2, forward strand.
AAAATTGACGAAAAATTATTGTCCCCACTTGAAATAATTACAGTTAACTTTCGTGATTACAACATTAATATTCAATAGCAATTTAAATTTGATATGACTTACATGATGGGCTTGAACCCAGTTTGGAATGTTGTTTGTCAATTTTCACCATCTTAGAAATAAGTACTATGCATACTTTGGGGTCTAATTTTAAATAAAAAATATTGATGGGAATGCTCTGAAAATTACAACAAATTATCAAAATTAGATCGAATTCTTTACAAAATAAATATAGTAACTTGCCTTTTAGATTTAAAAAAAATACTTCTTAGTAGAATCTCACTTTGTAAGAAAAGACTTGCTTAAAGTTAATATATCCAGATTTTTTTTCTTTCCTTTATATAAAATTATTTTACTTTGATGTGAGGTTATAAAGTAAAGTTGGGATTAGGAATGTAATCATGCATGCAGAGACACCATCAGTACAATCATCCCATAGGTAACACTGATAGGTAGAAAGAAGGGTGTATCAGCCATTTTACCTCAAACCTCAGTATCACACAATATACCCATGTAACAAACCTGCCATCTATTTCCTGAATCTAGAATAAAAATTGAAATTAAAAAAGAGTGAATAAATAACATTTCTTCATTTGAAACTGCCTATTTTCTCAAACTATTTAATCGAGAATACAACAAATTATTTTAAAGACATTATTTTTACTTAAAGAGAAATTTTTTTGTGATTTGTGTTTGTTACTAAATTAACTGTCAAATATAGTAACTAAATGGAAGGTAATGCCGAATTAATGCGAATGAAATTTGTTTAGAAGGTGAAAAAAGGGACAGAAAAGATAAACAGCATCTAAAATGAATGGCAGTGTGAATAAGGATTTTTTTTGCTTATTTGTTTAGCTAGGAAAACATCTACATGGCATATTAGTAAAGCTTTAGATTCATCTTATATAACAAATATTAATTTCACATTATCATAAAGTTTATCGTAACTTTTATACCTTTCAAATGAATGTATTTTAAACTCTTATGTAGTTAAAATTAACTGTCTGGTTACATTTTATTATCTTAACGTTGCTAAATGCTACTAATATTTTAGAATATTTACTAAGAGTTCATATTTTACTCTTTATGATGCAGATTAGAAAAAGAGTTATAGTGTGATAATATAATGAGCTTGGATATTTATTCAACAGTTCAGTTTACAGATGACTGTTCACATATACATACCATTCTATTTCAGAATGCTTTTTACATTTTGCAGAAAAGAAAACTGAATAGTATAACAAGTAATAAGAGAAGGAACTACATATAAAATTGAGGTCCTCTGGCTTTGTAGGTCATGAATATTCAAATACAGCCAGTTGGAAGGAGCCTTTAACACCCATGACCTTGATGGTCAACAAATTGGAGTTTTAGTGCATACTTTTACCACAAATTAACTGTTAATTAACCTGCTTAGACAGTACATTCCTTGTTTGTGAAATAATGATTGATATAAACATTGATTCTCATTCCTACTAGCTCTAAAATTATTCTTTGTAGCTGGAGCCCTACCATCTTCCTGCACATGTGTTACGGTATGAATATGTTCAATGTAACAGCACATTTCCCTACTTAAGTTCTGAACCAACTCATTCAAGTAGAATAAATGAAGAACATAAATATCATCTTTATTACTAATACAGCTTGTATAGGATAACTTGCTCCACCACTGATAAGGAAAGGTAAATTGTAAGAGAAAAGCCAGAGATCCTATGATAATTTATTAATATAGTCCTCTTCTTGAACTACCAAGAGTGAAATGTGTTTATCTCTTATTATTTTGTTAGATTATACACTTAACTCAAACCTAAATAATCCTACTGGAACTGCCAAAAGAGCGAATAAAAACGACTGAGTTTCTTAAAAAACTGAATACATGTACACATTTATTCTATTTACTTCTTTCTTGTTTGCCTTTTTTTTAAACTACTTATTTCAGTCAAAGGTTACAATACCAAAGAACCTTTTTTTTTTTTTTGGTTTGAAATGCATTTATTTATTCACATTAAAGACCAACCTCTCTATATTCACTGGAAATAGGCAATTTTTTAAATTTATATTATTCAAATATCTGTTTACTGAAAGATAGATTAACTAGATATTTTAGATTTTCTAAATGAGATATCTAGATTTAGATATCTAGATATTTTAAAAAGTAAAAATATTAGTGGCAAAAAAGTTAAAAAAAGAAAATGGAGTAAATAAGAATAAACACATTTTAAATCTAAGAATGGACAGTAAGAAAATGAAAAATCACAAAGATATAATTTACAATATATTTTTGTAATAAAATACTTATTGAACATGTATAATATATGTAATATATTATATATATTAAATACATGTATAATGTATTAATCACTGTCCCAGGCACCTTGTGTAAAAGGTGGTATCTAACTTCAATGAAGAGGAGACTGACACTTAAGGTAACAATTTACTACAGTTAGCTCAAATCGCTAACAAGTTTATGCATATGCAACACTGCATAACTAGTGGTAAAACTCAGATAGAGTATATTTAACATCAGATATTAAAATAAATAAGGCCTACGTATTTAAGATAAATAAGACGTTAAAATAAACAAGGCCTATTTGTTAGAATTCTGTGTTTCACAAAGGGGAAAAATAAACATAACATCAGTCACATTTGGCCACCTATTTTCCCATGCCATTGAGCCATTCTACTGCATTATGGAATGGCTAGTAATTGATTTGATGTTAATGATCCTTTTGAGGCCGTAATTTTTGTTATTGAGAGAGAAAGCCAAAGTTACAGAGATTTTCTCTTCTGCTTTCTTTTATAAACTGTATGGTTTTAGATTTTAATTTTAAATCTTTGGGGCATTTAGAGATTTATTTTTTGAGTAAGGATGTGAAGGATTGGTTAATGTCTCTCTCCTCGTCTTTTTATATAGCAGATACCTGGTTGTTCCAGCATCATTTCTTAAAAAGGCTTCCCTTTTCCATTTGAATTTCTTTAGTACTTTTATTAAAAATCATCTGAAAATATGTAATTGGTATGTTTCTATACTTTCTATTTTGTTCCACTGACCTATATGTCAGTCTTTTTGCCAATAACATGTTGTCTTGATTAATGTAGCATTGTAATAACTCTTGAAATTAAAAGGTATTAAATATATAAACTTTATTCTTTATAATTTCTTTCTCTAACCTAATTACTTATACTTCTACAAAAATTATGTGTTTATTTATTTAACTTTTAAGTTTAGGGGTACAAGCTCAGGCTTGTTACTTAGGTAAACTTGTGTCATATAGGTTTGTTGTACAGATAATTTCATCAACGAAGTACTAAGCCTAGTACTCATTACTTATTTTTCCTGATCCTCTTCCTCCTCCCACCTTTCATCCTCTGAAATGGACCAGTGTGTGTTGTTCCACTCTATGTGTCCAAATTTATAATTAGCTTGTCAGTTACTACATTAAATAAATACCTGCCCAAAATTTTATTGTAATTTCACTGAATCTATAGATATTTGGGAAAATTGATGTCTTAAAAAGCATTGAGTTTCCAAATCATTAAATATGGTATATTTCTCCACTTAATTCTTCAATAATTTTTCAGCAATATTTGTAGGTTTAGTATAGCAGATTCAACATCTTTTTTGTTTAGTTAACTCCAAGTACTTTTTCCTGAAAATTAGATACCTCAATTACTGTATCACTACAAACTTAAACTGCTTTTACATTACAGACTCATTCTCTTTTATCATATATATATGTGTGTGTGTGTGTGTGTGTATATATAAATGTAAATTCTAATTAAAGCTCCTGAAACTATATTAAGATGTTTGCATATAAATGCAATACAATATTATTTTTAAATAAGCCAATTTCTAACAAAATGTATAACTAAAACTAGATCAAAATGTCTAAATGTATTTAAGAATCTATGAATGGACCACAACTAAATCATGATAGGACACTGTTGAAAGAAGAAAGAAATCAAGTAATATATTCCTGTAACCTTACAGTTATTACCAAGATATACCTGTAAAAATCAATTATTTTTATAAAGCCATTGAAAGAAATATAACAGATTATAAAATAAACATTGTCTTTTTTCATTTTAAAAGTTTTAAGTGGCTTAATGATATTTTACTTCCTTTGGTTACCATTTAGTGTTTAAGGAGTTTTATACCGGAAATATTAGCATTTCTAAACGTTCAAACTTCACATAAAGCAGTTGTCATTTTAAAATCAATTACTGTGCTTTCTATCTCTCACATAAAATTGTTTTTTATTATATCACTCAATTAAATTTAGAAGTACCCACTCTTAAGACCATTTGAATCAAAAGTACTAACCTTTTCTCTTGGTTTCTTTTATTTTTTTTCATCCTCTTTTCAGACAGGCAGTCGAAAGCATTATGGTAAAAGAAGGGAAATTTCACATTTTAACATGGCCCATCAAATAGCTAACATTTTAGCTTTATGTATGAAACAGAAGGTTTTTAAAGTAACTTAAATGAATGGACTAGATAAAAATTATACAGTATAATAACCATAAAGCCAGATTTTATACAGAGATAACAATACATACACACAAAAAAACATATTTGCTCTCTTTCACACACACATACACACACACATCATCATCATCATTATCACCACAACCACTACGGCCAACATTTATTTTTAGAAATATAAATTCAGCTCAGTAATCTAGATATTTAATCATTAAAAAAATAAGTTTGGTTAAATATTGTATTTAATTCTGCTTATCTTAGAGAACACAGTTTCTGAAGAAAAGGAATAGCCAAAGTTAGCAGCCTGCTACTGTTTCATCTTTAAATCAGACTGTGGACTTCCCTCTACATGCCTGACCTTTTGTCTCATACATTACATCTACAATTAATGTGGTTCAGTGACCCTCTTGTCAGTAGCTGCTAATGAGATTTAAAGCCGTCTTTAAAACCAGCTTCAACAGCCTTAGTGTTATTTGACAGCATTTTTTGATCTGCTTTAGTATTAGGCATGTAAAAGGAACACACAAATTGATGTTTGGCAGAGATGTCAATCAGGCATCTGATATATTCTTCCTGTTAAATTTAAATGTATTTTGATAGGATTTATGGCTGATGAAGATTCCTTAGTCTAGGAGTTTTCTTTTTATGATCACCTTTATGTTTGTTTATTTGTTTTTTGGTGTTTGCTTCAGTCTCATTCATAAAACTTAAAGATAAAGTGACTTAGAGTGAGTGTCAAAATAATTTTGAACAATCCCTAAACAAAATACAGTAGCAGTATAAAACTACATACTGTCTGTCAGGTACTTTAAATTTTTAGGATTCTTAATGTATTAACATGTTTGTAGACTTACCAGACCAATATAAGCTTATAGTATTCTACAATTTTTAAAATATAATGCGTGCATAATTTGTTGAAATTGTAAAGGTCCTTTTGGATATATAAAAAATATATCTTTAGAAAAGAAAAAAAATATTCGATTTTTTCAAGCATTCAGTAAATACAAAAATGATATACAATATTTTCTTATCAGATTGGAAAAAAGAATGCAAAGGCACAATTCTATTATCCAATTTTAATGAGAACATAATTAGTATATAGATTTTTGAATGGTAAATTTTAATAAGTATGAGAAAAATTGAAAGTTTTGTTAGTCTTTCAATCATATACTCCTCTCCAATGAATACATACTAAATAAATAACCCAGTTAAAGCAGAAGATTTATGTATATATCCATGTATTACATTATATTGCAGTTATTTTAAACAACAATATATTAGAAATTAACATTTTGTTCAAAAATAAGGTTGTAGTTATATACTACTGTACATGTATAAGAGATATAATACATAGATAAGAAAGTATGATGCAGTATTTATAAATAAAAGTAAATGTTTAAATATTGGAAAGTGAAAATAAATTCTTTCAAAACTATAAAGTTAGTGTAATCAGAATACTTGGAGAAATGTTAGATAGCTAGACAGGTAAGTAACAAACAGTTAAAACTACCATTAACTGTGTTATTTGTCACTATTGGAATTATGAAGAATTTTCATTTTTACACAGTTTTTATGTATAAATTTTCTTTACTATGTATGCATGTCTTCAACAATCAGAAAAATAATGTATATTAGACTCAAATCAAACAAATGTGAAACTTACTACCTGACTCTCCCATGTCTAGAGCCAGTTCTTCTATGGTTATTGGATCTTTCTTGCTGTCATTATCTGCCCTGGGTGAAGCAACTGGTGCTAAAATGAATTTTTGTGTGTTAAGACATGATTATGATACCATCACTTCTTAAAGCCTATGTAGAATACATATCCCATCTTATAAGCTATCTCTTGTTGTTATTGTTGTTGTTGTTTTCCATAGTCAACATTTCAGGAATGAATCTGTAATGTGATTCATTTGTATACAGACTAAGCCTCACAAAGATATAATACTACAAGGATTTACCGCCTGTGATTTTTCTTTTAAAACATCTAAGAACCACAGTTGTCAAAAATAAGCAGGTGTCATCCATCCAATAGAAGCATTTTTGCATAACAAATATAAACTGGTATTAAATTGGATGATATAACTATGACAAAGGTTTTTCCTGGATAATGCAACCCATATATACCTTTTTAATCTAAATGATAATACCTCCTGAAGCAGGAGTCAGTAAAGTATACCCTATATGCTATACATGGCTTATCTCCTGTTTTTGCAGAGCCCAGGAGATAAAAATGGTCTTACATTTTTACGTTCTTGAAAAGAAATTAAGGCAATAATTATCTTGTAACATATGAAAATTATATGAAGTTTAAATTTCAGCATTCACAAAGTTTTATTGAAATATAGCCACACTCAATATCTGCACATTGTCTATGACTGCTTTCACTGTACAACTGCAGAGTTGAGTAGTTAACACAGAGACCATATGTCCTGAAAAGTTGACAATGTTCACTCTCTGATCCTTTTTACAGAAAAATTTATCGATGCCTACATTAAAGTAGATTGCTTGTGGAATTGATTCTGAGTCCACAAGAAATGCATAATGATTCTGGCTACAGAATATTTATTCTTGGTACCCCACCTTGACTTTTTACATGACATCTACATGGGTGATTTGAAGTTTTTATTACGTCTTTTAGTCTTTTTAATACACTTATTATGATGCAATGTATTTAAGAAAACACACATTTTCTTTTGTTCCTTGAGAGAGTGGTACACTCCTGGCTCAGACTCTGTGATGTTGCAGTCTTATATTTTTCTAAATGAAGCCCTCTATCCAAAGTAGTGTTATTTTCACAGCTGTGTTTTTCTGGCTACAATAGCTTCTGACTGCTCAATTGCAATAGGAGATGAGTTTTTAAGTATCTAGAATAAAATGAGTCTTTCTGTTTGGCATATTAATTTCTAACTATTCACTGTCCTATGACATCTCAGTGTACTATAAAAAGTCCCCTTGGAAACACAGCAAATGAGCATTATTCTTTGACCTGCACATGACTAATACTGTTGTTTTTTCTGTTACATAAATCCAATTTGATTTTTTTCACAAACACTGGTTTCAGGAAAATAACTACAACCAGACATATTACCACACTTTTCTAGAGCCTTAAAAGCAAAACTCAACGACAAGTAGTGCAAGATATGATCAAATGTTGATAGAAGTATCTAGATATGCAAGTTTCTACAGAAGGATCAATGTACATTTATTATCTGCACTCACAATCTTCTACGAAACTTCAGGAATTTGACCATTTTCTTTTTTAGCTACAATGTATAAATGTGTATTTGTCACACACATAATCAATATCCAAACTTTTATACAAGTCAAAGTGAACATATTGTTATTTTCTTATTGACTGATGAAGTTATTAACATGAAAAGTCAATGTGACAGAAAAGTTATTGATATCTGAGACATTTGATGATTAACTGATTTCTACCCAAACTAATTCTGTGACTCATTTTACATTTTAGAAAATACTTCACTATTAATTTTCCTATAGTAAACTTTCTATGGCATCGAAGACATACTTTAACTTTGCTCTATTTTAAATATAATTTTTTTCAAACAAAATAATTGCATGATATATTTAAAAATTTGTTTGGAAGGACTTCTTATAATTTTTTTTGTTAGGAAATTAAGATGTAACCAGACCCATTTACTGTTTCTAATTTCATCATCTGCGTATGTTTTCATTAATGGAAATTCATGTGGTTCCAGTACTCGAGAACTTAGGAGATGAGGAGGGACACAGTGGCAAGTCCCCTGGATTTTCTTTTTGTGTCCCTTAACCCAGACTGGAGACAACAGAAATTATAAATACAGAAACTCCATGGGCATAGTGATAATAAATTTCCAGTCTTCTAGGAAAAGGCAACCAAGCAACACAGAAAACCTACCACAAGTACCTCTGTATATCAGTAAAACAACATGGAAAAAAATTGCATTCCTACCTCAATTAGCAAAAGCAGAGAGGAAAAACTGGACATCCACCCTTGCCAGGCTTAAATTAGGCATGCTGATCTGTCCTCCAGTGTATGTCAGAGAAGCACAATTGAAGAACCAAGACTTTCATTTTTTTTTTATATTAAGGAGATTGTCTTTTCACAGTGTCAGTGTAGACCATGTGGAGAGACTGTAATTTTACCTGCAGCAGTGGTAACAAAGCACCTGTCCCCATCCCACGAGGGTGGGGTCAAAGGGGGGCTAGTGGAGAGTCAGATCCTTCACCATCACCCAGCAGTAACAAGGCCACTTCCTATCATATCGTATTGGAAATTAAAACTAACAACACTTAAAAAGCATTTATGAGTTAATTTAACTATAAAATATGACCATTACTTGTTAAATAAAGAATATATTTTAACATAAGTATGTATTCAAAGTCACATAAATGTAGTGACAAATGTGTCCTTTAGTTATATTTACAGAACTTCCTTAATATTAGGTTGGTGCAAAAGTAATTGAGGTTTTTGCCATTACTTTAAATGGCAAAACCCACAGTTACTAACATCTCATAATTGTTTCTGCTTGTAATCACTTGTGCTGTATTATTTTAAATGAAGCACATGAATCAGACATTATAAGTGTATTCATTTACATACATATAAATACATACATAAAATTGGAAAGAATATTTTAGTAACCTTTCTGTGGCTTTAATGTTACATCAAACTTGATAAAGGCTGATTGTGATATTGGATTAAAAATCCATATAACAGAAGCTTTTTATACACTGTTGCATTAAAACCCATTAGTTTGCCTTGATTATTTTTAAAGCAGAGTTGAGGTCGTGGACAATTTGTGTGTTTCTCAATGCTCCCAATGCCCTATAATCTAATCTCCAAGATCAGAAGAAAATATCAATTCTCCTTAGCACTTGAGAATGCAAACACCCCACGCATCTGTCATATTCTAATACCATCTAATTAAAGAAGGCCTTCATCACATGGTCTGCCCCTTAGTCGGGGATTTCATACAGAACTGCATTTGTAGAAAAAGAAAGGAATCATTTGTGAATCCTCAAAAAGTGGGAGTACTGATGACCTGGGCAGTACACACAGCGCTGTCACCTGACTTGCCCCCCACTGTGTGATGCTGCTATGCGTTTCTGCTTTTCTTCCTATTGTTTTTGCATAGTAAAGGGGAGTCCTGGTTGACTTGGATGCCAAGTCACATATCTCTATGCATTCTATTCTTTAAATAAAGAGATTAAGTTGACTGGAGAGACTAGTGAAAAATGGAGATCTTTCATCCAAAAATATGAAAGATACTAAAATTAGTCAATCATACAAATTTTAAAGTAGTGAAAAGCCAGAGATCACAAACAGTGTCTGAAATGTTTGCCAAAGCCAAAAGGTTAGGAACTGACACTGAAGGCCAGATTAAAGTACCAGATATTTGTATGCCTATGGGGGCATAGTCTGCGAGAGGGTTGGCTTCATATGATGGAATAAAGGTAGGATAGATATCTTAGGTGAAAATACATATAAGAACATGCATTTCTAGACTCAGTGCTCTAGATATGATAACCGTGGTGAGTACTAACAAAATGTAGTTAGTCATTTACGTATTACTTATGTTCAGCCAAACTGATAACGTTTTTTAAAGAGTTACATCAAACAATAACTCCCGAAAAGCATGTCATCTCTATCTACTCCCCTCCCCCATATATTGTCAGATATTTTTCACAGTGATATTTTTGACATAGGTCTTTTATTTTTTTAATTTTGTTTTAATTTATATAGTGTATTTGTGAATTTAGATCAAATAATGTAATCTCTCTTTTTCTTTATTGTTATTTGTTTTTTGCTCACTTTCTATAATATTAAATCTCTGACTTACTGCAGTGCTGACAAATAAGATAAGAGCTTTAAAGAGTTTTAAAGGTAGAACTATTTTTCTTTCCTTAGATCAAATAATATATTTTGCAGGGTTTTGCAAATATTGCTGGGGATTGTCCTCCAGCTTTTCTGATGTAAGTCATTAAATTGACCTCAAGAAAAGAGAATTTGTTCTTTTATTCTGGAAGCCGTTTCAGTATTTTGATAGACAAATAAAGTCTTTGTATATTTTTAGAATTCTGGTCTATTTCCATATACTCAGGTGTTAATGAATTGAGATAATTGTGTTACTTCAGCTGTGGCCACAGTTCTTATCCTGTGCTGTGTTTTGTGTTAGCAACTAGCAAGACTAAGCTCCAGTTACCCACAGTGGTTTGGTGATTTGCTTGACGATGCATCCTTTATTGATGGGGGCTTACTTCCAATTTTACTCATCTACTCCTCTAATGATGTTTCCTGATTTTCTTCCCAAATATACTACTTGTGTTTGTATGCTTGTTTTAACATCTGCATCTGAGAGGTGAAAACTAAACCTGCCACCTTTTTCAAATTTTTATGTGGCAATAACTCAATAGCCCTAGTACTTTATTTTCATGGTTCTCACCTAGGAGATTATCCAATTAGAACGTTGTAAATTCATTAAAATCCAAAAGCGAATGGAAATGGTCAGTGTAGACAGCACACTGTTGCCTATAGGCAGGAGTATTTGCAAGGACATAGAGAAAATCCTATGAGAAGAGGAATATACATCTCATTCAGATGCACAATTCATATACACAAATGGTATATGGGTGGATGAAACTAGCCTTGACCTGCCATCATCATCCTTTAAAGTAGTTAACAGAGTAGGAGAGAAACTCATAGCATTATACTGGAAGAAACATTTACCTCTCAAATATAGTCTGGTTCAAATATTGTCTGACCCAGTAGAGACTTATTAGAATATATCACCTGATTTTGTAAGCCCCACTATAGATTAAATTTATCACCAAGTGGACCTAGAATAACTTTAGCCCTAGGTAGCATCCACTTAAGAGGGGTCTGAGTATAGGGGGGTCAGGAATGACATGTGATCTGGCTCTGCAACACTGCTAAATACCATGCATTCATAGGTACTGTCTCTGCTAGAAAGAGAACAGTGAGTCTCTCAAGAACAACAGACACCCAACTTAGCATCTTTGTAAATATGTACCTCACTAGCTTTCATTATAGTGAAAGTTTATACATACATACACATGCATATGTGTTGTGTGTGTATTTTGAAAGATCTACATGTTCACTAATTGCTAAAGCTAATTAAATGCATAGTTGTTATTAATTAGCAAAATCTTTCTTTTTTTTTTGAATGATGTTTTATGTGAGAATAACATGAATTTTGGAGGATGAGGGGCAGCATGCTATAGTTTGAGTATTTGTTTTCTTGTTGTTGTTGTTGTTGTTGTTGTTTTTTAATTATACTTTAAGTTTTAGGGTACATGTGCACATTGTGCAGGTTAGTTACATATGTATACATGTGCCATGCTGGTGCGCTGCACGCACTAACTCGTCATCTAGCATTAGGTATATCTCCCAATGCTATCCCTCCCCTCTCCCCCCACCCCACAACAGTCCCCAGAGTGTGATATTCCCTTTCCTGTGTCCATGTGATCTCATTGTTCAATTCCCACCTATGAGTGACAATATGCAGTGTTTGGTTTTTTGTTCTTTTTTTTTTTTTTTTTTTGAGACGGAGTCTCGCTTTGTCGCCCAGGCTGGAGTGCAGTGGCGCGATCTCGGCTCACTGCAAGCTCCACCTCCCGGGTTCACGCCATTCTCCTGCCTCAGCCTCCCGAGTAGCTGGGACTACAGGCGCCCACTACCACGCCCGGCTAATTTTTTTGTATTTTTAGTAGAGACGGGGTTTCACCGTGTTAGCCAGGATGGTCTCGATCTCCTGACCTCGTGATCCGCCCGCCTCGGCCTCCCAAAGTGCTGGGATTACAGGCGTGAGCCACCACGCCCGGCCGGTTTTTTGTTCTTGCGATAGTTTACTGAGAATGATGATTTCCAATTTCATCCATGTCCCTACAAAGGATATGAACTCATCATTTTTTACGGCTGCATAGTATTCCATGGTGTATATGTGCCACATTTTCTTAATCCAGTCTATCAGTGTTGGACATTTGGGTTGGTTCCAAGTCTTTGCTATTGTGAATAATGCCACAATAAACATACGTGTGCATGTGTCTTTATAGCAGCATGATTTATAGTCCTTTGGGTATATACCCAGTAATGGGATGGCTGGGTCAAATGGTATTTCTAGTTCTAGATCCCTGAGGAATCGCCACACTGACTTCCACAATGGTTGAACTAGTTTACAGTCCCAGCAACAGTGTCAAAGTGTTCCTATTTCTCCACATCCTCTCCAGCACCTGTTGTTTCCTGACTTTTTAATGGTTGCCATTCTAACTGGTGTGAGATGGTATCTCATTGTGGTTTTGATTTGCATTTCTCTGATGGCCAGTGATGGTGAGCATTTTTTCATGTGTTTTTTGGCTGCATAAATGTCTTCTTTTGAGAAGTGTCTGTTCATGTCCTTTGCCCACTTTTTGATGGGGTTGTTTGTTTTTTTCTTGTAAATTTGTTTGAGTTCATTGTAGATTCTGGATATTAGCCCTTTGTCAGATGAGTAGGTTGAGAAAATTTTCTCCCATTTTGTAGGTTGCCTGTTCACTCTGATGGTGGTTTCTTTTGCTGTGCAGAAGCTCTTTAGTTTAATTAGATCCCATTTGTCAATTTTGGCTTTTGTTGCCATTGCTTTTGGTGTTTTAGACATGAAGTCCTTGCCCATGCCTATGTCCTGAATGGTAATGCCTAGGTTTTGTTCTAGGGTTTTTATGGTTTTAGGTCTAATGTTTAAGTCTTTAATCCATCTTGAATTGATTTTTGTATAGGGTGTAAGGAAGGGATCCAGTTTCAGCTTTCTACATATGGCTAGCCAGTTTTCCCAGCACCATTTATTAAATAGGGAATCCTTTCCCCATTGCTTGTTTTTCTCAGGTTTGTCGAAGATCAGATAGTTGTAGATATGCAGCGTTATTTCTGAGGGCTCTGTTCTGTTCCATTGATCTATATCTCTGTTTTGGTACAAGTACCATGCTGTTTTGGTTACTGTAGCCTTGTAGTATAGTTTGAAGTCAGGTAGTGTGATGCCTCCAGCTTTTTTCTTTTGGCTTAGGATTGACTTGGTGATGTGGGCTCTTTTTTGGTTCCATATGAACTTTAAAGTAGTTTTTTCCAATTCTGTGAAGAAAGTCATTGGTAGCTTGATGGGGATGGCATTGAATCTGTAAATTACCTTGGGCAGTATGGCCATTTTCACCATATTGATTCTTCCTACCCATGAGCATGGAATGTTCTTCCATTTGTTTGTATCCTCTTTTATTTCCTTGAGCAGTGGTTTGTAGTTCTCCTTGAAGAGGTCCTTCACATCCCTTGTAAGTTGGATTCCTAGGTATTTTATTCTGTTTGAAGCAATTGTGAATGGGAGTTCACTCATGATTTGGCTCTCTGTCTGTTGTTGGTGTATAAGAATTCTTGTGATTTTTGTACATTGATTTGAGGGAAATTTATAGCACTAAATGCCCACAAGAGAAAGCAGGAAAGATCCAAAATTGACACCCTAACATCACAATTAAAAGAACTAGAAAAGCAAGAGCAAACACATTCAAAAGCTAGCAGAAGGCAAGAAATAACTAAAATCAGAGCAGAACTGAAGGAAATAGAGACACAAAAAACCCTTCAAAAAATTAATGAATCCAGGAGCTGGTTTTTTGAAAGGATCAACAAAATTGATAGACAGCTAGCAAGACTAATAAAGAAAAAAAGAGAAAAGAATCAAATAGACGCAATAAAAAATGATAAAGGGGATATCACCACCGATCCCACAGAAATACAAACTACCATCAGGGAATACTACAAACACCTCTATGCAAATAAACTAGAAAATCTAGAAGAAATGGATAAATTCCTTGACACATACACTCTCCCAAGACTAAACCAGGAAGAAGTTGAATCTCTGAATAGACCAGTAACAGGATCTGAAATTGTGGCAATAATCAATAGCTTACCAACCAAAAAGAGTCCAGGACCAGATGGATTCACAGCCGAATTCTACCAGAGGTACAAGGAGGAACTGGTACCATTCCTTCTGAAACTATTCCAATCAATAGAAAAAGAGGGAATCCTCCCTAACTCATTTTATGAGGCCAGCATCATTCTGATACCAAAGCCGGGCAGAGACACAACCAAAAAAGAGAATTTTAGACCAATATCCTTGATGAACATTGATGCAAAAATCCTCAATAAAATACTGGCAAAACGAATCCAGCAGCACATCAAAAAGCTTATCCACCATGATCAAGTGGGCTTCATCCCTGGGATGCAAGGCTGGTTCAATATACACAAATCAATAAATGTAATCCAGCATATAAACAGAGCCAAAGACAAAAACCATATTATTATCTCAATAGATGCAGAAAAGGCCTTTGACAAAATTCAACAACCCTTCATGCTAAAAATTCTCAATAAATTAGGTATTGATGGGACGTATTTCAAAACAATAAGAGCTATCTATGACAGACCCACAGCCAATATCATACTGAATGGGCAAAAACTGGAAGCATTCCCTTTGAAAACTGGCACAAGACAGGGATGCCCTCTCTCACCACTCCTATTCAACATGGTGTTGGAAGTTCTGGCCAGGGCAATTAGGCAGGAGAAGGAAATAAAGGGTATTCAATTAGGAAAAGAGGAAGTCAAATTGCCTCTGTTTGCAGATGACATGATTGTATATCTAGAAAACCCCATTGTCTCAGCCCAAAATCTCCTTAAGCTGATAAGCAACTTCAGCAAAGTCTCAGGATACAAAATCTTACTTTCACAGATCAAAAAACCAAGGGTGAAAAGGGTAAAAATGTGGCCTAAAGTCTAACCTGCTCGCTCACTGCGCTATATATCCTCTTGGGACTTCTGTCTGTATTTTCAAATCTCAATACTCATATAAACTTCCAAAATGTACATACAACAAGGAAGTTCAAAGATTTCTAACTTTAAATCAGCATCTCAATGCAAAACAAATTTCTGCAATAATTTAACTGATAATAAAACAATAACAAGAATGCATCCCAAAAAGATGTAGTAATTAGTATTAGTGTACCCAAAGAGCCATGTGAATTATTCTATATGATGAATGTTATCCTACAAAACACAAACAAGGTAATTTGGGAACTTTAGCAATAACCAAGACAAAGCAATGAAGAATATGTTGACTTTTTATTTTTCACTTTTTTTTTGTAGAATCAGTCATCTGCTTATTTTTTTCTTTCTATTTGAAGTAAAATAAATACTTTTCTAGTTCAGTCTCACATTACTTCCATTCAGAGTTTCAGAGATAGTTCAATCTGAAAGTGGCCTTTGAAGAAACCACATATCTAGTGAAATGCTCCAGCCCTTTTCAGAAATAGTCTCAGAGTCTTTGTAAATGTCAAAGGAGAGCCAGAAATCTCAAACAGTTGCCAAAACCAGAATATCTCTGAATGTCACAATGATGCTTGGTACATGTCTACCATACAGGGCTTTTTTTGTGGGTGTCAAATTCTGTCAGGTTCATCTCAAAGAAGCATAACATTTTAGAAGAGGATTTAAGAGGTTTAGGGTAAAATAATACTTATGTTTTGCATGGGTCAACAGTTACTGCAGTTGAACATGATCAGGTTGAATAGAGGCATGTTGGCGCATTTCAGTTGCAGATAAGTTTTCAAATGATTTTATTTTTTCCCCATAAAGCTATGATTAATCATGTTTTCATGCTGTCTACTTAAGTAACAAGAAAGTAACTATTTCCATTTTTAATTCTAAGTCATTGGTGAGTTTTTGACATTTTATTTAGTGACATGGGTTAATTTCATACTCACCAAGATAGCTTCATAATTGAGACACATTGGGTTACTATAGCAGCAAGGTAGTATTTTTAATAAAAACTAGGGACCCTACTGTTACTCCCTATCATGAGATAACAAATTTAACCCGTGACACTATTTTATCATGTGATTTACAAAGTTTCACAGAGAAATATAGATATCTGCTCTAATGGCTTGTTATTTGAATAACACAAAATATAAATGCTTGAAACATTTTTAAATTTGTTTTTAACTGAGGTATTACTTTGAGTTGTAAACATTTTTTCTTTTAGGTTTTATTTAGCTGTTTTTGTGTGTGAGTCTATTGCTTTAAGTATTTATTCAAATATATATGTTTTTAAAGGCATTTTTATGAGTGCTATTTTGATTATTTCTTTTGATTCATTGTAGGTTTTGCCTATTACAGGGTATCCTAAATTCATATTCAAGCTTTTAATACTTTATATTGTTTATTTCTTTCACATTTTCTACTTTCTAAAATTTCAACTGAATCCTTTCTAAAATTAAACTGTGTAACACACAGTTTTAAAATAAAAACTTATGTTTTGCCATATCTATTCCATTTCTGATCTTCTTTTCTCTAACAAGGATGTCTTTTAACTCCTCACATTTCTACTTCCCACTATAAAAACCCTTCCTTTTAAAGCTTATTATAATGGTTTTTCCACAAAACTTACTTGATACTTCAGGTTCCATATAACTTTTCCTTTGAAATAAATGTCTATATTGTACAAGTGACCCTTCCTATTACCAATTAGAATGAAATCTGATCCCTCCTTTCCTTGGTAGGGCAGGAACCAATTCTTAAATATCGTCATATCTCACCTTAATGCAGTACCTAATATAGTACCTAATACCAAGGTTAGCATATAACAGATGTTCAATATAATTTTGAAAGAAAGATTGGTTGCCTTCATTTTATGGATATAGTGTTTCCTATTTGGAGACTACATTTTACATTTTTCGTTACAATTGCTTGTGACCGTGTGACTGAATTCTTGCCAATGGATTGGAACAGAATTGCTTTAGAGAATTTCACATTTACTTCTTAAAGAGAAATCCCTCCTTCTGACTATGTCTCATCCTCCCAGGACAGAGAACTAGAATCCCTTGGGGATAATGGAGAAAGTATTAGAAGCAACTGAACAACTAAAAAGTGAAGTCTCTTCTTTTTTTAATTTTATTTTTTAAACTTGCATATAATAAATGTACATATTTATGGAGTACATAGTGAGTTTCATTACATAAAGTGTACAGTGATCAAATTAGGTTAATTAACACATTCATGTTCATCCCCTCAAACATTTATCATTTGTTTGTGTTGGCAGCATTCAAAATTGTCTCTTCTAGCATTTGAAAATATGTAATAAATTTGTTGTTGACTATAGTCACTCTACAGTTGTATAGAATAATAGGAGAGAAACAAAGCCTCTTCTTGGATTTAGAATACATACTTCAGGATTATTGTTTGAAAAACAACAGTAACAAAACCTTATTTTGGCTCATTAACCATTGTTTTATTGGGTCTTTCCCACTCTCTTTCTCTCTCTCTCTTTTTTTTTTTTTTTAACATTAGCCTAGTCTTAACCTAATAAATTTATTTAATAAAATAAATTGATGAATTTGAAGTTTTCGGTAAGTGTTTTACATTTTTTAACATC
Source organism: Gorilla gorilla gorilla (assembly GCF_029281585.2). Classification (NCBI taxonomy): domain Eukaryota; kingdom Metazoa; phylum Chordata; class Mammalia; order Primates; family Hominidae; genus Gorilla; species Gorilla gorilla. The sequence continues at coordinate 69,660,433 of NC_073238.2, forward strand.
CATATATGCACTTATTTTATATATCCTGATTTACTATCACACGCTCAGAGGGTCTACATAGAATTATCATTTTGGGTTTGATAACACACATGCACAAGGCATGTTTAAACATCTGTAAAGAAGCCAGAATATTAGGAAATGGAATATTAGGAAACTAAAGAATAGACCATTTTATAGCGTCTTAGTTGGAAATATGGTAATCTTCTTTAAAATTATTCTATAAAACCACTAGAAAACCTGAAATTGTAAATACCCATAAGCTACTAACATAGGAACAATTTTATGTGAGAAAAAGGTCAAAAACTTATTTCTTCAAATATCATTTTTGTTAAAAAGCAGACAATGATTTGGAAAGATTTCTAAAAATCATATATTACATTTGTTTTTCAGCATTTAATATTGCATTTTTACAAAGTCCTGATTTAATGACATATAATCAGCTCAGTGATATTCATCTTTTAAATGCTTTACTAATATTAACAAATTTTCCCTCAGAAGAACACTCTATATAATTATAAGACAATGAAACTAAACAAGCAACCTAATATTTTATTTACCACAAATAAATAATCTTGGGCATGAGTAATAGCTTTTCATCAAGTAACGCCCATGTTATGGAGTGGATATTTGTGTTCCTCCCACCAAAAAAAATTAAAATTTGAAATCCTAATCCCCAATGTGATATTAGGAGGTGGAGCATTTGGGAGGTAATTAGACCCTTTAGGAATGGGATTATGGATCTCATAAAAGAGATCCCAGAAAACTCTCTAGCTGTCTCTTTCCACCATATGAAGACAGGGCAAGAAGTAGAGACTGCTACCCAAAAGAAGACCTCACCAGAGCACAGCCTCGCTGGCACCTGAATCTCAGACTTCCAGCTTCTGGAACTGTGAGAAATCAGTATCTGTGGTTTATAAGCTATTCCGTTTATGATACTTTGGCTAAGCAACCTGAATGGACTAAGAAAATCTACGTTTTAAATAAAATATAACACACAGCAAATTTAATGACGAATTTTTTTTTTTTAGTTTCACATGACTGATATCCGAAATTTCATCAGTTGTCTCTAAAACATTCTTCATCTATTTCTAGGCTGAAAGAAAAGGAAAAAAGAAAGTTAAATTATGAATCATAAACCTATCAGATAAATTTAGTCATAATAGATCATCTTCCTAGATCATACAAGTTTTCATTATTTTATCCAGTACAAGTATGCTTATGTTAATATTAAATGTATATGTGTACTAGACACTCTGTTGCCTGAGTAGTTAGTTTTGCTTGAACTATAATTATATTATAAAGTACATATTTGGTGGTCACATGTATGTGAAGCTGACATAATTATAGAGTACTATCATGGAAATACATAGATCTTAATTTTTGTTTTCTCTGTATACTCTGACACTTTATGTCTTAAATATGGATGTGGAGGCTAAGAGTATTTTCTTTTTTTAATTATTTTATTGATTGATTGATTGATTGATTGATTGAGACGGGATCTCACTCTGTCACCCAGGCTGGAGTGCAGTGGCAGGATCTCAGCTCACTGCAACCTCCGCCTCCCGGGTTCAAGCCATTCTCCTGCCTCAGCTTCCTGAGTAGCTGGGATTACAGGTGTGTGCCACCACGCCCAGCTAAATTCTGTAATTTTTAGTAGAGATGGGGTTTCACCATGTTGGCCAGGTTGGTCTCCAACTCCTGAACTTAAGTGATCTGCCTGTCTCGGCCTCCCAAAGTGCTGGGATTACAGGCATGGGCCATCGCGCACTGCCTTATTTTCCAATATCTTCTTTGAAGTTTTTCTTTGCTTCTTGGTACCTCAGCTGAAACTTCTAGTGTAAGATTTTGTTATATTACAAAGATGTTGTCCCAATAAAGGGAAAGGAACAAAGGATCTGTATAAATCTAATGATATTTATCTAATGAACATTTTGATAAATTATTCAATAGAAAGAAATAAAAAAGAAGAGCCAGAGTGACAGAGGAGTTAGAAAGGAGCAGGAAGACCACTGAATTATTGTTTTTACCTATACTAACTCAACCTTTTATTGTCCCATTCTTAAATAATACTGTAGAAATAAATCAGCAATTGTCTCCCTGATAGATGATTGTCTCAAACGATAATTAGAATGTCTGTTGACATAAGGTCAAATCTAAGAGATGACTCTGAATTAGGCTCATTGAAAGCCAAGTTGACTCATATTTTTAGATTGCAAGAGAAACTCATTTAATGATGGATAAGAAGAACAATACCAGCACACATGTAGATGCACACATACCAACAGATTTCCTTGAGAACTCAGCAAAATAAAGTGGGCAAAGTAGCCAAAAGTATAATAAGCATATCTTTCAGGAAAAAATAATAGTTCTTCATAGATTCCCACTTAAAACATAATAGACATGTATATGATTTTGGTTCCAGACACTAGATCCTCAATTCAAATTGGCTGGGGAAAAATTACTTTTTCATATAAATTATGACCTTTTTGTTTAATGTGGTTAGTTAGCATATTCTCTCAACCAATGGTTCTTGAATCATATTGGAGAATTCTTAAGAGTACTGGGAAGAATTAATCCTTTTCCTTGATTGCCAAGTTGATAAAAACCAATTTAAGCTTCCTGATTACTTGCCAATTGAATGTGAGTTTGTCTCATTTTTTTATGATGTCTATGAGGATGGGATGAAATCACTGAACTGAATGAGGAAGAAGACCAGAAGTTTTGGAATGTTCTAAAACATAAAGCTACTGGTCAAAATCTTAAAATTGTTTTTATAATAAGAATCAAATAAGTGGCTGCCTGTATAAAGTCTTGAGAATTTTCATCTCAAAATCATTTCCCTAATTGGAATAAGTCAGTGAAAGTTCCTATTAAATGAACCTAATATTTAGGATATGATGGTCTTTGAATCTGTCATTTGCTAGGCAACAGTCCTCAGCTGTACAATCAAACACTAATCTAGGTATTGCTCTGAAGGTATTTTGTAGATGTAATTAAAGCTCATAAATAGTAAAGGATTTACTAACTAAGGGAGATTACCCTAGATAATCTAAGTTGGGCTGATTCAATCAGTTAAATGACCTTAAAAGTAGAGCTGAGGCTTCCTCGATGAAAAAGAAACTTTGTTGATGAATAAGGGCTTTAGCCCATGCCCAGGAATTTTGGAATGCCCTTCCTGTTGGTCTGCCCTATGAATATGGAGCTTGCCTAACCAGCCCCTATACTCACATAAGCTAATTCTTTACAATAAACATTTTAATATATCTTCCCTGCTAGTTTTGGTTTTTTTCTGATTGAACACTTGACAGTTACAGGTTTTGGTACCAGCAGTGGTCCTAGAGGAACAAAGTATTAAGAATAAATTTTGTGAATTTATTCTGGCTCATCTGGCATTGGTTCACGAATTCAATTTATGATAAAGTCACTAATAATTCAAATTCCAGTGGTAAAGAGACCATTGGTAGTTCATGGCATGATGTAGCAATAGAGATATACAAAATATAGCCTACTTAAATACCTATGGAATACGAGGTACTCAGTGACCATGTATTTGCTAAGTTACAACATTTTAGTCAAACTAGAATATATAATAAAATTGGATTGACTAACTGCTCTAAATTGCATTGGAAAAAGTTGAAAAAAATGAGTTCAGGGTTTCAAATTCTCAGATCAATATTTGCATAAAACACCTGAAATAATCTATGTCTGCCTCTAAATAAATTCTTATGTCTTAAAGAAGATTCAGAGTTGAAATTTCTGAAAAGCAAACACAAAGTTTCAGCCAGCAAGTTATTGAATTACAACACACATTGAATTCTCATTTTCTCAGGTGTTTTTCCATCAAGTGTGGGTATTGTTTGGGAAGGAATGGAATGGAAAAAAATAAAATGAGGACAAATAGGAAGATCCCAATAAAGCTGGGAAAATCAAATATTTAATTTATCTGAGTCTTCTTTAGTAGTAAAAGTAGCCCTTTCATCCCTATGAAAGGAAGTTAATTCTCCTTTGCCTAAAAACCGGTAAGAGACTTCTCTGAAGAAGTTTCCTGGCAAGGCAGGCACTGCTGATTATCTTCAAGATCTACCTCCACAACCCCTCTTTACTTCTAGACATATAAATAGACGCTAGTCCTAGCAGACCCCTAAAAATAAGACACAATTTATGTTCTATGGGAGCATGTATTGCATAACAAAGGAACTGCATCCATTTTTTTCAATTTATATAAAGAAAGAAATTTGGGGCATGTGTATAGAAAGGGATCTTACGAATGTTGACTCATAGTGGAAAAAATATAAGGTTGGATCAGGTCCAATTTATTGAAACAGGCCCACTAAGTTGAGATTCTGCATTTAATGTTTTAGCTTGAGGGGTTAGAAGGGGTGCCAGTAGTCCACCTGCCTGCTTGGCAGAAACATTAACCCAATTGTAGCCAACACTAAATAAAGTTGAAATGCCAGAATTACCTTAGTTTATTGTGGAAGAAAGTATCCAGAGACTTAGGGAGATTGAAATGTTATCTTTCAAGTCCTGTTTACTCAAATTACAAGATTCCAGAAGACACACTTTTTACCATGACAGTGAGAAATACATTTTCGAGGGAACACTAGAATCCTGGAATCATTCTGGTTGCTTGTCTCTGTAGATCAGAAATTATAGTTGGAACTGCTATAATTAAAGCTGGATCCACAACACAGTGGGGACAATGAGATCCTAGACTGGCGGGGGTCAAGTAGTGCCACTTAATTAACAAAGACAAGGGTGTGCTTATCATAATGAACAGTGAAGACAAAGCAGTTGTCAGAATAGTTTGACTCACAGATACCTGTAGAATTGGCCAGATGATCATAGTATCCATAAAAATAAATACGTAGGCCGTCTATTAAATTCTTACATGATCTGTACAGATAGGGAGTTGTAGGTCGAGTGGACATAAGTTTAACTAGAATAACAAAAACAGAGTCAAAACCCCTCCAGTCAATTTATAGATATAAACTAGTTTATTAACTCAGAATACCTTGAATACAGAGGAGGTTGGGCCTTTTTAAGGGAGGACCCCATTACTCTGCTAAAATATTATATGATTAGTCCTTTTTTTAGACTTCCCCAAAAAGGCTTACACCATCTACCAGGGTGACTGTACATTGGTTGGAGGAACATAGACTTTCTAGGAGTTGCCAAATACTGGCTCTGTTCTGACTCTAATTCCTATAGCCTCAAAACGTCACTGGGCTCACTCACTCATAGTAGGGGGTTACTACATAGGTCAAGTGATGAATAAGGTTTTAGGTTAGGTCCGTCTTAAAATGGTTGTAGTGGCTCTCCAAAGACATGTATTGATTATTTCTACATTTCTGGAATACATAATTGGAATAAAACTACTCAGCAATAGGCAGAATCTCCATATTGGTTCCCTAACTGTGTAGTTAGAGCTATTTTGGTAGACAAGGCAAAATGGAAGCCACTAGAACTTCCTTTACCTACCAAAATGTTGACCAAAAGCAATGCCATATTCTTCAACGGATTGTGGAGATTAGTGCCACCAAAGAGGATTTAAAAGATGCAGGGATGGTGATTCTACCACATCAGCATTTAACTTGCGTATTTTGCTTATGCAGCGATCAGATTTTAGAGAATGACAAAAGAGTATGGTAAGTTTAATTATGTGGTGACTCCACAGTTTACATTATGAATGGCTTCATTGTTTCAGAAAATTAACATTTCTTTGGTACCTGGTATGTTGTTACTGATCTGGTATTTTTAAAATATACCTATTAGTAACCACCAAAATTGATTTGCTTTCAGCTGACAAGCCATCAATATACCTTCACTATTTTACCTTAAGGGTATATCAGTAAGCAAGTCTTCTGTTCTCATTTAGTCCACAAGGGTTGTCTTTCTCTTCCACAAGGTATCATAGCAGTTCATTATATTGATGTTATTATGCTGATTGGACCTGGTGAGCACTAAATTACAATTAGTCTAAATGTATGGGTAAGGCATTTATATGTCAGAAGGTGGGAGGTAAATCACTCAAAAATTCAAGGGCCTTCCATCTCAGTAAAATTTCTGAGTCCAGTGGTCCAGGGCATTATGAGGTATTCCTTCTAAGGTGAAAAATAGGTTGCTACATCTGGCTCCTCTTGCAACTGAAAAAGAAGCATGACACCTAATGGGCCTCTTAGGATTTAAGAGGCAATATAGCCCTCATTTGGTCATGATAAAGCAAGCTGTTTCAAAAGTGACCCCAAAAGCTGCAAGTTTTGAGTAGGGCCCGGAACAAGAGAAAACGTCCAGGCTCCCATGCAAACTGCAATAACTATTCGTGATAAATGTATCTCAGATATCAAAATAAGCTAATATTTTGAGGAGGCAATAAAAGTTACAACTTCTTATAAATTTTTTAATATTAGTCAAATATGGAGATTTTCCTGTTGTAAGTTTGTTAATGTTGAATGCTTCTTTATACACCTCAGAAGATAGTTAAAAATGCAAATTGATAATATGTTTGTTGCTATTATTTCTGCATATTACATCTTATCATGGGCAGGTGACTATATGCTTTTTATGACTATGCTCAAACAAATGACAGTTGCTTTCTGCCTTTTTACGTAAAGATTTTAAAATAAATGATTTATTGAAATATCACTTTTTTTTTTTTGCTTGTAGTGGATTCTGATAAAAAAATGTTCATGCTGTGCGACTTTGAAAATGCCCTTTACTGGCAGCCAGCCTTTATTACAGCATTACTGTTTGCTGGCATTAAACAACACAATCAGGGGCCAATTTAAAGTCTAGAAATCAATCTATTTGAGATTAAGAGGCCCCCTATATGGCAATTATTCCCTTAGATGAATATACAATCTTTATTACTCCATAAATTTTGCTTAGCTTAAATCATAGAAGCACTTATGTATATTACATCACTGTAGGTAACATTTTATGTAGAATTTTCCAAAAAGGAACTTTGCTATATCTCATAATATCTAGTAATTTAAAACATTCATATTACAAGTCATTCCAACATGCTACATTGGAGTGTGATGAGAGGACTGAAAGGAACACCACAGTCAAGGTATTATATATCTTATATAGATGAGTTTATTAAGTAGAGATAAAATGTACTTTTACAGGGAGATTCACAGAATTTGATAAGTACTACATTTTCATTTCCAATAAGCTCAGTATTGAATCTTTTTCAGCATTTCTCTAGGATTCTGGAACAGAATATACTATGTCAACATTTGAATTTAGAAAGGGTATTATTTATATTAGAATTAAATTTTGTTAGTGACTAAAATAATTATTACTTCTCCATTAAAGAAGTTATTCTTATCTCAGTTTTTGCTTTGAAATTATACACTAAGTATTAAATACAAAGAAAACAATGTGAATATTTCTAAACTTATTTTTGTGTGGTTTAAAGTACAAGGAATCCATTAAAGACATTAAAGACATTTATTCGTAATACATAATACATAATAGCTCAATCCTTAAACATGTGTTCCACAAACCACTGCCATTGTTGCAACTTTACTGTTTTGATAAGCTTATCTACCAAATCTGAATTGCTAATTGTTTCATGAGGAAATGAAGACATTGGTGCCAATAAGAATAAAATGGAAGAAAAGAAATACATGCTATAGAAAAGCAGTATCATGACATATTTATAGGCCTTCCCACCCTGCTTCATATGGCTTTTTGTGCTGATTCACAGAATTTGATTATACATTAAAGAAGCTGGAGAACACATTTGGCATTATTAGACAAAAATTTAAAAAAAGTCTTAATCTCTTTATGCAGGCACACAGGAGTGCTACATGAAAATTAACATGCCAACCAATCCAAATTTAAATGATGAATCTTCACCTCAAATAAGCTCTCAGTTCTTCCCAACAATATTTTAATTACCTCCCCTTTTGTACAGTCTCTCTGCCTTCCTAGAAAATAATTCCACACCCTACTATCCAACACCTCCTCCCTATTATCATTCTCAGATGATGAATTTGCATCTACTTCCAGAACAAAACTTCCCTGACTCGTTCTACCACCTCTACCTCTATCCATATACCCTGCTGTTTTTGCTGATACTATGAAGCTGTCCATTCTCCCGTCTAATTCAACCCCTCCATATGTGCAGGAGATCCCATACATTGTAGCTTATGCAAATAAATTTTCCCACTATGCATCATATTTCCCCTCTTCTCTGGATTATTCCCTTCTGTATACAAACATTCAGACTTACATTGTTTTCCCATCTTAAATATTTTCTTGACTCTACCATGACTTCTTTGTTTATGATAACAATAATCCCATTTCTCTGCTTCTCAACGTGAAGGTCTTATATACAGTGCCTACGTTAAAATTGTACTTTATAAATACACAACTAGATTAAAAGTAAAAGGATAGAATAACATAAACTATGCCAGTACTAATGAAAATAAACCAGCCTGGGCAAAATGGCAAGATCCGATCTCTAAAAAATATAAAAAACATTACCTAGACATGGTGGTGTGCACCTGTGCTTCCTGCTACTAGGAAGGCTGAGGCAGGAAGATCACTTAAGTCCTGGAGTTCACAGCTGCAGTGAGTTGTGTTTGCAATCCAGCCAGACTGGGTTACAGAGTAAACTCCTGTCTCAAAAAATAAATAAATAAAAATAAAAATAATGGGGCTTGTCACAGTGGGTCACACCTGTAATCGCAGCACTTTGGGAGGCCGAGGCAGGCAGATCACATGAGACCAGGAGTTCTAGACCAGTCTGGCCAACATGGTGAAACCCTGTCTCTACTGAAAATACAAAAATTAGTTTAGAGTGATGGTGCGTGCCTGTAGTCCTAGCTACTCAAGAGGCTGAGGTGAGAAATCGCTTGAACTCGGGGGATGGAGGTTGCAGTGAGCCAAGATCGTGCCACTGCACTCCAGCCTGGGCAACAGAGCAAGACTCCTTCTCTGAATAAATAAATAAATATGAAAATAATAGAGCACAGTGGTTATTTTATATCAGAGATGGTAGAATAAAAATTGTTACTGGGAATAAAAAGGCTCATTTCAAAATGACAAAGGGATTGATTCACTAAGAACCAATAACAATCTTAAACATTTATATACCTAATAACAAAGCTTTTCACCTTCAGTGCGAAATAATTTGATCACAGTCCTCCCTAACTAATCTGATGACAACTCTCATCTTCCAAGTAGTTAGGTCAAATTCTTTGACGTTATTTTGGATCCTTTATTTAACATCTACAATTAATTCATCAACAATATATTGTTGTTTCTACCACCAAAATATATATAGAGGTCCAATGCTTCTCATTGCCACCACTGCCTTTACCCTGGTTTGTGTGCAATTTTCTCTTGCCAGGATTACTGTTGCAGTCTTCCAGTTTGCCAAATTGCTTCCATATTGGCCCCTCCTTTCCCAGTGTCTACCTTTGATTTTGTTTATTGTTTGTCTATTCCTACTTGCATATGAATTTCAGGAAAACTTGGATTTTTTTGTTTATTGGAATTTTGTTTTGTACCTAACTAATCCCTAGAAAATAACAAATATTCAATAAATTAGTGTTTAATATTTTTGTTTAAATGTTATTTTTACTGTGTTGAGTGTATACATGCGGTTATACGTAGGACTAAAAATTGTGCTAGGATTATGTTATTTTCTGTCTGCCATTTGCTTTAAGGCTGTCTCAAACTCATTGCAACATTATTAGGGACAAATTTGAATGTTTTTCGCCTTACACAACACTGAGGGCTTATATTGTTTTCCCATGTTCTAAATTATTCCAAGTTTTTTCTTTTCTTTTTTTTCTTTAATTTTAGAGATTTTCTTTCTAGAGCTATTTTCTCTCCTGATATAGTTTGGCCGTGTCTCCATCCAAATCTCATCTTGAATTGTACTCCCATAATTCCCACGTGTTGTGGGAGGGACGCTGTGGGAAAAAATTGAATCATGGGGGCGGTTTTCCCTGTACTATTTTTGTAGTAGTGAGTAAGTCTCACGACCTATGATGGTTTGATAAGGGGAAACTCATTTCCCTTGGTTTTCATTCTCTCTCTTGCCACCTGCATGTGAGACGTGCCTTTCACCTTCCGCCACGATTGTGAGGCCTCCCCAGCCATGGGGAACTGTAAGTCCAACAAACCTCTTTTGTAAATTGCCCAGTCTCAGATATGTCTTTATCAGCAGCGTGAAAATGGACTAATACATCTCCCTTTCAATCTGTAGTGGTCACACTGTTTCTGCTGCATACTATCACCCTGGGAGAGAATATCATTGTTTTTAGTAAATTTTGAAGTGTTTACTGTGGTTTACTGCATAGTTTTATGTTTCTCACAGTTTTAGAATTACTCGCCATAAAATAAAATCTTATAGATATTAAGCTTCAATCAGGTATCCAAAATCTTCAAAGCTTTGATATCTCATTATTGCAAACAAATGTAATAATTGGTGGACATTTAAGGTAGCCTGATGATATGAAAAAGAAAGATGATGGTAAACAAAAAAAAAAAGAAAAAAATACCAAAAATAAACAAAATTTTTCCAGAAACCAGTATTATCTGAAATTCTTAAATTAGTTTGTGCAAAAATAGCAGCCGAAGGGGCAGGGGGAACATTAAGTATCAGGTAACAACAACTCAAATTGCTAATTTCTTATCATAAATCATGGAGGATAGAAGGAAATGGTACATAATTTTCTAGGAGCTGTAAAGAAAGTATGTCTGTATTTTTCCTGTATTTGATATATCCTTCAGAAATTAAAGTGAAGTAAAGACATTCTCAGATGTAAAAAATCTAGAGATTTAATTGCTAGCATACTAGCGCTAAACAAATGACTGAAAAGAAAACTTCTTAAAACAGTGGAAAAATTGAAACACTTGGAACATGAGAAACATTTGATTGAAATGTTAAATAGCTAGATAAATTGAATAAATTTTTTTTCTTTTCAGTTCTATGAATTTGTCAGTTGAAAAAATAAAACATTTTTTGATAGGGCTTTACATCTATGAAGATATAATACACAATACAAACATAACACAGAGTTTAGGTAAATGGATCAATATATAGTATTTTTCCTATTTTCCACTTGAGTTAGTAAAATATTAATACTAAATAGACTCTAAAGATATATATTATATTTTAGTCTTTAGAGTAACAACTTAAATATATGCAAAGGTATATAAGTGAAAAGAAAATAGGTAATGAAAATAAAATACTACAAATAATATTCTATAAACCCACAGAAAGGAAGAACAGAGAAATAGAAGAACCAAACAGAAAGAACAAACACAATATGAATAATAAAATGATAAGCCTAAATCCTGCTATTTCAATAATGTTAAATACAACTTGTCATACATATAAAGATAAATTTTTCAGAGAATAAGAACATTACTCAATTATAGCTGCATGAAATTTTCTTAAAATAGAAAATATGTAGTTTAAATGTAAAAGGATCTAAAAACATATAATGTCAACAAAAATTTAAAGAACACTAAAGTGGCTATATTAATAACAGAGAAAGTAGACTTCAGAGAAAAAAAACAAACAAAACTACCAGGCATAAAGTACATTATTACAAAATGACAAACGGATCAATTCACTAAGGGGACATAACAAATGTAATTGTGTATGCTTCAAAATATATGAAGCTAACACTGAAAAATAGAGAAATCCAATATTACAGGTATCAACACCAATCTCTCAGTATTAAACAGAAATAGTAGACATAGTTTGAGTATCCCTACAGAAAAACTGAAAACTACCGTCAACCACCTGGATCTAATTTCAGTTTATATAACACTCAACGAACAATGTGCGTTCTTTTCAAGTGTACCTGGAACATTCACCAAATAAGATTGTTTATGAGATTGTAAAATTACTACCTACTGGGGGCTATGCTTATGACCCAGGTGATGAATTCAGTTGTACCCTAAACTTCATCATTACATAACATACATTTGTAACAAACCTGCACATGTACCCCCCGTATCTAAAATAAAAGTTGAAAAAGAAAAAATGATAAAGTAAACCCTGACAGTTTTAAAATGAAATCATATATAAATTATCTTCTCTGATCGTTATGAAATTAAACTAGAAAAAAAAAAACCAGCAAAATTTCCAAACATGTGGAAATCAACTGTTTCTAAATAAACCATGGGTCAAAGAGGAACTAAAAATAATAGAAAATATTTTGAACTAAACTAATATAAAAATACAAAATATCAAAATCAATGGGATACAACTAAAGCAGTTCTTCACAATATTAAACATCAGAAAATGTTGTTTAATGTTGTTTAATACATGACCATATAATTAATACAGAAAAATGCATGAATCCAAATTTAATATTTATTCCTGATGAAAAATCCTCAGCAAACTATAAATACAAGATAACCTCCTCAACCTGATAAAGGACTTATATAAAAATCTACAGTTCATATTATTCTTGACAGTGAAAGGTGGAAGAGCTTATTCCAAAAATTGAGAACAAGAGAAGGAAACCCCTTTCCCTCTCCTGCTGGAAATATTGCTCAATTTACTAAGAAAAGAAAAAGAAATACAAGACCTAACTCTTAGAAAAAAAGAAATAAAGTACTACATGTTCAAAGAAGACATGACTGTCATTGTAGAAAATCAATTAGAATCTTTAAATATACAATTAAAATTAATATGTGCATTTATCAACGTTACAAAATACAACACAATACAAAGTCAATGTAAAAATCAACTAAATTTAATATAGCACAGAACATTTCAGATGAGAATAAAAAATATTATGCCACTTACAATACTTTCAAAAATAAAATATTTATATATAAATCTAACTAAATATCATAAGGAGTGTGAATTAAAAAGAGTGTATTTTTCTGAGTGTAATTTGAACTTTTAGTTGATTTTGAGACACTCCAAATTAGATTTAAAGATTATTCTAGTCAATGCCCCAGAATAACTACATGGAAGCAATTAGTAAGATATTGATTCAAAGAAGTAAAAAAATATGTAGTCCTGGAATAGAGTGATGAAAAGTGGCTAAGCTCATAATATGTGTTAAACATACACATCAACAAACTTGCTTATGGATTGAAGGTAAAAGGGGAATCAAATATAAATTGAGGTATATGGGCATGACAATTGTGTAACTAGCATTGCTATTTACTAAAATGAAGAAGACTATGGAGGAATCATGTGATGAGGAAGTCCTCAAATTGCAATTTTGGACATGTTAAGTTTGAAATAGTTGTTTTCCAAGATTCAAAATGAGAAATAAAATATACCAGAAGTAAAATATAGTAGAACTTAGTAGAGAGGTCAAAGTTCTTATTTCAGCCAAATAACCTAGAGTAAGCATACTTAAGAAACACATACACACACACAGACACACACAAACAGTTGAAAACAAAGTCTGGAGACAGTCCACCACTTTGTACCAAGAAAGAGAGGCAAAAGAAAAAAAAAAAAAAGAAAAGCAGGTGGAGGGGGAGTGGCTAGTAGAGTAGGAAGAGACAACAAAGTAGTATATCACTTCAGAAACAAAGTGAAGAAAAATGTAGAAGCATACAAGTGTTTATATAAGTGGTATATAGTATAAAATACTTTTAAGAGTTTGAATTGACAACTGAAAAGTGAACAATTAAATTTAGCAATATTAGGTACCTCTGATAAGATAGTGTGATAAGGGTTTGGTGTAGATTGAAAATGAGATAGAAAAAAGAAAAATAAAAACTGTATAATTTTTTTTAGAAAACTTTGATATAAAATGTAATAGAAATAAAGAACAGAAAATAGGAACATATTGTTGATGGAAAGAGACATAGAAAGACTTTTTAAAATGAAGATAGATATTACAGCATGTGTGAATGTTGACTGGAATGGGCAGCCACTAAAATGGAAAAAAAAATAATGCTGAAAAATAAAGGTGTTATAAGGAACAAATGACCTGGCTATAGTAGAGTAGATGAGAACAAATGCACAAGTTCAGTAGCCTTTTTTTTATTGCCATCTATTGCTACATAACAAATCACTCCAAATTTACTGGCTTAGAAAAGGGTGTATTGTATCTCATAATTTTGTGAATCCGAAATTTGAGCAAGGCTGGGATGGATAGTTTTTTTGCCCGAGGAGATTTTGACTTAGGTCATTTCAAAAATGTTTTTACCTTGTGATTGGTACCTAAGTAGACATGACTGGAAGGCTAGGTTTAGCCAGGCCATTGACTGAACAGCATTCACGTAGTCTGTCTAATGTATCAATCTCATAGCAGTCAACAATTTTGCATGCGACTCAGGGGCATCAAGGAAAGGGCATCAAGAGTCCAGACATAATCTGCAATGTATTTTATGACATACCTCAAAATGTACAGAACATCGCTTCTGCCGCAATATAATGTTCAATTCCTTGCATCCAACTAGATTCAAGGGAAGATACATTAGTTTACCTGTTAATGTAAAGGATGTTGAAGCATGTTGAAAGCATGTTGAAGGATGTGCAGTTATTTTTAATGTACTTTAACCTTGCAATGTCATCACCAGATTTTAGTAGCTGTTAAGTATTAAAAAGCTTTAATCTATTTGAGGATTTATTTAGTGTTTACTTTAAAAATGTTTACTTATTAGATTTTTTAATAGAAAGATCTTATTAAATACAGTTGCCAAAATCTCTTTGAGTTTTAGACAAACTAATTCTATTATTTTCTTTTGAAATAAATATCTTTTTGTTATTTATATTAAATATTAAATTAATTGGTAAATTATAGTGTATTTGATACATATCAGGTGTTAGCTTATGGTACCTTTTTGCATTTTCTTTCCAAATCAGCATGCATTTGCGAAGTACTTCAAAATTAAATCAAAGCTGAGCTCAAATTACAGACAAATTACCTTCCATACAACCTTATTGTATTTAATAAAGTCCAATTTACCTTGGACAAAATGGTGTGTGTGTGCGTGCATGCGTGTGTGTGTGTGTGTGTAAGCTGACAAAAGTCATTACAGGAACAAAGGAAAAGGAGTAGCCAAGAAAACCTAAAATACTAGGAAGAGAGTACAACCCATGAGCAAGAAAAAGCAATAAAAGTGGAGAAAAAGAGAGGGAGGAGAAAAACCACAAAGTATAGTAAATCTACTGCTGTCATAATTTGTCAAATATTTTTTATGACTAAATTTCTCATTCTGAGATAACTAACATTTCAGGTGAAAACTGGTATGAGTAAAGGAAGAGGGATGGTTAACAAGACTGCAACCAAGTTAGGTGTTGTGCTGAGATCTACTTCAGGAAAAAAATGGAATGAACAGTCTACAGTTACCATTATCCCAATTTGGAATTAGTAAAATGGCTTGATGACAGTTAAATAAGCTCCGTGTTTAATACCCAATAAAATAAAATAAAATACAATATTTTCTTTAAAATTAATGACATTGAAATGATATAACATATCTATTCAAATTGATACATTTTTGAACAAAAAATAGATTGTTAAATTTGTTTTTTTGACAATCAAGATGATTGATTTTAAAAAGAAATTCTGATGCCAATCTTAGAAAATACTGAGAGAATTTAAAAATGTATATGACTTCCTCACCAAACTACAGATTAGTATGTCCTGTTGCTGTTTGCATCCCATCTGTGAATAATGTGAAGAAATACAGCTGCTTCTGAATTAAATACTCTTCTTCCTAATTTGCATCTTTATTTCACTAGAGAAATGATTAAGAGATTTTTTTATAAAAAGCGCTAAAACAGATGTCATTGAGAATGACCAAGTTTTACAACCTAAGTTGTAGTTCATAAAACTAGTAAAAAAAATGAGTTATATATCCTTCATTGACTCAATCACTAAATGAATGACATGAAATATATACAGAGACCAAAGAACGCCTTCCTTCCTAAATTGTGTGTATTTGTATGCGAGTTTGTGTATATGTGGGTTGCCTTCTAAAGTAGAAATACAAATACATCAAAGAGATTCAGACTATGCTTCTTAAAAGTTAATGCATATGGCAAACTGATAAAACCAATGATTGATCTTCCTGTTCCTAATATTTTACTCACAAACCCTTCACACTAGAGCTGATTCTTATTAAAATAGATCTGCTCATCTTTTCTTTTTACACTTTTCTTGCTCAAAATTATTTGGGAACTCCTCATTAAAATATATTTTGTAGGCCAATTCTTTGATCTTAAAAACCCTAGCAAAATGAGGTACCAATGTATCATCTCATTTTCCACTACCTCACCATCTTACTTAGCCACAATGTCCTCTCACTTATCACTCACTCATGTTATTCTTGGTGCTCCAATGCTCTTCTCCTGCTGTTTACTTTCAACAGAGTCATCATTCAAAGGTCAACTCAAATGCCACATCTGTGAATGCTCCTCTAATTTTCTCTACTCTGTCAAAATTCACACATTCCTTTGATTATCACATTTTTTGTTTATTCCTTATAACATTTAGATAATTTATCTCATATTAGTGGTAATTCTGTAAATCTGCTCCACGTAGTAAAACTAAGTCTGCATCTTTGTCAAGTATTTGTGCCCCTGTATCCCACACAATTGCTCATTCAATACATTCTTTACACATCAATGTGTATATTCATAAGGAATAACAGCTACCTGTACAAAAATGATTTATTTAACAGCAGAAGCTAATAAATTTAAGAGGAGAGAAACATAGCTAAATTTATCTTAACTAAATTTAGAAAGTAGAATGTTTACAATCAGGTCTTGCATCCATGAGTAGTTTTTGAGAAGGTGCATTTTATGTTAAGAATTATACTTTAATTCTTTCATTTCTTAATTTCAGGCTATTTTGAATTGTATAACCAATTAGATTTCTCTAATAAAAAGAAACATAAATAGCATATATGTATTTTTATATCCTTGATATTCTTTTGGTAGTTTATAACTTGATACTTTTAAGTGACATCTTAATAAATTTTCAAATTTTAATTATAAATTTTTAAATTAAAAATGACCTATAGAATGTTATAAGCATTTAATAAAAATAAAAATATATTATCCCCAATGAGGTATAAAACTGCATTCTAAATATTCATTTAAATTATATTTTCATTTCTTAAGCAACTGACTTTGGAATACTTTCCTTGAAAATTGAGGCAAAAGTTTCTATAACATTTCCCTGAAAAGCTTTAATAGTGAACAATTTTATTCCTACAAAACATATTTTATTTGAATATATACAATAAAAATTACATAAAGCTAACTTCAAAGAATAATACAGTTATTTTATGTAAGTAACATTAGCATTAGTCGAAAAATATATATTTCTAAAAAGTATTGGGAGAGATCCTTAGGTGATATATAATTCATTATCATGCAGTACAATTGTAAAGCAAGTTTTTAAACTGTTTGAAACAATGGTGTCTTTGTGGATATAAATAAATAAAGTATTTGAAAATCAATGAAATATACTAAATTCTTTGTCATATAAAACTTTCTAGTGCTTTTAATGACATTTATGTTAAACCTAATTATATTTTGTTTCTTCAACTCATTAGTGCATTAAATATTGTATTTGACACAATAATGTATACAAAGTTTTGTTAGAAAAATGATTTCTGAAAAGCTTTTTCTGGGTCAATAAAGAAAGTTATCCTTGTTTCTTTTAGGGTACTTTTAATGATAGTGGTGCTTCTAGAATTGCCAAAATATTTCAAATGTCAGTGTTCCATAACTGGTAATAGAACTTTGTAAAATAACAACTATTAAGGCTTCAGGTTTATGCTAAATTTCCAGCTCTGACACATATATTTAAAGGCAATAAGACTAGAGACTCTAATGGCTAAATTTATTCATCATCAAATGAAAAAAAAAACCTTCAAGTGCAATTTCTCCTTATGTGTAAAAGAGAATATTTGAAAGTCTTTGTATGAGTTTATTAATATATACTAATCCTTATAATGAAGCAAAATAATAAACACGACACTTTTAAAATTTAACATACTTTTATCTTAGAAAAATAGTCTGTCGTTTTATAAAAGAATATATATAATTTCAAACATATTGTAAAATAGAAGTATTTTCACTATGTATAATGAAATGAAATTAAATGCCCAAGTTTTAAATGGCCAGATGCTTCGTGGTAACTATACTCAAAAGAACCATCTATCATTTATTGCTCCCCACCTGGCCAGTGTTTTTAAAGAGGCATCCTGCAATTAGAATCCCAATATTTGGAATTGTTTCACTCATTATTCTTATTAGCTGCTTTAGCTATTTCAGTAGTTTTATGGGGGAAAAATGATATGTTGTAGTTGTTTTTGACAGTCTTTACAGAGTCATTTTCTAACAAAATATTTTTTTAAATGTATGAGTTTGTGTGAAGTAAAATTTTACACGAAAATAAGTTTATATAAGAGCAATTTGATATCCCCCATTATTGAAATGACAAGCCTGTAAGACCATTGCATTATTTGTGATATAATGCAGTCAATTCTGGTTCATCCTTTCTTAGTAAAATTGAAATGATATTTCAAATTTTGAACTCTAGAAAATACATTTAAGATGAAACTCACTTTCTCCAAATTTTCCATCATATACATATATAATTAAGATTTTTATATTTTTATTCAAGATCTCAGTGCTACCCAAGTCTGTAAGAGCTAAGAACATTAAACCATTTAACAAAATGTTGTAAATGAATGATGTGCAAGACATTATAGTAAGCATTTTGTATGACACAAAGGCAAAAACCACATGGTTCCTACTCTTAAAAATTTCAAGGTCCAGTTAACAGTATCAGTCACAGAAACACTGAATTAATTGGTAAATTTGGCAACAAACACAGAGTGGGAGAGAAAACAAGAATTAAAAATAACTGTTCTATGAGGATCAGAAAATACCTTAAAAAGGAAGAAGAGGCATCAAAGAGAGAATCTTATTTTCATAAGTAGAGAAAGAGGTGATAAAAATTTTGACTGAACTATTTTAAAACTCAGACATTTATCTATATATATTTATACACAAATGTTAGAGTTTGAAATATCACACCCAGCTGTTAGAAGACATCAAGTTTACACTTGCAAATTATAGAAATGTTAATATTAGAAAATTTAATTTTCAAATGTTCAATTAGAAATAAAAATAACAAGAACTAGACAATAAAACAAAATCATCACAAAACCATAACCTATCTTGGAAGGGTTTATGCTTGAGATGTAGGGTGAACAGAATAAATTTGGGAGGTGGAGCAAGATGGTCAAATAGAACCCTTCAGTAATTGTTCCCCCTACAGAAACACCAAATTAATAAACACCTATCATGTAAAAAGAAAACATCTTCATAAAAAACAAAAATTAAGCTAAGGGATCACAGTACCTGGTTTTAGCATTGTAACAAGGAAAGACACAATGAAGATTATAGGAAGGACAATTTCAACAGTGCCTACACCACCCCCTCTCATCCCCAGGCAGTGCAGCCACGGCAGAGAATCTGTGCCTTTAGGAGAGGGACAGTAAAGTGATTGTGGAATATTGCATTAGAACTAAGTGTTGCCTTGTCACAGTAGAATACAGCACTGGACAGAATTCTGCTGGTGCTCATGGAAGGAGCATTTAGACCGGCTCTGCACCAGAGGAGAATTCTCTTCCCTGGCAGAAGAAATTTGAGTCTTGGCCCATTTCACTACCACCTAACTAAAGTGTCCTGGGCCCTAAATAAACGTGAACGGTAATCAGGCCATAGGGACTGCAGTCCTTGGGCAAGACTTGGACATGTGGACACGGGGTACAGCCCAGCATAACACCAGCTGTGGTAGCTATGGAATTGCATGCATCACCCCTCCCCCAATTCCAAGAAGTACAGGGTGCAAAGAGACTTCTATCTGGGGAAAGGAGAGGGAAGAGTACAATGGACTTTGTCTTGCAACCAGATACCGGCTCAGACAGAAAAATAAAGAACCAGGCAGAATCCTGAGGCCCCCAGTTTTAGACCTCTGCTCCCCAGTGGGAATTCTAGGCCCACACCAGGCCAGAAAGGAATCTGCTGCCCTGGTGTAACAGAGTCCTAACAGGATTCACCACTTGCCGACTAAAGTAGCCTTGGACCTTGAATAAACATTAGCAAAAGCCAGGCAGTAGCAGCCACAGGTCTTGGGTGAATCCTGCCTGGTACTATGTTGGTCAGGGAGGTTCTCAGCTTTGTGCATGAACCAGTGCCGTGCCAACACTGGGAGCCACATCAGCCCTGTCCTAACTCCAGGCAGCCTAGCCAGAAGAAAAATTTCCTATCCTAGGGGGAAAGAACTGGAAGAGAATGAGAGATTTTACCTGGGAACCATGAAATTTGCTCTTATTTTCCCCAAGTTTACCATAGCTGTGTATCTAAGCGTCAGCAAGAGTCACAACGTACCCTGACTTAGAGTGCCCCCCAGTGTTGAAACAGCTGCAGTGACCACAGGCTTAGGGAACTTAAAATTCAGTTCCCTTAGGATTTGGGGAACTGCCTTTCTCCAGGGTGGGTTAAAACAAGACCAGACTACAAAGATTGAAATAAACACCTATCTCTGTAATGCCCTGATATTAATGAAAATTTACAAACATCAAGAGGTTGCAGGAAATATGATCTCACCAAACGGATTAAATAAGGCAACAGTGACCAATCCTAGAGTAGCAATGATATGTGACATCTGAGACAAGGAATTCAAAATAGCTGTTTTGAGGAAGCTAGATGAATTTCAACATCGCACAAGGAAAAAATTCAAAATTCTATCAGAAAAACTTAAAGAGTTTGAAATAATTTTTGAAAAACAGGAAATTCTGGAGTTAAAAAATTTAATTGATAAACTGTAAAATGCATCAGTGTCTCAACAGCAGAATTGATCAAGCAGAAGAAAGAATTAGTAAGCTCATAGGCTATTTTAAATTATACAGCTAGACGAGAAAAAAGAAATTAATTTTTAAAAATATGCTTACAGGATTTAGAAAATAGCCTCAAAAGGGAAAATTTAAGTGTTATTGATCTTAAAAAAGATGTATTCATATAAATAATAACAGAACTTTTCAAACAGCGAAATATATAAATACCTAGGTACAAGAAAGTCAAAGAACACAAAGAAAATTCCACCTACATAAAACTGCCCCAAGGTATATGATAATCAAACTCTCAACAGTCAAAAACAAAGAAAGGATCCTAAAACCACCAAGAAGAAAGAAGCTAATAACAAATAAAAAAGCTCTGATATATCTGGCAGGAGACTTGTGTGGAAACTTTACAGGCCAGTTGAGAGTGAGATGATGTACTTAAAGTGCTGAAGGAAAAAACAAACAAACAAGCAAACAAACAAACAAAACAAAACAAAAAAACCTATTCAACCAAGAATACTGTATGCAGCAAAGTTTCTCACCAAATATGGAGGTGATATAAAGACTTTTCCAGACAACCAAAAGCTGAGACTTTTTATCAACAACAGCTCTGTCCTACAAGAAATGCTGAAGGTTTAAACTCACAGGTAAAAGTAAGTAAACAGACAAATTCAGAATACTCAAATATTGTATTTGTGATGTATAAACCACTGGTATCCTTAGTATGAAGACTAAAAGACAAACCTATCAAAAATAATAATAACAAGTTGTTAATAGAGAGACAATATAAAATATATGAAGAGGGAAAACAAAAAAGGTAAAAATGTAGGGGACATGAAGTTAAAGTGTAGAGGTTTTTTTTTTTTTTGTAATTTTCTCTTTGCCTGCTTGTTGTTCTTTAATTTTCTTTGTAATCAGAGTTAAGCTGTCATCAGTTTAAAATAATTGCTTAGAAGATTTTTTTGCAAGTCTCATGGAAGCCATGAAGCAAAATTCTGTAGGAGATACACAAAAAATAAAAAATATATATTAAAACATCCTTCCAGAGAAAATCACCTAGAAGTCACCTACAAAGAACACACACACACACACACACACACACACACACACACTCACACACAGAAAGAAGGAGTTACAAAACAACCAGAAAACAAACAGCAAAATGTCATTAGTAAGTCCTTACCTATTAATATTAATCTTGATTGTAAATGGGATAAATTATTCAATTAAAAGGCATAGAGGACCCTAACTGATTTTAAAAGAAAGATTCAATTATATGATGCCTACAGTAAACTCATTTCATTTATAAAGACACACATAGACTTAAATGAAGGGAAGGAAAAATATATTTTATGCAAATGGAAATTTTCTAAAAAGCAGGAATAGCTATGCTTGTATTAGATAAAATAGATTTGAAGTCAAATACTATAGAGACAAGAAAGTCATTATATAAGGAGATAAATTAAACAAGATGGTATATAATAGTGTGTGTGAACATGGAAACACCCAACACTAGAGCACTCAGATATATAAAGCAAATATTATTAAAGCCAAGGAAAGAGAAGACCCAAATACAGTAATAGTTGTAGACTTTAACAACCTACTTTTAGCATGGACCCGTCTTTTGGACAGAAAATCAACAAAGAAATATCATACAATAGATCAAATAAATGTAATAGACATTTACAGAACATTTCATCTCGCAACTGCAGAATAAACATTCTCATTAGCACATAAAATGTACTCTAAGATAGACCATATGTTGAACAAAAATAAAAAACAACAAAAATCTCCATAGAAATAAAACAGTTAAAATTATATCAAGTGTCTTTTCTGACTGCAATAGAGTAAAACAAGAAATCAATTTAAAAAAGAACTCTGAAAACTGTCCAAATGCACGAAACTTAAATCACATGCTCCTGAACAACCAATAGGTCAACGAAGACATTTTAAAACTACATAATTTTTTGAAACAAATGAAAATGAAAATACAATATACTAAAATCTATGGGATACAAAAAAAGCAGTACTGAGAGTTTTTAGACTAAATATCTACTTCAAAAAGGTAAAAAGATTTCACATAAACAACCTAACCATGCACCTCAAGGAACTAGAAAAGTAAGAACAAACCCAAACCCCAAGTTAGTATAAGAAAAGAAATAATAATTACCGGTTCAGAAATAAAATTAAGACTAAAAAATAATACAAAAGATTAGCAAAATGATGGGTTTTTTGAAAAGATAAACAAAATTGACAAACCTTTAGTTATACTGAGAAAAAGAGAAGACTCAAAACACAAAGTTTGAGATGAAAAATGAGATATTACAATTGATACAACAGAAATTCAAAATACTTCTAGAGACCATTATGAATAAATATATACCAATATATTGAAAAGCCTAGAAGAAATAGATAAATTTCTAGACACACACAACTTACCAAAATTGAACCATGAAGAAACAGAAAGTCCGCACACACCAATAACAAGTAATGAGATAGAAGCAGTAATAAAAAGTCTCTCATCAAAGAAAAACCCAGGACTTCATGGCTTCATTTCTGAAAACTACCAAATACTTAAAGAAAACCTGAGACCAATTCTACTCAAACTATTCCAAAAAATTGAGGAGGACAGAATACTTCCAATCTCCTACTATGAAGCCTGATACCAAAACCACATGAATACACTACAACAACAACAAAACCACCAGCCAATTTTACTGATGATGAACATAGATGCAAAACTCCTTAACAAAATACTAGCAAACTGAATTAAACAACAAATTTTTAAAAAATCATTCATTGTGAACAACTGAGATTCATTTCAGGGATGCCAGAATGATGGTTCAGCATACACAAATCAATGAATATTAATAAAATCAAGGATAAAAACCATAAGATTATTTAAGCAGATGCTGAAAAATCATTGAATAAAATTTAACATCTCTTCATAATTAAAACTCTCAACATATAGAAGGAACACACCTCAAAACAATAAAGGTCATATATGACAAATCCACAGATAGCATCATACTGAAGGTGAACAAAAACACTTTCTTCTATATCTGAAACAAGACAAAGAGGCCCGCTTTTACCACTTTTATTCAACATAATACTGGAAGTCCTAAACAGAGCTATTGGACAGAGAAAAAAATAAAGGGAGTCTAAATTAGAAAGGAAGAAATCAAATTGTTCTTGTTTGCAGATGGTATAATCTTATATTTAGAAAAACTTAAAGACTCCACCAAAAGAACTATTAGAACTGATAAATGAATTTGGTAATATTACAGGATACAAAATCAACATACAAAACTAGGCAGTATTGTTATATGCCAACATACTACCAGAGAAAACATCTTTTTCTCCGAAAAAGACATAAAATAAGCAATCTCATTTATAATATCTACCAAAAATTAAAATACCTAGGAATAAATGTAACCAGATAAGCAAAAGGCTTTTACAATAAAAACTGTAAATTATTTATTAAATAAACTAGAGGGCACCCAAATGGAAAGATTTCCCATGTTAATGGATTAGAAGAATCAATGTTGTTAAAATGTCCATACTATCTGAAGCAATGTACAGATTCAATACAATCTCTATCAAATAGCAATGACATTCTTTGCATAAATAAAAAAGTTCTAAAGTTCATATGAAACAACAAAAGACTCAGAAATAGCTAAAGCAATCCTGAGCAAAAAGAATAAACGTGGAGGCTTCACATTACCTGACTTCAAATTATATTATAAAGCCGTAGTAGCCAAAACAGCATGATAATGGCATAAAACAGATACTTAGACTAATGGAACAGATTAGAGAACCTAGAAAGAAATCCACTAATTTTTGGTCAACTCATTTTTACAAAGACACCAAAAACATACATTGAAGTAAAAACTGTCTTGTCAATAAATGGTGCTGGGAAAACTGTATATTCATATGTAGAAGAATGAAACTAGATCTCTATCTTTCATCAGGTATAAACAGCAAATCAAAATGAATTAAAGGCTTAAATGTAAGACCTGAAACTATAAAATTACTAGAAGAAAGTTTTGGGGAATTGCTTCAGGACATTGGTATGGGCAAAGATTTCTTATTTAAGACCTCAAAAGCACAGGCAACTAAAGCAACAGTTGACAAATGTAATTACATCAAGCTAGAAAGCTTGTAAACAGCTAAGGAAACAACAAAATGAAAGGAAAACCTACAGAATGGGAGAAAATATTTGTAAACTATGTAACTGACAAAGGATTAGCACCCAAAATATAGAAGGAACTCACACCAGAGCAAACAACTAAATAAACTGGTTAAAAATGGACAGAAGATGTGAACAGATATTTCCCAAAGGAAGGCATACAAATCGCCGATAGGTATATAAAAATGATCAAAATCTTAAATCATTAGAGAAATACAACTCAAAACCAGAAGAAGAACTCATCCCAGCTACAATGGCTATAATCGAATAGACAAAAAAACAACAAAAGCTAGCGAGGGTGTGGACAAAGAGGAATGCTTGTACATGTTGGAGATAATGTAAATTAGTATAGCCACTATGAAAAATAGTCTGGAAATTTCTCAAAGAACTAAAAGTAGAACTACCATATAATCCAGCAATCCTACTGCTGAGAATCTATCCACAAAGAAAAAAAAAATCAGTATATTAAATAGAAATCTTCACTCCTATGTTCACTGCAGCACTGTTCACAGTAGCCAAGATATGGAATCAACCTAAATGTTCATCAAAGGATGAACAGATAAAGAAAATGTCATATACATGGATATAATTCTGCCATAAAAAATGAAATCCTGTCATTTGCAAAAAAATGGATGAAACCAGATAACATTATGTTAAGTGAAACAAGTCAGTCACAGAGAGACAAATGTCTCCTCTTCTCACTCATATGTGAGAAATACAAAGATTAATAACATGGAGGTGGCCGGGCGCAGTGGCTTACACCTGTAATCCCAGCACTTTGGGGGGCCGAGGCGGGCGGATCACGAGGTCAGGAGATCGAGACCATCCTGGCTAACACGGTGAAACCCCGTCTCTACTAATAATACAAAAAATTAGCCGGGCTCGGTGGCAGGCGTCTGTAGTCCCAGCTAGTGGGAGGCTGTGGCAGGAGAATGGCGTGAATCCGGGGGGCGGAGCTTGCTGTGAGCCGAGATGGCTCCACTGCACTCCAGCCTGGGCGACAGAGCGAGACTCCCGTCTCATAAAAAGAAAAAAAAAAAAATCATGGGAGTGGTAAATAGAATGGCGGTTATTAGAGGCCAGAGAGGGTTCTGGGATGGGTGGAGGAGGGGTTGGTTAATGGGTACAAAATGTAGTTATACTGAAGGAATAAGATCTGATGTTTAGAAGCACATAGGCTATAGTTTAAAGTAACTTAAAATACTTTACTATATATTTCAAAATAACTGGAAGAATAGCTTTGAAATGTATCCAACACAAAGAAATGACACATATTTAAGTTGATGAATATCCCAGTTTTTCAGATTTGAACATTACATATTGTATGGTTATATCAAAATATTACATTTGTGACATAAATATGTACAACTGTTATGTATACGTAACTTAAAAAAATCGGTTTTACTATAAATTCCAGTGGGGTGTGCATGGTTTCAATCACACTAGCAATTTTAGTAGGAGTTGAATACGGAGGACTGGTTATCAAATTCAGATATTCAGGTATAAGAAGTGACAACCTTTTTATAAAATAAACAAGCAGAATCAATTATTTATTGATCCATTTGTTAATTCATTTTTAAAGGGAGAACTATGCAACAGGAACTGTGTGCTAAACATGGTATAGTCAAGAAGACAGACACTCCTGTTGCTATCTCTAACACTTACAGTTCAGTGGCAAATATAAAATTTTACAATACGTGTGGTGAGAAGTAAGACAGTGAAACAGGCTACTAGGAAAGCTCACCTAGCTTAGAAAGATTTCGAGAGTAATAAAGTATAAGCTGACACCTTCAGAATGAGTTGTGTTTTGCCAGTTCATGAAAAATGTGCTATGTATTAGACACAGCTCACTCAAGGAGAGGAAAACTCATGTGCAAAACCTAAATCTCGATTATAGAGGAAGAAAAGAGGATGTTGAGAAAGGACCTATGCATTTTTTTCAGAGATGCAGTCCTGTATTTCCTTGTAAATAAGACAGAGTGAATCACCAAACAATTTTAGGTATTGGATCAAATTAATCTGCTATTTTAATCCTTAAAAAGCTTTAATAAAGAGATTTAAGAACTTGTGGAGAGTTTGGGTTCTTGAGCTACAATCCTCAAACTGGGGTAGAAGTTTCAGGTTATGGTTAAAGTTATGATGAATGCAGCAAGGTCCCTTTGCTTTTTTTTTTTTTTTTTTTTTGAGAAGGAGTTTCACTCTTGTTGCCCAGGCTGGAGTGCAATGGCGCAGTCTTGGCTCACTGAAGCCTCCATCTCCCGGGTTCAAGGGATTCTCCTGCCTCAGCCTCCCAAGTAGCTGGGATTACAGGCATGTGCCACCACGCCCGGCTAGCTTTGTAATTTTTTAGTAGAGATGAGGTTTCTCCATGTTGGTCAGGCTTGTCTTGAACTCCCTACCTGAGGTGATCTGCCCGGCTTGGCCTCCCAAAGTGCTGGGATTACAGCCATGAGCCACCGTGCCCGGCCCCTTTGCTTTAAAGTCTCTTCTTCCTTATTGAAGGTAATTGGAGACAATATGGGCCCAACCTCATGTCTGAGGCAGAGTAGGGCAACACTGACATGAGGAAAAGGAAAGCGTTCAAAATTCTAAAATGGTGGAAAAAGGGATGTCATTTTCACTTTTACTGCTTTTAAGATTCTCTCAAAAGAGCCTCTTGAAAATGGCTCAAAGACACACTATCAGTTTAGAATAATTATTGCTTTAAATTAACTTAATCGTAACCTACTGAAGCTTTCTGTGGAAGTTTTGGCTTTCCCTCTACCTTGATATTTGGGAATCAATCACTCATCAAGCATAAGTCACATACTCAGTTTTGGGGGCTATGCCAAAACAAACCTGCACCTTTGGGGCTTCTGGGCGTGAATCTGTATCCTAAATATATTGTCTCTTTAGGACCTAAAACCTCTGGTCTGGAAAAGGAAAAATAAACTCATCGAGAGTGAAAAGATCACAAGAAACAATTCACTGGACGCCCCATCCCCCACTTCTAGTTTGATGCACAATGTATGCTGTTATTGTTTCTCTAGATATCGATAGAGAGTAACTCAGTTCTGTTGAGGTAGTCTTTGCAGGAGCATGGGTGTAGGGCTGGATTTCATCATTCAAAATTAGAGAGACATCTGAGCAGTCAACACTTCTGAGGCTTCTGCCGGCTATGATTCAAAGCATCCTCCCAGTCTGATTGGGGAATCTTACTCTAATTTTAGTAATCCCAGAGATGGCAATGAGAGAATTGGTCTGTGGAGGGTGCACCTGCAGAAATGGCTGTATCTTATATCTGCATCTCAGAAAAAAAGGGGAAAATCATGCATATATTACAAGAAATAGACTGAGAGGAAGCAAAATTGGATTAAAAAATAGGAAACAATTTCAAATAGTCTGTTCAAAGAATGATGTTGATTACCTAGATTATTATAATGTCAAAGAAAAAAGATAGAATTCTTTGTTAATTCAAACTGTGTATGATTCACTCCAAATCTGAACCTTAATTCCTTGACCACTCCTCCAGAAATAATGTCATGAATTCTGTCTCCTTTGGTCACAACAATAATCCTGCCATGGACAATTACTGCAAACTCTCCTATTCTCGATTTCAATGACCCTACTCTACAGACACCACTAGCCATCTTTCCAACTTGCTCACTCTTTATATTTCGTCCTGACTTTAATGATCCTCTGATCCCACTCAAACATTCCTTGCAGTGCTTGAAGAAAATAATAATACAGAGACATCAGATCTCCAGCCTCAATGGCCAACTTTCACACTCCATTTCTCTAACCCACTCTGTCTCCCTCAAGTATACATGCTTATTTCATACTTGTTCTTCTCTCCTCATACTTCCAACTTCTATCGTCAGTCTCAGTCTATCATGTTGTTTCCTATTTGATCCAGAAAATAGAAGCAATAACCATAGCATTTTACGATCACCTTTAACCAAATCAGCTCAGCTATTTGTATCCATGACTGTTTCCTCTGCCTTTTCTTCTTTTCTTACAGAAGAAGTGTCTGTCTCTCTTCTAAGGCCAACCCTTCCATTTGTGCCCTAGATCCAAACTCCTTTCACCTAACTAAAGACATTAATTCAGCAACCTGTCTGATTGTCTCCTTTATCAATTTTTTTCTCACCTTATTATGTCAGCCTCATCAAAATACTAACGTGCCTCACATTCTAATTTAAAAAAAATTACCTTTTGACTTCATAACCCTCTCCTGTTGTCACCTTTGCTCTTCTATACTGTGAAATGTTATTAAATCCTGACTATACTAATTGTTGCCAA
This sequence comes from Gorilla gorilla gorilla, assembly GCF_029281585.2. Lineage (NCBI taxonomy): Eukaryota > Metazoa > Chordata > Mammalia > Primates > Hominidae > Gorilla > Gorilla gorilla. The sequence goes on from NC_073238.2 coordinate 69,689,726, forward strand.
TTCCTTTTACCCTATTCTCACTTGGAAATAATCCAGTTATTTTTATCTCCACTATTTTATAAAAAGTAGTTTTTTCAATATTTATTAATTAGTGTTTTGATATATTTAATAATTGTTATCCATTCTTGAAAAACACACTTCAGTTCATTTAAAAGACACTGTGCTGTCCTAATTTTCCTTCTACCTTTGGTCTCATTCTTAGTGTTCTGATATATTCCTGCACCTTTCTCCTGCCTGGGCTTCATGCTTGGATGTTCTCTGTTCTCTAGAAGTTCCCATTTTTTCTGGGGAGAGGAAAAAAAGTCTTTCTGACATCATACAGAATTTCTTTCTGCAACATAGTTACATACTTATATTGTATACACATATACTTTATGTCTTACTGTGTCATTTTGGCCACATGGTAGCCAAAACGTAACCTTGTTCATAGACTACCACAAAGACCATGGGTGGCATCAGTCTAATAAAAGTTATTGTATTTAATGTTTTTTGTAGTCAGCAGCAGCAATAGCAGAAACTTTGGCAAACGTCAGCAGGGGTGTCTAAATTTCAGCATCATCAACATTGGGATATGATAAATGGAGAACTAAAACAGCAAACAAGGCAAATAGGAAATAAAGTGGCATCTAAACTAAGCATTAATTGTTAATAAGGGAGATACATTCTGTGGTGTCATAGGGCCAATGGGGACATATTCGATATCTAGGCAGGGACTCTTTCCAACACTATACAGTTTCTTTATTTTTATATAATTTGTATTTAGGCATCTAGAATTGTATCCACTGGAATTCTGTAGATTAGATTTTAAATCTCAAAATGCCAAATCAATATGAATTTCTGGTGATAAATGTAATCTCTTGATCAGCAGATTTGGTTTTACACTGAAGACTGCTCTGTGTGATGTTCTACAATGTTGAATACTTGATCTAAACTCTTCCAAATGCTTCTAAAAATAGAGTACACATGGAGAACTTTTACAGATTAACTAGGACTGGCTGTGGATGCCTACCATCTGGTCCTACAAAGCATGGATAGATTAGTTATAACAGCAGAGAGAATGAAACGCTTTACACAATCAAATGGGAAAAAGGCAATAATGATCTGTGCACATAATCGATGTACAGTGTGGGGTAGACAGAATTCTGGCAGCCAGAGTCCAAAGAAAGATCTGGAGTAATTCTTCCTTTGGAAAGCTGCCAAATTAATATTGTTGGGATATTACGATGTGCAACTGGAAACAGCACGCACTATATTCCATTGGAGAGTTAGAATTTAAAGACTTTTTAAAACTAACTATGGGTTTTGTTGGCAAGTTAATCGGCTACACTGGAATTTGTAAAAATAAAGTAATAATATAATAAATAGATGTGCAGTTTTTTCTATGTCTGCCAACCTAAGAAGTATGAATTAAGAAAAACATAGGAAATGAAAAAAAGTAAACTGAAGAACAATAGATGGGTTTATAGTACTTAACAGTTTTGGAAAAATTAGTATTTTATGACATACTCGAAAGAAAAAATGATGATGCAGGAAAAGGCAAGATAGTTTTTATGTTTCTAAGTGAAGTATACATCAAAGATTATATAAACCAATTAACAAGGTTCAGAGAGACTTCCAGAGAAAATGAAGATACACAAAAAACAGAGCAAAAGAAGAGGAACACCAAGTTAAAAATGAAGGTACATATATAAATTATTTTAGTCTCTAAATATGCTTGTTAATAAATTATCCATAAGTTTATACTTTACAAGTCAGACACATCTATATAAATACATAAAAACTGTAAACATATAAAAAATTAAACCAAAAGAACACAACGTCATTAAAAATGTATGACAGATCCAAAAATAAAAGAAAGAAAAATGACCAGGAAAATATTTGAGTAAATTAGTTATAAAACTAAGGAAACAAATAATAAATAATTAGTTTCATAAGTGTGGTCAATGAAAGTTACTTCTGATTGTAGACACAGGAAAAATGAGCTATTCTTTCTGATAGCAGTTTCAAATAACCACTTTACTTCAAATAACAAGATTTGTAATACATTCAAAAAAGAGATAAAAATGGCTTTATGTTCTGCTATTAAAAATTTATGACAACTACAGCATCAATTTTTTAAGCTTTATCTTAGGAGAATCATCTGAAGGGAAATATATAAAATATTTCAAGTAGTTGAAATAAATTCAAGTAGTTGAGATAGTTGCACTTATGCTCAAAACCTATGTACAGTCTCCTAACAAATGGAGAAATGTGTATAATTTAAAATGCATGTCTCTCTTTTTTTACTTTTAAAAAACTAAAATGTTTAAGATGTCTGAACAGGTTTATACCATTGTTCCTGAAGGGCTAGAACAGAGAACCTTTCAAACATATCATATCTACAATGCATAAAAGGAGGTGGAATATGGATGTAGTAGGTTATAGTAGAGTGAATATTCAAAATAGCTAATTAGTGGTTTTTGTAAATTTTGGAAGTAGGTATGGAGGCGTGTGTATGCAGAGCCCTGAAGTCAAGATATAGGAATGGGAAAAAATAGATTCAAGCACAAGGAAGTCAAGAATATTTTCAATGATGATGGCTAATGCTCATGATGGAATTTTCATGATCATACCAGATTTGTAAAGGAACTGGTTCTCCTTATTATAATCATAATCGTACAGTCCTCAACACTTGCCTTCTGTGAATTAGGTAGATCCATGTTTTATCTTCTATCTTCTGTGTTTAGTACAGTCTTCTACATGTTTTTAGAAGTGAAGCCTGTTCCCCCTTGTCCCGACAATTTCATGCTGGAAACCTAGGAGCTGAATTACTCCAGTTAAAAGGTGGGAGGAAACCTTTACTTAAAGTCAACTGATTATAAATGTTATACACATCTCCAAAATGCTTTCACAGCAACATCGCGACTAGTATTTCACCAAACAACTGAGTACTACTATCTTGCCAAGTGTGACTTCCCATCGCAGGGAGATTTCTTTTATCTTTTGTGTTAGGAGCTTATAGAAGTGTTGACAGGTATTTTGAGAAGGCAAAAAGCAAATTGTGATGGTGCAGATAAATGACTGACGCCTAGAACATCTAAGGCAAGCATGGAAATGTACCATGTGCCAGGGGAGGTAAAATGGCTGTATTTGAGAATCTTCACTTACCCACTTGCTACATGCTAAACTGTTAAAAACATAGACAAATGTCCTGTCTAAACATGGCTTTTTAAAGGGGCAGCAGAGATCGAGCTTCACTTCTCTGAGGCATTCTTTCAGCAAGATATTTTCAGCCAGCTACCACAAGGTAGATAAGGTAGGCCAACTTTTGTTAAACCACATTTGGATACCTAAACACATCAGCACCGGATAAAATCGAAGGTTTGTCTGTAGAAGCCTTAGATCATGAGTGGAGGAGAGAGCAGAAGGATCTTTATCCTAGGGCCAACAGCTTCTGGTCTTAAGCACATATCCAATTGCTGTGAGGGAAGCATAATGCCCTATATCAATATCTGTCAGGATATCCTTCTACACTGAAGAATTTGTCATAAAAATGGCACATTTCATTTCCTGTCTTTACATGACAAACACCAATACCTTGTTTATCAAATATGTCTTACTATGAAAATTAGGAATTGTTTGAATTTGTTACGAAGACAATGTGCCAAAATGGCATTACATTCCCTGATGTTTAGTAATGCCTCTTTTGCTTTTATAAAGAGAACAATTTGACTTAATCCACATTTTTTTTTCAGAGCATTCTGGATACTTTTCACTCTTCAGGGCATTGAATGGCACTCAGTAAAACCAGCTTGATGTTTTCCCTTTGTATGGTCTTGATCCTACATTAAGCTTTCTCATTCCGAAGTGTTGAAGATTTGCAGTATATTTTTGAAGAGCATACTGTGCTCCTTCAGTGGATTCAAGTCTTTCTTTACTGCAGAAATATTTTATTCTATTGTATCTTGAAATATGTTTTATTTTCAGTTTGTATGGCTTTTTTCTTCAGGCAACAAAATCGATTGCATTCACGATCATGTTGTTCAACGTGTTTTTGATCTTATTCATTTGTTACTTCTAAAGAAGATTTCACCACAGTAAAATTTTGCTTTGTTTTATTTTATTATGTGTCTTGTTTTGGGTTGGGTTATTAAATATTTTAAATCAAACAAGACAACTAAATGGGTCACTTCCTTTCTCTTTTTTGTCTACATGCAGACAGTTGGTGTTATTTTCTGCCCCTGTACTATTCTTACATTTTACGTTCTTACAAAAAAAATAAATAAAAAGAAAGAAAAAACCTCATCATTTTAAAGAAAAACCTTATAATGAGGCAGAGGAACTGAATTTTTAAGATTCAAATAATCTTCCCTCTGGGTTAACTTGTACCTCCTCCTGCAGCCAGATGTATGCCCATTACTAATGAGTTACAGTAGTCTGTGGATTATGAAGCACCCTATCCCCAATCCCACACTATGCTCAACTCCAGATAATGAGAAGTGTTTGAACAGCAAAAGCTCCCTAGGGGCAGGAATCAGGAGTTTTTCTTTCAACTGATGAGAGCTGCTGGGTGGGCAAGACAAATTGAAAAGTGCTGGCAGTGACAAATGAGGAAGATGAGAGGCACTGCCCTGTGTGAGGTCAGCTGTGACTTTGGGTTCAGATCACAACTAGGTATCATGCTAGAGCTTATGTTTACCAGTTAATTATGAAGGTTATTATGAAGAATACAGATGAATACAGATGTAGAATACAGATGAATAGATGCAGAGGGCAAAGTATGGGACAAGGGGCTTGGGGGTGAGCAAGGAGCATCCCTGCCTTCTCTGGGCACACCACCCTCTAGGACTTCCACGTCTTCAGCAACCCAGAAGCTGAGGTAAAATTTTATTTTTTACTCTTACGTTTCTTTCCTGAGCTCTACGCATCTCACAGTTAACTTATATTTTCTGTGTTGTACTCTAGCATCAACACTTTGAAATTTCTTTCCTCTTTTCTTACTTTTCTTTCTTTTTTTTATCTCACTGTCTTTAAAAGAGATTATGATTTCTGGTAAATGAAGAAAACATTTTCTAAAACATTCCTTTATTTTCAAAAATAATTCATCTTTGTATAGCTTTTACCTGCATATTTCACCCCTCTCCCCCTCCCACTCTTTTACCTTGATCAGTAAATAGGTCTTATGAATGATTTTCTAATGGTTATAGCTATTGTGTATTTTTCCTGCATCATAAAGTATGCCAAGGGAAAGAACTATACTTTTGCTTCAAGTCTGTGGTCTTAAACACTTTCTCATCAAATCTGTGAGATTGCCCTGGGACATTTTTTACCTCTGTTTTTAGTAATGGTGAGGTTGAAGTGGCTCACTCTAATCCCCATTATATCAAAGGTTGTTATGACTATTATCTGGTGTTTGCTATTTCCTGTTTTCCTTTATTCTGCTTTATTTTTGTCACTTGCCTCTGACAGAAGGTGCAGAAGGATGTACCATGGTCTTGGTTACAGACTGAGAATAATGTAGTTTCTTCAGTATAACTACATTTTGTTGTTCTTTTGGACTCAAACAGAGTATCTATAGGAGTATATAGAACAAACTGAGTATCCCTATTACCACACCTCACCCATGTTGCTAGATTTAGTTACCCTAATCACCGGCCCACTGACCAGCCCATTCAGCACTGTGTAACTTATTTTTGGGGAAGGAGACTTTCTTACTGAGGTCTGTGAAAGTATGTATCATTGCTCAAAATTCCGTTTTTGTTTCCAAATTCAAAATATCTGTCAAACAAGCTTCTTGGTATCCCCTTTACCACTGTGGGTGAAGGTTTATTCCAAAAGACAAATGTTTCCCATTAAAAAAAAAATTTTTGTGGCAACTTTCGCTGCTTTAATAGAAAAAATGAAATTTGACATTGTTTGATATCTATCCAGAATTAGCACTTTACATATTTATTTGTTTGTTTATTTATACATTGTCTATACAAATTTCAAGCTCCTGAAGGATGAAATTTTATTTTGTTTCATGTGCTACACCTTTTGTCCCGCGATATGTTCTCTATGTCCCTGGTATCCAAGGAATATTTATTGAAAGTTTAAATAGGATTTATATCATTTAAATTACTTTATTATATCCTTGGTCAGTAGGTATAAGAACACAATTGAACAATTTACTTTATGGTTTATAGTAAAAATGTATATTGTTTACACAAATCTTAAGATTCCCAACTCAAAATTATTTATAATATTAATCAAATAGGTTTTGGTCGTAATAAATACATACAGACAGGCAACAGAAATCTTGAAATGACTACAATCTTCATAAAGCAGTGGTATATAAATTATTATTTTATTATGTTGTATGGATCTAACATTCTCCCTGATGGTCCCTTCCTAAGTGACAGGTTTGTAGTAAACAGCATTACTTTTTCACATTGCTGAAAACAAATTCTAAGTATGAATTTTAAAGTTTCCTTGAGTGGTTAGCTTGACAATGCTTGAAAACAAGCGTTTCTTCGGTCATAATGACTTTAGAGAAGGACAGTTAATTATTTTTAAGGAAAAAGTCTGTTTGTAGATTTAAGGAATGTAAAGTTTGAGTAGTTTTAATAGCATAACATTTTATTAACAAAGTGTCATATGTAGATTGTTCTTCAGAAAGTTTAAAGCAGATCCGATTTTTCTGTATTCAACTTTATTGTTTTTCATTTACATGACCAAAATTTCACAAATTAAAAAAAAAGTTGCTTATATTTATTACCCTCACTGTTTGTTACTTCTGGCTGACATAATTCTTTATAGCATCTTGGGAATGTATAGGATGGATTATGTTCCAGGATGTCCAACCTGGAAATATTTGAATTTTCTGGCATTTGTGAGTCCCTCCATCGAGAACAAATATAGCTGCATAGTATCCTATATCCCAGGAGTTGATTTTTAAAAAAATTATTATTATTATTAGGCAGAGATGGGGTTTTGTTCTGTCACCCAGAGAGTGATTCAATCATAGCTCATTGCAGTCTCAAACTCCTGGACTCAAGTGATCTTTCTGCCTCAGCCTCTCAAGTAGCTGAGGTTAGAGATTTAAGCCATCATGCCCAGCTTAGACTTTTCAAATTAGTATTTTACCATTTTTCTACTTAATTCATTTAATTCTTATTTTCATGCTGTGTAAATAAATGAAGCATGGAAGAAATGGAAACCGAGCATGGAAGAATATGTTAGAGCTTTAACATATTCATTTTGGAAGACAGAAATAATAAAGTAGCACACACAAAGAGACACTAAAGATTTTTGAGCATAGAGAAAAATTCAGGAGAAGAAAGAGAAGGCCTCCAAGTTGAGAGGAGTCAGAATAAAATCAACTCTGCTGGCACCCTGATCTTGGATTTCCAACCGTCTGAACTGTGAGAAAATTTCTTTCTTTTACTTATGTCACCTAGTCTGAAGTACTAAAACTATTCCCACAGAGCTGACAAGAATTGCATGCCAGGTTCTGCGCAGAAATATAGTTATAATTAAGCATTATTCAGGCTGTACTTTGGCCCACTTCCTTGTTGTAAAAGTCATGTAAAAGCACTAGATACTGACCATTTGTATCTCCATTATTCCTATAGATAGGATTTTTGATGTTAGGGCTATAAGACGGTTTAAAAATTGATTTTTATCCCCGTTGTTCTTATAGACTGGCTCTTTGACAATAGAATCATAAAGCTTTTGTTTAAGGATTGCCTAAGATGTTTTTCAGACACCAAATTCCAGCAAAACAGCTGACACCAATCAGTTTGGAGACCCCCCACAGAGAAATTGGTTGGACATGAGAATACAGCTTCTTCATCTCCCTGTCCATTGACAGAGAGATGCACTTTTCAATCAATCAGGGATCTTCACATTTAAGCCCACTCCAAAATGCTTAAAAGATTTAGCCCCAGATTCCTCAGGGAGATGGATTTAAGGTTTCCTCCCATCTCCTTGTTCAGTGATCCTATGATTAAACCTCTTTCTCTGCTGCAAGCTGGTCTGTTGGTATATTGACTTGCAGTGCGGATCAGATAGTGAACCTCTTATGGTTACAGTATTTTGTTATGGCAATCCTGGCAGACCTAGCAAACAAATACACCAAATTATTCCTTAGCTCTATGATTATTCTTATGTTTTTATACTTTGAATTTTCCATCAGTGTTTCCTCTGATTTCCCATGCCCTGTGAACCTCATGATTTCTTTGAAGAAAGAAATAGAAGTTGTTAAACTTTAGTTTTCACCCTTTTACCATCTAGCTGTGTGATCTCATGCAATTCAGTTAACCTCTGTGCTGTAAGGTCTAAATCTATCAAGTGAGAAAAATAATGCTGGGTCAATCTATTTCAATTAATGCTCTTTTTTCATGACATTTGGTTGTAGTTGTTAAAGTTCTTGATAAAGTGTTCTAAACATACGCACCATGTCTGCAATGCCCTCTCACCTTTCTGATATTCTCTATTGTCCTGAGTTCTTGAGTAGGCCCTCTGTAACAAAAGCTAACAAGAGAAAAACAAGCAATTTTATCAATATGTGTATCATGTATGTAATGTAACTGATAGAGGAGTACCCAGAAATGTAACTGATAGAGGTGGCTTAGAACTCTGACTTATATGGCATTTTCAATAAGGAACAACAAATTTTTAGAGAAATGACAAGACAAAAAAAGTATCTTGAGTCTCTAGGGACAGCAAATTGTAGGAAAGCAAATATGTATGGAAAACTAGTGTTAGATAAAGGCTAATTAATGAAATGTTATGTAGGTTCTTCTAGTGCTGTTTGCAAGCTATTAAGGGTCTAAAGTTGTCTCTGGTAATTAACTTTTGTCCTTCTTTGAAGAAAGAGGAAGTGGGACACGTTTGCAATTTTTTTTTCTACTTTTAGGCAAATAGAAAAATGACAGAAGTTTTCTTGTATTTGCTCCTTCCTAGTTGCCTTCAGCTCAAAATAATCCTTATTCCAAAGTGGTATCTTTTGGGGTGGCCCATTTTTGCCACCCTTCACAGTCAATTACTCTTTTTTAAAACCCATTTTAAGTATCACCTCATATTTTAGAACTTTTCCAAAGACCCAAAAGTGAATTAACTGTTTCATTACATTTTCTTCTCCTTTTAAAACATTTTATCTATTACTATTTTATAACACTTACCCTGTTGCATTGTAATTTATGTGTTTATAATACATTTTTAACACACAAGAATCTTACCTGCATAGTAGCAGAAATAGTGTCACATAATTTCATTATCAGTGAATCCCTGGTGCATCTGCACAGAGTCTGGAATACATTAGACGTTCTGTTAACAAATTAGGTAAATAAATGAAAGTGAATTAAATGTAAGCAAACTTGGGATTTAAAATTGTGATTTTCAAGAAAACTATTCAAAAAAATAAGGGATACTTATTAATATTTGATATTAAACTATGCATATTTTTCAATTTCTTAAAAAAGATAATATTTTTACTTAAGATATAAACTAAACACATGTTAAAGATTTTGTTTAACTAATGAATCATTGAAAGAACAAGGCTCTCATTGATTTGATTTCACATTGATGAAATGATTGATTTCGTTTTTTTGAAATGGTTATAGCCATTTCAAAAAAAGAATACCAACAACAGACATATTTTTAGATTAGAAATACTGACATGAATGTACAAATGTGTGGCAAAATTGTTCCCCTGTTCCCCTGACAACCCCCACCCTCTGTCACAGGGAGGAATAAGTTATTCTTCCACTAGACATAATTGATTTGCCTGTCTATATACAATAATTATTTTGTTCTCTATCAGTCATCAACAACTTACAGTATTATAAAAAAGCTCCCATGTAATCAATGTATTGATTACATTGAACCACAAATTACTGCCTACAATATAAAAGCCACAAATGGTCAAAGCCTAGCTGTATTTCCCTCTCCTCAGTAACAAAAAATTGGTAAATATTAGCTGGAGGAAAATGTAAAATCCTTGGCTGTGTTGATGGACAATTTTTCTGTGTATAAATACATTGGAATAACTATTTGAGGAAAATTTGTATGAAGGGATTTTGCAGGTAATGCCAGCAAGGTCGATGTCAGCTTAGATTAACTACTGCTTGGTATCTGTCAACCAAATTAGTGCTGCCTAGGAGGGAAGTTTAACCTGAGCACTCAACACTTCAGGAAGGTTTTCCTTCATGAATCAGCAATTCTCTTCACCCCCTTTTTTCTCTCCAAGGTCAAAAGGGTTTTTCTATCCCTGTAGGCCGATGTTACTTGCCAACTTGTTTATACCCTTTAGTAGCAGCTGACAAGTAACTTGTTGCCCACTGTTATTTTAATCTCTAGTGATGAATTACAATTCAGTGAAATTTACAAGAAGCATCACATTAAACCTGTGTGAGTGTGTGTGTTACATAAAATTTTAGCATATGTAGGACACAGGTCTTTTCTGAATACACCATTTTATTATACTAAAATGTGGAATGTTTTATTAAAAGGAAATTTAAAATGGATCTCAACTGAATTGTGACCTGATCACAGAATACATAGTTGAAGTCTATTATGCAATTGAATGAGAAACTTAAGCAGATGTGTGTTCGCACAGTTCTGACAATCCTTCCCTAGATGTTGAGCAAAAGAAGAAAATTTAAGAATATTTTATTAGATATCGGCCATGCTTTAAAAATGTTCCAAAGAACTGAAAGGTTTTGAATATTTTCTATTAATGATAATATGGGAGGGCCTTGTAATTGTTGACTTCTTTCTTCATGTAAGTGGCAGTTATGGAGGTGCATTCTACTTCTGCAAGAAGTATAGTTAGCTGAGAGGCTACAGCTGAAGCACCTGCAGGATCCACTGCAATGTTGTAGCAAAGGTCTTGCTTTTTCAGAACAGTGCCAGCCAGACTGAGAAGGATGGTCTTCTATGACCTGGCTACTTTTTTCGAAATGGGGACTCTTCTATGAAAGAATCTTTGGGCTTTGCCCTTTCAGCTCTCTGGGACATTCTCAGCTCTGCTCTGCAGTCAAAGGTGCTTCTTACCCAGTCTGCCTCGCTTCTGCCTCCTTTTTCACATGTGTCAAACTTGAGTAGTGGTCCTTAGGTTTTTCGTGCTGAATGTCTGCCCCCTTTCCTCTATCTTTCGCTGATGCCATCCCCAATAAATATTTTACACTTCCATTTTAGTGTAGGCATCTGCTTTCTAGAAGATCCAAACAGATACAGTGTATTATCTACAAATAGAAGATAGTATTCATATCATTACTATATATACACAAGCACATATATACATATGTATAAATTTCTCTCTCTATATGTAGAGATTTTATATGTTTTCATATAAACCTTTGTATCATTCATGAGGTAGATTAGTCTATTTCCACAATACAATTAAAATATTTTAGGCTCAGAGATGTATACATAATTGCCTATGCTTACAAGATAACAAACATATGACTACCATAGTCCCCACTTATCCATGACATTACTTGCCACAGTTTTAGTTACCATAGTTTAACAATAGTAAGTGAAAATTTTCAGAAATAGACATGATTTTTAAACTGCATGTCATTCTGAGTACCATGACAATATCTCACCTGTATTAGTCCATTTTCATATGGCTATAAAGAACTGCCTGAGACTGGGTAATTTATAAAGGAAAGAGGTTTAATTGATTCATGGTTCCACATGGCTGGGGAGGCCTCAGGAAACTTAGGATCATGGCGGAAGCCACCTCTTCACAGGCTGGCAGGGGAGAGAACAAGTGCCAGCAGGGGAAATGCCAGACACTTACGAAAAATCTTATGAGAACTCACTATCACAAGAACAGCATGGGGGAAACTGCCACCATGAGTTACCTCCAACCAGGTCCTTCTCATGACACGCCGGGATTATTACAATTCAAGATGAGATTTGGGTGGGGACACAAAGCCAAACCATATCATCACCCCATCTGGCTCCATCCCACTCAGCAAATAAATTATCTTTTTTTCTAGCATTTCCGTACTGTGTATACTACCCATTCATTTGTCACATGGTAGCCTCTCAGCTATCACATGAAAAACAATATAAATAGGGTTCAGTACTATTCATGGTTTCAGGTACTCATTGGAAGTCTGCAGTGTATCCCCCATGGATAAAGGTGGAGAGTATATATATTTCATATACTTAATCATTGTAGGTTATATGGTTAGAAGAATGTTAATAGTTTCTATCCAATAAAAAGTTTCTTTGCTATTTATACAAAAAGATAAAAGTTATTAAATTTTAAGTTAATATAGTTTTTCATTCTCTTCCAATCATAACAAACATTTGACTTCTGAATCAAGGATGGATGAGGGCACAAGTAAAAAGACAAAAGCCAAAGACTATACTTGCCTTACATAAGAAAGAGCTAAGCCACAGGGAATGAGTGAAAGATTGGAGCACAATACAGTCTGGAGATTGGGAGTAAATAAAGACTGGAATTGGTCTTTCAATTACTCTTTGTTATCAGACTTATTTTACAAGCCTGCTACTTAGAATAGATACTATAATATGAGGAGTTCTGACTTCAGACTACACCATTCAAACCCTATTTCTCTTTCATATTCTTACCCTTCCAGTCAACGTGGAAATATGGAAAGGGGAGAAAATAACTGAACTATTTATATCAGTGAGTGGTTAGAAGGATCCAATACTTGAGGAATTATTATACTTTGTACTTTTCTTGCTTCCAGAGTGTTTGATAACTTAGAAGCTGGATATAAACTGCTTGCTTTGGCATTAGTTTTTTGACCTTCAGTTGCACAGTTTAAATTTTCTTTGCATGTTATGTGTTCAAATAAAAGCCTACATAGGAGTGAAGACAAATGTTACCTAATTAAAGTGGGTGGAGATTGCCAAATGCCTATAAACAAATCCTAGGAAAGAATTCAGTTATATGAGAGTGAACTTCTTGTAAAAATTGTAAAAGAGAAAATTAGCTTCTATTGGTTCTCATTCTGCTTTTTTACATAGATCTTCTTCAAGATTTTAGAATATTGGTAATTCTTCACTGCTTAATTTGCCTGCTGCTATTTTTATTATTCATACAGAAGAGGCTCTCTCTGCCTACAATGTCCTATCATCTTTCTTCTGTCTAGTTAATATCTACTTATTCTATGAAATTATCCTCACGCCGCACGCTAATTCCCCTCTTCTATAGCAGTTTACTTTTATTTTTCAATACACTTCTCTTTTCCATTAAACTTAAAATATTCAAGGGCATGGCTTTTTCATCTTGTTTCTTCAATACCTGACTGGAGTAGTCAGCAAATCCTCACATTGGCATTTAATTACTTCAGAATATGTCACTATTTTAAATATCCAAACTTACCATTCAATTATCTGTCATACAGACTCTGACTCATTCAGACTAGTCCATTTACCATACAAAGTGTATCTGAATATAATTATTTAAAAAAATTTCCTAGTCAAAATAATCCACGTTCTAAATCACTTCTCTATTACATTCACTATTCTTTCCAAGATGGCATTTTTATTCCTTTCCCACCTTTTCATATACCACTGACATTTTTCAGTGCTAAAGGGAAGTCTCACCTTCTCCATAACCTTCCGCTTTTATTCCAGATTATATTGACCATCTTTTTCTTTTGACCTCATGGTCTTTTCTATTTAAGTCATTCATTGACACTAAGTATTATTTATTTTCAGCATTCTTTATATTGGTCTTGTTGTATTGTTGGTTTGGTAGTATTTTTGTGGGGTGTGTGTGTGTGTGTGTCAGTGTGAGTATTATACCTAAATTATATGTTGTAAACCAAAAATATATATGAGATTTTATTCAAGTATCTTTAATTGGGGGCAGATGGCCAATGGGGAATCTGTAAGAGCAGAATGTATGTTTCTTGTGAAGAAACTCAGTAGAAACACCAACAGTAGAAGGAAAAGAATGAGGAGGTTTGGGCTTTTGCATGGGGGAGGGGAACATGTGCAGAGATGAGGTTGGCAGTGGCAGAATCATCACAGCTTCCTGTGTAGTTTAACTCCATGTGAGCAGTTTATAATTGAGAAGAGAAGAGAAATACTAGCCAAAGTGGCACGAGGTAGCAAAAACCAAGCCAACAGCCTGAATTCTCTTGCTAAGGAAAGCACTTCTCTTTTGTAGAAAGCCAGCATCTACAGCCAGCAACAGTAGTAATGATAAGAGTGAAGTGTTTTACCTTGTCACTTGGAATCTATGGGTACCAGGACAACATAAGACTGCAGTGAATGAGTTATTTAATCCAGATAAAATTTAGACCAACTCGGGTAACTCCACAAATGATGAAGCGTTAAATGGCACGAGAACATGACGTGGGTGGTATTTTTAACCCTATAAGAACAAGTAATTTTTGCTTAATTATGTTGTATAAGTACAGATTACTATCACCTAAAAGCATGCTTAATAACATTTCAAAATATTTTAAAAAGTTATTATTTAACTTGTAACTTTTTTTTCTGTAAGTATATTAGGTCTTCAAATATATTCTAAGATATATTGTTGTTATTTCTGTACATATGTAGTAAAAAATAAAGACAAGATGTTTTGTGTGGGCTTTACAAGATGTTTTGCGTGGGCTTTTTTTGCTCAGCTTTATTATTAACTACTGATGTGACTTTGGATAATTTACAATAAAAATGGATTATAAATATTCTTTGCATCTCATTGAATTAATTCTAGTAAAGTTAGACAATTAGTATAGACATACTATGAAACTCATACAAACTACAAGAATCACAGAATTTTATGTTTCTCACAAAAAATAGCAGTCTCATTTATTTAATAGGTAATGATGCAAAAATTATTGAATAATAGATGAGAAAGTGAGAGGTAAATGTAACAGCAAAAAAATACATAACACAGCAAGAATTATATAGGCTAATTAAGTTAACTAGGATTGATCAACATTAATCCACAGTCCACATCCTGGATGTAACATTTGAAATACCAAAATGTTACTACATCACTTCTCTAAGCAACTAGCTATCTAACAATTGGATCACTGTGAGTAAACTCAAATGAAATGCTCAAGTCAGAAAGATACTAAATGACTGAGGCACAATTCTACTTAATAGAATATCAACAGGTTCAAGTTAAATATCAACTGATTCGTTGGCAAGTGTAATTTGGGGTGGGTGGGTGGAAGGGAAATCAGATAATCTAAATGAAACTGTTTTATTGTATGAATTTCTCCTCTCAGCTGTCAAACTTCAATCGTGAGAATCAGAAAATATGATTAAATATAGACTTCATTGGGGTGCAGAGCTTGAGGATAGCACCTGGAGGACACAGACTCCAAATGAATAAGTGAAGTTAAAGTTTCACCTTTATAGGCAGAGACAGAAAACTTTTAGCAGGATCACATTTTTTGTAAGAGACTAGCACATATGTCATAGTAATTTGGTTGGCTACAGGTTGCTACATTCCAAGAAAGATTACGTTATTACTATATGAGGAGGGGCAGTGATCTGGGGCGGGAGGTCTTATCTCTGACGCTGCTTGGTTTTAGCTATTTAAAGGGAAAAAAAGGTAGAAGTTGCAGCTGCATGCCACATGACTCAAGCCACATAGCAACACTCCTTTCAAGGCTCAGAATAATTTAACATTCCAACAGCTTTAAATTTGAATTATTTTATTTCCTATGGCAAATGGAGAAATTTCAAACTAGATAATTGATACTGAACATTTAATATGTGCAAAGTTTCTCTTCTGGATAATGTTATTTAAAGTTACTTTTTAAAGACTCTTATTAATGAATTACCAAAAAGTATTAGCCAATATTTAACAGTGTAGCTAAGTAGACAGCATTTTTTGTTTGATGTTTTGCATCATTCACATTGACTGTCAAATCTAGTGGCAGCACATTTCAGTTTAATACCAAGTTCTTGATGACTTCCTCAGCAGTATGTGCATTGCTATCCATCCTTCTAGGAAGGGTTACACTATTGATGCCCAATCAATCACAATGTATGATAAAGTATACCAATTTAATTCACAAAAGATGGCATTTCTTGAACTTATCCCTCATTCTGAAGTTCCTTGGGATAGCGAGTGAATAGTCCCCTGAAGTTGAGAAAACCACATGACCTTACAGTGTGAAATCTACCATATTCAGGGTGGCTATTCATCTCATGGATATTAGGCTTTCTAAATAGATTAGCTCTTTCTGAATAGAATAGTTTCATTAAGAATTATAATTGCATATTTTGTCCTGCTACTACTAAGTGTGTAAACTCAGTGATGCAAAATTATTAAAAATCCACATCTTATTTTATCACCAGCTTTCATCCTAAGTTTCCAACAAATCTTGATAATGGATAAACATATTCGGTCATTTACTGAGTACATAACAGGATTTCAGCTAGATGAGATCTGGCAGGTTACTTTCCACACTTAAAATCATATGACTTTACTCATACCATTTATTGCAGCTTAGATAAGTTGGAATTCCTAAAGGTAAAGGGTGGGAAATTAAAAATAAAGAAATTTCATTGACATTGTAAGATAAGGGTACTTATGGCGACGGAATTGGACCCATACAGCAAAAGTAATGTAAGTTTTCTTTTTTGAATCTTTAAGTCAGAGATATGACAACAACCCATTTAGATGTTCAGTGATGGATTTTTAGCTAGAAATCCCAACACTTTGGTGCTGTGAATTACATTTGTGTGAAATTTACTTTTGCCTGTTTTTTTTTTCTTCTTGCCAACATTGGTTTAAAGCATAAGCAATATCTTTAGTGTTTTAGATAAGAGGTAGGCAGATAGTTACGTTTATATTCAGTTCTGTATAATGGTAAAAAATTTATTTAACTGCTTAGGATTTTTTGATAGTGTCAAAATTCGTAGTTTGAATAGGTATATCTTTTTTACCATATGCAAAGCAGAGATTTCAGTGGATAGAAAGGGAAACCTTCCATGAAATAGAGAAGACAGGTTAGGCAAAGAATAAAGAACAGATGCTTAAGAATAAATAAACAATTTTGTTGGTGAGTGTTGTTACCAAATTATAATCCATTCAAGTCATTAAATTGGACTATTTTATGGTGCTATTGAAAATTATACTTACTTGGATATTAAAAGAAAAGACTAGATAGGGATTAAATGTTTTACTATGTTCCCTGATTCTTCCAGAATTTTTATCAAGTGCAAGCTTATGAAACAAAGTGGCAACTTACAGGACTTTTACTCTCTGCAGTGATTTGTCTATGTTATGACTTTCTAAATGTCTCAAGATTTTACCATATGATCTCAGTTCTCAAAAACAAAATTATGTATGCTATCTTAATGAATAATCACCAAATGAAGGTTAGTATACTACATGCAAAAATACATATAAAAATAATAATAAAAAATTCTGGAACTTAAAAATGATTAGGCAGTCTGTTCATATACATGTTACAATGCTGTTTTAAATTTTTTTTGAATCATACACATTGGCTATCTCATACATTCCCATTCCATCTTATCTTCACATCACATTCTCCCCTGACTGCTTTGACCATTGCATTTATCGCTAACCCACTCTGATTTATTCCTTGTCCATATCTTTGGCTTTCATGCTTTTGTTATTTCCATGCTAGCTATGCTATTGAAGAGGGCATTTCTGATCTCCAGGAGCAATTCTTAAAACCCCCGCTTCTAAACCTTGAGCTGTTTCATCTGGACCTATTTACTTTAGGGGCTATTACCTGGACCAAAGTTTTGAGTGAGGATAGTTATATTGTAACTATTTAATGCTCTGTGTGTATAGAGATTTTTTGATAAAATTATAATATTTGTCATCATTTACCCACTAATACCGTCTATTAGCATTATTTTCATATATACCTTTGCTATGATTTAATGTCCTCTCCAAAACTCATGTGGAAATTTAATCTCCATTGTAATGCCACTAAGAGATGGGGCCTTTGTAAAGTAATTAGGATTAAATTAGGACATCAGGGTGGGACCCCCATGATAGGACTGGAGGCTACATAAGAAGAGGAAGGCCATATGGTAGTTGTTTTTTTTTTTTTTTCCGTACTAGTTCTGAAAATGAGCTCTCTTTCTTTTTTTCCTGTTTCTTTTTTTTTAATTTTTTTAAAAAATTATACTTTAAGTTCTAGGGTACCTATGCACAACATGCAGGTTTGTTACATACATATACATGTGCCATGTTGGTGCACTGCACCCATTAACTCGTCATTTACATTAGGTATATCTCTGAATGCTATCCCTCCCCCCTCCTCCCACCCCACAACAGGCCCCATTGTGGGATGTTCCCCACCCTGTGTCCAAGTGTTCTCATTGTTGAATTCCCACCTATGAGTGAGAACATGCGGTGTTTGGTTTTCTGTCCTTGTGATAGTTTGCTCAGAATGATGGTTTCCAGCTTCATCCATGTCCCTACAAAGGACAAGAACTCATCCTTTTTTATGGCTGCATAGTATTCCATGGTGTATATGTGCCACATTTTCTTAATCCGGTCTATCATTGATGGACATTTGGGTTGGTTCCAAGTTTTTGCTATTGTGAATAGTGCCACAATAAACATATGTGTGCATGTGTCTTTGTAGCGGCATGATTTATAATCCTTTGGGTATATACCCAGTAATGGGATGGCTGGGTCAAATGGTATTTCTAGTTCTAGATCCTTAAGGAATCACCACACTGTCTCCCACAATGGTTGAACTAGTTTACAGTCCCACCAACAGTGTAAAAGTGTTCCTATTTCTCTACATCCTCTCTAGCACCTGATTTTTCCTGACCTTTTAATGATCACCATTCTAACTGATGTGAGATGGTGTCTCATTGTGGTTTTGATTTGCATTTCTCTGATGGCCAGTGATGATGAGCATTTTTTCATGCGTCTGCTGGCTGCATAAAAGTCTTCTTTTGAGAAGTGTCTGTTCATATCCTTCACCCACTTTTTGATGGGGTTGTTTAATTTTTTTTCTTGTAAATATGTTTAAGTTCTTTGTAGATTCTAGATATTAGCCCTTTGTCAGATGGGTAGATTGTAAAAATTTTATCCCCTTCTGTATGTTGCCTGTTCACTCTGATGGTAGATTCTTTTGCTGTGAGGAAGCTCTTTAGTTTAATTAGAACCCATTTGTCAATTTTGGCTTTTGTTGCCATTGCCTTTGGTGTTTTAGACATGAAGTCCTTGCCCATGCCTATGTCCTGAATAGTATTGCCTAGATTTTCTTCTAGGATTTTTATGGTTTTAGGTCTAACACTTAAGTCTTTAATCCATCTTGAATTAATTTTTGTATATGGTATAAGGAAGGGATCCAGTTTCAGCTTTCTACATATGGCTAGCCAGTTTTCCCAGCACCATTTATTAAATAGGGAATCCTTTCCCCATTTCTTGTTTTTATCAAATTTGTCAAAGATCAGATGGTTGCGGATGTGTGATGTTATTTCTGAGGGTTCTGTTCTGTTCCATTGGTCTATATATCTGTTTTGGTACCAGTACCATGCTGTTTTGGTTACTGTAGCCTTGTAGTATAGTTTGAAGTCAGGTAGCATGATGCCTCCAGCTTTGTTCTTTTGGCTTAGGATTGTCTTGGCAATGCGGGCTCTTTTTTGGTTCCATATGAACTTCAAAGTGGGCTCTTTTTTGGTTCCATATGAACTTCAAAGTAGTTTTTCCAATTCTGTGAAGAAAGTCACTGGTAGCTTGATGGGGATGGCATTGAATCTATAAATTACCTTGGGCAGTATGGCGATTTTCACCATATTGATTCTTCCTACCCATGAGCATGGAATGTTCTTCCATTTGTTTGTGTCCTCTTTTATTTCATTGAGCAGTGGTTTGTAGTTCTCTTTGAAGAGGTCCTTCACATACCTTGTAAGTTGGATTCCTAGGTATTTTATTTTCTTTGAAGGAATTGTGAATGGGAGTTCACTCATGATTTGGCTCTCTGTTTGTCTGTTATTGGTGTATAGGAATAATTGTGATTTTTGCACATTGATTTTATATCCTGAGACTTTGCTGAAGTTGCTTTATCAGCTTAAGGAGATTTTGGGCTGAGAAGATGGGGTTTTCTTAATATACAATCATGTCATCTGCAAACAGAGGCAATTTGACTTCCTCTTTTCCTAATTGAATGCCCTTTATTTCTTTCTCCTGCCTGATTAACCTGGTCAGAACTTCCAACACTTTGGTGAATAGGAGTGGTGAGAGAGGGCATCCCTGTTTTGTGTTAGTTTTCAAAGGGAATGCTTCCAGTTTTTGTCCATTCAGTATGATATTGGCTATGGGTTTGTCATAAACAGCTCTTATTATTTTGACATATGTCGCATCAATACCTAGTTTATTGAGAGTTTTTAGCACGAAGGGCTATTGAATTTTGTCGAAGGCCTTTTCTACATCTATTGATATAATGTGGTTTTTGTTTTTGGTTCTGTTTATGTGATGGATTACGTTTATTGATTTGCGTATGTTGAACCAGCCTTGCATCCCAGGGATGAAGCCAATTTGATCGTGGTGGATAAGCTTTTTGATGTGCTGCTGGATTTGGTTTGCCAGTATTTTATTGAGGATTTTTGCATCGATGTTCATCAGGGATATTGGTCTAAAATTCTCTTTTTTTGTTGTGTCTCTTCCAGCTTTGGTATCAGGATGATGCTGGCCTCATAAAATGAGTTAGGGAGGATTCACTCTTTTTCTATCAATTGGAATGCTTTCAGAAGGAATGGTACCAGCTCCTCTTTGTACCCCTGGTAGAATTCGGCTGTGAATCCATCTGGTCCTGGACTTTTTTGGTTGGTAGGCTATTAATTACTGCCTCAATTTCAGAGCCTGTTATTGGTCTACTCTGGGATTCAGCTTCTTCCTGGTTTAGTCTTGGGAGGGTGTATGTGTCCAGGAATTTATCCATGTCTTCTAGATTTTCTAGTTTATTTGCATAGAGGTGTTTATAGTATTCTCTGATGGTAGTTTGTATTTCTGTGGGATCAGTGGTGATAGCCCTTTCTCATTTTTTATTGTGTCTATTTGATTCTTCTCTCTTTTCTTCTTTATTACTCTTGCTAGTGGTCCATCAATTTTGTTGATTTTTTCAAATAACCAGCTCCTGGATTCATTGATTTTTTTGAAGGGTTATTTGTGTCTCTATTTCCTTCAGTTATGCTCTGATCTTAGTTATTTCTTGCCTTCTGCTAGCTTTTGAATGTGTTTGTTCTTCCTTCTCTAGTTCTTTTAATTATGATGTTAGGGTGTCAATTTTAGATCTTTCCTGCTTTCTCTTGTGGGCATCTGGTGCTATAAAATTGCCTCTACACACTGCTTTAAATGTGTCCCAGAGATTCTGGTATGTTGTGTCTTTGTTCTCATTGGTTTCAAAGAGCATCTTTATTTCTGGCTTCATTTTGTTATGTACCCAGCAGTCATTCAGGAGCAGGTTGTTCAGTTTCCACGTAGTTGAGTGGTTTTGAGTGAGTTTCTTAATCCTGAGTTCTAATTTGGTTGCACTGTGGTCTGAGAGACAGTTTGTTATAATTTCTGTTCTTTTACATTTGCTGAGGAGTGTTTTACTTCCAACTATGTGGTCAATTTTGGAATAAGTGCAATGTGGTGCTGAAAAGAATGTATATTCTGTTGATTTAGGGTGGAGACTTCTGTAGATGTCTATTAGGTCTGCTTGGTGCAGAGCTGAGTTTAAGTCCTAGATATCCTTGTTAACTTTCTGTCTCCTAGATCTGTCTAATGTTGATAGTGGGGTGTTAAAGTCTCCCATTATTATTGTGTGGGAGTCTAAGTCTCTTTGTAGATCTCTAAAGACTTGCTTTATGAATCTGGGTGCTCCTATATCGGATGCATATATATTTAGGATAGTTAGCTCTTCTTGTTGAATTGATCCCTTTACCATTATGTAATGGCCTTCTTTGTCTCTTTTGATCTTTGTTGGTTTAAAGTCTGCTTTATCAGAGACTAGGATTGTAACCCCTGCTTTTTTTTTTGTTTTCCATTTGCTTGGTAGATCTTCCTCCATCCCTTTATTTTGAGCCTATGTGTGTCTCTGCTCATGAGATAGGTCTCCTGAATACAGAACACTGATGGGTCTTGACTCTTTATCCAATTTGCCAGTCTGTGTCTTTTAATTGGAGCATTTAGCCCATTTGCATTTAAGGTTAATATTGTTATGTGTGAATTTGATCCTGTCATTATGATGTCAGCTTGTTATTTTGCTTGTTAGTTGATACATTTTCTTCCTAGCATTGATGGTCTTTACAATTTGGCATGATTTTGCAGTGGCTGGTACTTGTTCCTTTCCATGTTTAGTGCTTCCTTCAGGAGCTCTTGTAAGGCAGGCCTGGTGGTAACAAAATCTGTCAGTATTTGCTTGTCCGTAAAGGATTTTATTTCTCCTTCAATTATGATGCTTAGTTTGGCTGGATAGGAAATTCTGGGTTGAAAATTCTTTCCTTTAAGAATGTTGAATATTGGCCCCCATTTTCTTCTGGCTTGTAGAGTTTCTGCTGAGAGATCAGCTGTTAGTCTGATGGGCTTCCCTTTGTGGGTAACTTGACCTTTCTCTCTGGCTGCACTTAACATTTTTTTTCTTCATTTCAACTTTGGTGAATCTGACAATTATGTGTCTTGGAGTTGCTCTTCTTGAGGAGTATCTTTGTGGTGTTCTCTGTATTTCCTGAATTTGAATGTTGGCCTGCCTTGCTAGGTTGGGGAAGTTCTCCTGGATAATACCCTGAAGAGTGTTTTCCAACTTGGTTCCATTCTTTCCATCACTTTCAGGTACACCGATCAGATGGAGATTTGCTCTTTGCTCTTTTCACATAGTCCCATATTTCTTGGGGGCTTTGTTCATTTCTTTTTACTCTTTTTTTTCTAAACTTCTCGCTTCATTTCATTCATTTGATCTTCAATCACTGATAGCCTTCCTTCCACTTGATCGAATCAGCTACTGAAGCTTGTGCATGCATCACGTAGTTCTCATGCTGTGGTTTTAAGCTCCATCAGGTCATTTAAGGTCTTCTCTATGCTGTTTATTCTGGTTAGCCATTCATCTAATTTTTTTCAAGGTTTTTTAGCTTCTTTGCAGTGGGTTTTAGCATCCTCCTTTAGCTCGGAGTAGTTTGTTATTACTGATTATCTGAAGTCTACTTCCATCAACTCGTCAAAGTCATTCTCTGTCCAGTTTCACTCCATTGCTGGCGAGGAGCTGCGTTCCCTTAGAGTAAAAGAGGTCCTCTGATTTTCAGAATTTTCTGCTTTTCTGCTCTGATTTCTCCCCATCTTTGTGGTTTTATCTACCTGTGGTCTCTGATGATGGTGACATACAGATGGGGTTTTGGTGTGGACGTCCTTTCTGTTTGTTAGTTTTCCTTCTAATAGTCAGGACCCTCAGCTGCAAGTCTGTTGGAGTTTGCTGGAGGTCCACTCCGGACTCTGTTTGCTTGGGTATCACCAGCAGAGGCTGCAGAACAGCAAATATTGCAGAACAGCAAATGTTGCTGCCTGATCCTTCCTCTGGAAGCTTTGTCTCAGAGGGGCACCCGGCTGTATGAGGTGTCAGTCGGCCCCTACTGGGAGGTGTCTCCCAGTTAGGCTACGCTGGGGTCAAGGACCCACTTAAGAATGCAGTCTGTCCATTCTCAGATCTCAAACTCCATGCTGGGAGAACCACTACTCACTACTCTCTTCAAAGCTGTGAGACAGAGACGTTTAAGTCTGCAGAAGTTTCTGCTGCTTTTTGTTCAGCTATGCCCTGCCTCTGAGGTGGAGTCTACAGAGACAGGCAGGCCTCCTTGAGCTGCAGTGGGCTCCACCCAGTTCGAGCTTCCAGGCTGCTTTGTTTATCTACTCAAGCCTCAGCAATGGCAGACACCTCTCCCCCAGCCTTGCTGCCACCTTGCAGTTCGATCTCGGACTGCTGTGCTAGCAGTGAGTGAGGCTCCATGGGCATAGGACCCTCTGAGCCAGGCGTGGGATATAATCTCCTGCTGTGCCATTTGCTAAGACCATTGGAAAAGCACAGTATTAGGGTGGGAGTGTCCCTATTTTCCAGGTACCGTCTGTCATGGCTTCCCTTGGCTAGGAAAGGGAATTCCCCAACCCCTTGCACTTCCTAGGTGAGGCAATGCCCTGCCCTGCTTCGGCTCACACTCCATGGGCTGCACCCACTATCCAATTAGTCCCAGTGAGATGAACCCGGTACCTCAGTTGGAAATGCAGAAATCACTCGTCTTCTGTGTTGCTCACACTGGGAGCTGAAGACTGGAGCTGTTCCTATTCAGCCATCTTGGAACCTAATCAGTTTCTGTTTTGTTTTGTTTTGTTTTGTTTTAGTAGAGACGGGGTTTCATCATGTTGGTCAGGCTGGTCTCAAACTCCTGACCTTGTGATCCACCCACCTCGACCTCCCAAAGTGCACCATATGGTAGTTTTATTTGCAGTTTTTTTAGGCATCTCAATATTGTTCTTTATGGTGGATGAACTAGCTTAAATTCTTACAGTGTATAAGAGTTCTATTTTCTCCACATTATTGCCAAGATTCATTATTTTTTGTCTTTTTGATAAGTCATCCTAACTGGGGGAGATGATATCTCATTATAGTTTTGATTTGCACTTTCCTGATGATTAGTGATGTAGAACATTTTTTCATATATTTGTTGTCCATTTTTATGTCTTCTTTTGAGAAATATCTATTCCAATTATTTCCTCACTTTTTAATTGGATCATTTAGTTTGAACCACCATATGATTCACCAATCTCACTACTGGGAATTTATCTAAAGGAAAGAAAATCATTATATTGAAGAGACATCTGCACCCCCATGTTTATTGCAGCACTATTCATAATAGACAAGATATAGAATGAAACTAGGTATCCTAACAACAAAGGAATAGATAAAGAGAATGTGGTATATAGACACAATGGGATACTATTTAGTCATAAAAAAGAATGAAATCATGTCATTGGTGGCAACATAGATGGAACTGGAGGATGTTATGTTAAATGAAATAAGCCAGGAACAGAAAGGTAAACAATCATATGTGGAAGCTAAAAAAAGCTAGTATCTTAGAAGTAAAAAGTAGAGGCTGGGCGTGGTAGCTCATGCCCGTAATCCGAGCACTTTGGGAGGCAAAGGTGGGTGGATCACCTGAGGTTGAGTTTGAGACCAGCCTGGGCAACATGGCGAAACCCCATCTCTACTAAAAATACAAAAATTAGCCGGGCGCGGTGGTGGGTGCCTGTAATCCCAGATACTTGGGAGGCTGAGGCAGGAAGAATCACTTGAACCTGGGAGGTGGAGGTTGCAGTGAGCCGAGATTGTGCCATTGCACTCCAGCCTGGGCAACACAGCAAGACTCTGTCTCAAAAAAAAAAAAAAGTGAAAAGTAGAACAGAGAATAATAGAGGCTGGAAAGGATAAGAGGAAGAGAGGGATAGGGAAAGATTTGTTAAAGGATACAAATTTATTGTGATCTGATCTCTTTACATTATATTTAACAATCTATTACTATACACCCATGAATAAATATGTACATTTATTATTAGACCTTTAAAAAATTAAAAAAATAAGAGGAAGAGAGACCTGAGTTGACATTCTTTTGCCCTCTCACCATGTGAAGTTCTTCTCTATGTTATGATCAGTAAGAAGGCCCTCAGCAGATATGGCCCCTCAATAGACTTAGACAACCCTATTTTGTTCATAGTGACAGTGAGCCCAGGTAAAGATTCCATGTGTAAGGCTTCTGTATAGTTAAGGGTGGCTTATTTCTGTTCTGAACAGTTACATATACGGAAATGTACTGGATAAAGATTTAAGGAAAGTTATTGTTTTCCTAACTAAAAGTCAAAGTTCTTAAGAGATGTTCATTTTGGGGGCTTAATTCTCTTTCGTGTCTGCTGGGGACATGCATGTGATGTCTGTGGTACAAAAGCCATACTATGATTATAAAGGTAAAAGCCACAGGGTGACAATGACAAAGTGACAAGAAAGAAGAAACCTGCAACTCTTTGTTATAATTGAACTACTGTATTAGTTTTGCACTGCCTACTCTGGGGTTCATATTTTGTCAGAAAAAATATATCCTAACCTGACTAAGCAACTCTAGTGATGGTTCTATAATATTTATTCCAACTTACACAGCTATAAAGTCTAATTCCGTCTTAACGTTTGTATAAATCACTAACTCATATCTAAAGAGGTGGCTAGCCTCTTCTCAAACATGTATCTTGGACAATAATCATTAGTAAAAATTAAACTGAGCCCCCACTTTGCTGCGTAATGTGGTGAGACTAGTGGATGGAAGAGGAAGGAAGTTATGAATTAAATATTTGTGATGGACCCTGATTTCAGGATCCTAGAGCATTTTTAGCAATACCTATGAAAGCAAGAGAGTATTGCATTTATTTTTTTTTCCCTGAGAGATATCAAACGAGGCACATCAAAACTCTCTTGAAAAAGTGAAGTTGCAACAGAATTACATATATTTTCCCTCAGTTTCTTCCGAACTTAAAGGATAATTGCTAATATGTAAGCCCTCTTCGTCTAATGTAGAATGGCTTTCCTTATGTGGAAACTTTCATTCATGCCACAAATACCCACTGAATATACAATAACTGAGCTGTATGCAGGTATTATAAGGGAGGTCAAGAATGATTATTTTTATTCAGAAAGCTTACGGAGTAATTGAAATCATAGAGAAAAAATGTTTTTATTATATCCTGCATCAACCTCTCATTATAAAGCAAGAAAACTCTCATCCCCTTTGTGATGATTCTCAGCATTATAAGGAGAGGTATGTTTTAATGTTTGTGTTTCTATACGTAGAATAATTTATTTTTTCTCAGTAAAATTAGCTTCAGATAATGAGTGCTGAAATTTTCCTGGGTCTACATACAACTGTTTGGTTATGTAAAATAAGCTAATTACTAAAGTGCAATCTCAGCATTCACATGAAAAATCATTGCTATAATAAAATGTAAATAGAACATTTTGAATATTTTCAAAGAAAAAAATATACCTGAGGAGCTTAATTATATACAGGGATAAGTTCTTTCAAGTTTAAAACCCACTTGAAATAAGCAAATAATGAGGAATGTGGTATCCATTCTCTCAAAACAACTCACGCACCTTATAAATATATATACCTACTGTGTACTCAGAAAAATTAAAAGTAAAAAATAAAAATAAAAGTTTAAAGCCCTCTTGAAAAATTGCTTAAAGTATAATAAAATGTGTATAGTAATAATTATTATTTTTCTCCAGACATGTTTCTTATTTTCTGGTAATGCAGTTAATAGCCTCCATGCATTCAATCCAAGAACCAGAGATACACTTTCACCCAAAGCACATGAACTTAAAATAGGAAGAGGGTGGCCCCCAGAAAAAAATGTTTGGGGAAATTTCACCCATTGTTAGGTATTAGAAATGCCAAATATGACCTTACAAATAGCAGCATGCTAACACATGCACGTGCATACACACACACACCTGAAAATAAAGAAAAAAAGTTATTTTTACATCTGTGTTTATTAGCCATTATTTGTAATTCTAAAAATCCTGTAGGATTTTAAAAGAAAACAAAATGCAAGATATTCCCAAAAAAATATATATACATATTTTCATTGTCTTTGTAAAATCTTCCAGTCACCAATGTTTTTATAGTTCCACATTTTTATTCCTTTAAGATAGAATTCTGGACTGGCCATATTCAAGAGGAAATTAAATGTTAGAATCTTGTCAATAATGGTTGGAAACATTGATAGAAATCCCAATTAGAACTGAGCATTTATTTCTTTTTTCTGGCATTTCTAGTATTACCAGATTTCTCAAATGACTGGCATTTTAAATAAATAACTAAAAATAGCTATCCATTCAAGATAAGTTTGGCCTCAAATCCACAAATTCAGATTCTGGGCTAGATATACTGTAATGCTTTATTTTATAGGAAAGAGATCCATTTTTACAAATAATAGATACCTGTACTCTACATCATAACTACATTGAAAACGTACTAACATAAAAGAATCTCACTGGTTTAAAAGTCAGTTTACGTTGATTTTTCAGATGTGCTGTATTCAGTGAAACTGCCTATGGAAACCACTTTAAACTTTCCACATTCCAGCCTTAGAAAACATTATACAAGAATAATAAACTTCAAAAAATTCTTCATATTTCTGTGATATGTACTGTAGCATATCACATTACTTCCTAACCCAGTGTTTCACCTTTCCTTCCAATCTTTATCATTATTGTATTTTTAAAAACATCAATGTGTATGCCTTTTTCTGTTCCTGTACTGATGAGCTTGGACAAGCTGCATACTTCATTCAGCACAGACTGCTTTCCTCAAGTAGCTTTTGTAGTGAATGTATGTTATTTGACTCTAAGTTTGAAAGAAATAGAGACAATCAGGTTTTCTCAGGTGATAGGCATGTTATTGTAAAGATACTCAGAAAAGCAAGAAAGCACAGGAAATTGGCTCAGTCAGTTGCAAAGTCAGAATAGGGGAAAATCATTTTTGCTCAGGCTACAGTAAAAATTCTAAATACCCCAACAAAAATTCTAGCTATTGGCTGTGTTTTGATTCAGCTTACCTCTTCTCCAACCCTCTGCTTATTTCTTCAGTTGATTCAGACTTAGCCCTGTTTTATTGTTTTCTGCTGACATGTGTTTCTATGGTCTGTATCTTGGTTTATGCTCTTCTGATCTGTCTTTGTTGGTTATGTGTTTCATATTGACTCTCCAAATGTGAAAATTGGTTTAATATATGTGTATATATATATTAAATATCTTCATAATATCTTTATAATATTTTTATTGATTCAAGGAATGGTACACAACTATCTCATAAACCTCTACTCCAGCCTTTGGAGTTCACTTTCAGAGCAGATAACTGTCTTTTCTCAAATATGAGAAAAATTATTATTACTTGAGCAAAGCTATGATGATATATATATAAGAAGTCTCATCCAGCAGATTCATTTACAAAGGGTGGTGTAGTTAATAGCCTCTCTGAAACTTCATGATAGCTATTATAAAGGAAATTTCTCTTAAATTTTTAAATGTTTGTAATTTTAATGGATGTTGTTGTAGGATGGACAATCCAAGACCCTATTGCTGAGATTCCAGATGCTGCTGCAGATATATTGGCATATTCTGAAGATCTATTAATAACAACATTGCTGATTTGTATGTCATTTGAAACTCTTAGTGTGCTTTGTGTAGGGGATAATTTAATGAGGTTAATCTTTATGATGTCTTCAATGAATGCATATAGTTTAACTGTCAAATAAATATTGACTTAAAATAAATGACATACATATATTTTTAATTGTTATATCTTGTTGCTGAATTGACTCCTTTATCATTATATAATAACCTTCTTTATCTCTTTTAACAGCTTTTGTCTTGACATCTATTTTATCTGATATAACCATAGCTATTCCTGCTCTTTTTTGATTTCCATTTGCATGGAATAAGTTTTTGCATCCCTCTATATTCAGATGATGTATGTCTTTATAGGCAAAGTGAGTTTCTTATAGGCAGCACAAAGTTGGGTCTTTTTTTAATTAATTAAACTCTTTATGTCTTTTTAGGAGAATTTGGCCCATTTACATTCAATGTTATTATTGATAGGTAAGGACTTACTACTGCGATTTTGTTATTTGTTTTCTGAATGTTTAATTGATCCTGTCTTTCTTTCTTCCTTCCTATCTCCCTTTGTTTAAAAGTGACTTTCTCTGGTAGAATATTTTACTTTGTTGCTTTTTAGTTTTTGTGTATATTTTGTTGGGTTTTTAATTTGTAAAAGCTTGCAAATAACATCTTATAACCAATTATTTTAAACTGAATAGAAATTTTTGAAGGAACATAAACAAATGACCAATTAGTATATGAAAAAACGCTCAATGACACTAATCATCGGAGAAATGCAAATCAATGCTACAACAAGAGGTCATCTCACCCCAGCTAAAAGCTAAAATGACTTTTATCGACAGGCAATAACAAATACTGCTGAGGATGTGGGCAAAGGGGAACACTTGAACACTTTTGGTGGGAATGTAAATTAGTGCAACCACTATGGTGACCGGTATGAACGTTCCTCAAAAAACTAAAAAACTAAAATTGCTATATGACCTAGCAATTCCACTTCTGGCTATATCATAAAAGAGGAAAGAAAGGAAATAACAAAGAAAGAAAGAAGAAAGAAAGAAAGAGAAAAGAAGAAGAAGAGGAAGAGGAAGAAGAAGAAGAAGAGGAAGAAGAAGGAGAAGGAGAAGAAGGAGGAGGAGGAGAAGGAGGAGGGAAGAAAGAGGAAGAAGAAGAAGGAGAAGAAGGAGAGAAGGAGGTGAAGAAGGAAGAGGAAGAGAAGGAGAACAAGGAGAAGAAAGAAGAAGCAGGAGAAGGAGAAGAATAAGAAGAAGAAGAAAGAAGAGAAGAGGAGTTGTATATTGAAGTGTACTTTCGTGTTTATTGTACCACTGTAAACAATAGTAAGATATGAAATCAACCTGAGTGTTCAACAACAGATGAATGAATAAACAAATGTGGTAAATATACACAATAAATGTTATTTGGCTATAGAAATAAAGAAATCCTTTCATTTGCAATAACATAAATAGAATTGGAGGATATTATGTTAAATGAAATAAGCCAGGCACAGAAATAAACATTTCACACATTGTCACTTATATGTGGGAGCTAAGAAATTTTAAAAATGTTGAACCTATGGCGATAGAGAGTAAAGTGATAATTACCAGAGGCGGTGAAAGGTAGAGGGGATGGGGGTTTAATATGGGGATGGTTATCAGATAGAAATAATACAGTTAGATAGAATGAATACAATCTAGTATTCAGTAGTACAATAGGGTGACTTTAGTTAACAAGAATTTATTGTATGCTTTAAATAAGTAATTGAGTGGGATTGGAATATTTCTAAACACAAAGAAATGATAAGTGCTTGAAGTGATGGATACCCCAAGTTCCCTGATTTGATCATTATGCATTTTATGCCTGTATCAAAATATTGCATCCTCATAAATATATACAATTATTATATACCTAAAATAATTTAAAATAAAAATTAGTAAATATTAAAAGTGCCAATTCTGAATCTCAAAGCTCTGAAAGTAAAAATGTTAAAGATGGAAATATGTAAACTTGTTCCCTGTGGAATATTGGTCTAAAGCTCTATTTTGTTAACCCAATTCTTTACTATTTTACAAAATTTTATTGAATTTCTAAAGTATGTCATATCTAGAGAGCCTCACAATTTTATTGGTATTAAATATGGTATAAAGAATCTGCTTTGCATTAGATAATTCCACAGAAATATACATTAGTAGAATTTTATTAAATCAAACTGAGCTAACTTTTAAAATAAAAAACAATGTACACCAAAATACAAAATCTTGTATTAAATAATATTTATTTTTTAAAGTCAAGACAAAGTCAATGTCAGATGTTCTATTTCAATCTAAACAAATGTGATGCTATTTTAAAAATGCTTTTTAAGTCATGAAATACCAAAAAAGAGTACCAGAATGCAGTCTGTAAGAGTCAAATGTTCCCAATAATTATAGATTTCCCCATATTGAAATTCGAACTAGATAATTTCAAGAAAAAAAACTGGGGAAACTATATTTCTTTTTAAGATGAATATAAGCACATACAATACAGTGTGGTAAAACAATCTAGACAGAAACTCAAATATTCATGAGGCTGTAGGTGAATATCTCAATGACACAGAAATCTGAATATATTTTGTAATGTCTCTTTGACTAATAAAGAAAACCTTTCTTTAAATTCCTTTGGGATAGCATTGTACCTGTTTCTCACAGGAAATTCTGATATTTGTGATTTTTCTAATAGTTTTAAAATATTAAGTACAATTTAAGTTATGAAAACCTGTTAAGCATTTTATAGAAAATATTATATATGATTATGTTCCCATTATTTTATATAAAATATCAGGCAGAAATGCATGCCTTTTCATAGATAAGTTTAATACTTTATTTTAGGAATTTTAACAAGAATATTCTTTCCCTTTTCACTCTAAGTTTACTATTCTTAAGACCCCCAAAACACATTATATATACCTCCTAATGAATAAATTTAGAAAAAGAATGAGCAATAAACAAACTAGTAATCTACAAAGTAAAGTTATCTTGATATATATATCTATATATAGACATATGGATTGATTTTAGAGACAGGCTTTTGTTCTGTCAATTAGGCTGGAGTACAGTGGCATGATCATAGCTCGCTGCTATCTCAAACTCCTGTGCTCAATTTACCCTCCAATCACAGACTCCTGAGTAGCTACAGGTGCAGCCACTCCTGGCTAAGTTTTATTTGTTTGTTTTTGGTAGAGACAGGGTCTTTCTATGTTTTCCAGGCAGTTCTTGAACTCCCGGCTTCAAGAGATCCTCCCACCTCAGCCTCCCAGTGTTGGGATTATAGGTATGAGGCACTATGCTCGGCTGACAAATATGCTTTACTAATATTCATGAGCCACTTAAGATCCATGAATAAATTTAATTTATGTTTATAGCCCTAGAAATCAGCCCAGGCTTAGCAAAGTGTAGACAATTAATGCATATTTGAATGTTGAAAAAATAGGTAGCTGAATTTGATCTCTATGTTGTTAGTATTTTTTTTTCTTTCAAATATAATTTGAAATAAAATGTGTTAGGAAAGAAAATTTAATCACCTCAAATATTTATTGAATTCATTTACCATTGAACTAGCATTCGATTTTTTAAATGTAAGTAGGTTCACAATGGGACTAAGCAGGACATGGTTGTTTTAACTTACTGAACTTAACTTGTTTCCAAGTATGTTTTTCAGCTTAAGTCAATAAATGCTATTAGTACTTAAGTTCATCAAATAAAATACAACATAAACAACTATAGGTTTCCCTAAAACTATTATTTATTTTTGCTCTAAAGTATTTGAAAAATTTTAAATAATAACTATTCTTCAAAAAATGAAATGGCCTTATATAATCTATTACAAACCTAATAAAAATAAATTTTCACAAAAGCAATATAACTATGTTTATCTTTCCAGTTTTTCTTTTAAAAAATTGAAATATATATTCATCGCATTAATATTTTGGAACATTTGCTTTCTCACTCAATACAGACACATATACATACACACATCTACATAAACAAGCATACATCTTATAATATCACTATTACTATTTGCTCAACAGTTTGTGAGTGAACTGCAAATATCACAACCCTGAACCTCTACAACATTGACACAATGATATCATTTAATATACAGTAAATATTCAGTGTTACCCATTGTTGAAATAATTATTTCATGGATTTAAAAAATCTTTCCTAAGAGAATATGCAATCATCAATTTTTATTAAAATTTGCCTAGAAGGTAGACTTTGAATTCTCTGAATTTTACAAAAAGCTTTCAAACTTTAGAATATGTATATCCTGCTTAACTGTGCTCTGTATTCCACTAAACCACATGCAGTTCCCAACGGCTTAGAGTCTCACCGTGCCTAAGTATGTAGGGTTCTTGTCTTCTTTCCTTTAGCTCAGCAGTATTAAACTTGATAAGAGCTAAAATTTGGAAGACTGTATCAAATGTGGGTTGAGAACTTTTTTATCTTCTTCAGGCAATTTCTTCCCTAGTGAAGAATAAGATGTTTCATTTCAGTGCCCACATGTTTATAATCAAGCTGGTATAATGTTGTTTTGAAGTTCTTATGGTTTCTATGTTCTTTAGTAATTGAGAATAAGAATAATATAGTACACTGCAGATACTGCCTAGGATACTTATTCATAGGAGAGAAAAATGGAGGCATTGTCCAGGTCTTTTAAAATCTCTAAAGGTGAAAATCATTTCAGAAACATACAACGGGATATTTATACTCTTTATGGGATTTCCATTTTTCATGTTCTTATTCATTTTGACTTTTCCATTTCCTGCTTTTCTGATAATCGACATAAAATTTCATTTGGCTTATACAAACATAACTGCTCTTACATACAGTAAGTGCGTTGACTTGAAATTATTTATGGTGAAATAACCACTATATATTGTATCTTATCACTATGCCTGATATCTAATTCACAGTATGTCTTATAAATTGATAGTATTAGGCAACTTGTATTTGGAAGTATATTTCATTTAAAATATATCATTTAAGTGGAAAATCATATTTGCTTAGATTAATAATGAGTATTTCTATTATTTAGTTGTGTTTGCTTTCATAAATCTGAAAGAAAAAAATACTTTCTTGCTATTCAGGTCTAAGACAAAAAAATGTTTTCTCCTTTAATGCTACAATACACAGGTAGAAAAATAAAAATGATATTTTAGCAGGTGCCAGCTACATCTAATATGATATTCTGTCAACACAGAAACCATGAGTTGTATGTTTTAAAGATTGCAAATTGTTTTCTTCAGTAAATACAGGCTGGATTCCTGTGTGTCAAAATGATGCTCTCTAAAAAACAATGAAATTTTGCATCAAAAAAACAACATAAATTTGTCAGCCATTAGACAAATATAGCTTAGTTCAAATTCCAATAAGCAACATTGAAATGCAGGGTACAAGTCGATGCACTATAAATATGGGAATGCTATATGGCTAATAGAGGTTTCAATCAGGAAAGATCTTTTACTTGAAGGGTAGTCAGGGTTATCCCACATCATTACAGAATAATCAAAATATTATATTCAAATAATAAAATGTATAAAATAGTATTTTAGTCACACATATAAAGCTCAGGATGTCAGAGATCCTGTATAATCTAATAATATGTGATAATGATGACTGTGATAAGATTTAAATTGCTCACATTGATCTGAATGATGTAAGAATCATAGAAGGCCTGGCAACCTCTTTCAAATTTCAGCAACTATTTTATTTGAAAAAGTAAATGCAGAAAATGCTTTTTGAAAGTATTCCCAGTAACATTAATAGTTTAAACATATTCTGACTGTCTATCT
Source organism: Gorilla gorilla gorilla (assembly GCF_029281585.2). Lineage (NCBI taxonomy): Eukaryota > Metazoa > Chordata > Mammalia > Primates > Hominidae > Gorilla > Gorilla gorilla. Next base: position 69,724,667 of record NC_073238.2, read on the forward strand.
TTGACCTTCTTAGACATATTATGTTTACTATGCATGCACTTTAAAGATCTGTTAAAATGAATGAATTCACACATTCTTCTGAGCAATGCTATTGATTTTTCCAAAACCAAAACAAAACACACAAACAAAAAAGGATTAAGCACTCACTATTAATTAAATTTAGAGTATGTGGTTTTTATATATCTCTAACCCTTCTGAATAAAAATCCACCCAACAGAAATTCTGGGATCGTCCTCAAGTATAGTCCTCTCAGAGTGGATAACCAAATCTAATTACATTCCTGCATAGAATGCTTCAGTATTACCCATTACATTTAGCCTAGATTTTCAAGTTGCTTTCCTAGCTAAATGATATCACTTATCTCCAGTTACTCTTTAAACACTTATAGAAATGGGACTATTATGAAAGCTGTGAGATATTGCATACAAAACAAGATATGTGTATTGGAATTTTAACAAAGCAATGCAAATGTAGATATGAAGGTTTATATGAGTTTGATTTGGTTGCCTGGACTTTAACTTGATTTATTAGAAACTACTTTTCTCTTCAGGTGATAATTCTCCTCAAGAATCTTTATATCCCTATCAATACTTACCTTATCTACTTTCTCACAATCTCTAATTTTTAGATAATTAACGTAATGACCAGAAGGTTCTTGAGGATTCCTTTGTATGAGCACCAATTTTATGTTGGGTAAAGGTAAACTAAACATTCTAAAGTCTCATAGCTATGTGGTGGTAGAGCTAGGATTGAGATATCTATTTGTGGCTCTGGTTCTCTGTGTCCTATAGCTCTTGGTGGAGGGGGTGATTTACACTGTATCTGACAGCTCCTCCTCCAAACTTCAATGGTTATTGTACTTTTCTTATTTAATTTTTCATTCTTCAAAATGGGCATTTTGATTGCCTTTGACTAGCCTGGCACTTCATTTTCCATTACATCTGTATTTTCAGTCATGAAATTGTATTTTTAATGTGATTAAACTTACTTGCTTGAAGTTAGGCTTTTAGAGAAGGCCATGGTTAAAATTTAGTGTAGTGGTACAGTTGAAAGAAGTGAAAACACTTTGATAATTTTCAAAATTACTACTCCGTACTACTGAATAGTAGATAGGCACCTAGCTCATTATACTGACAATAAAATATTGTTTTACTAAGTGATGTTTAACTATTAATGTATTCATGGAAAAATACTGGGCACTGCTCTAAATATTGTTTGTCACATCCTTAGGTTTGACCTCACCATTTTTACAGGGAATAAAGCACCTCAGTATTGTAAATAAAATACTTGAGTACTAATATATTCAAAGTAAAAGTAATGTTTAATGCTAAATTACAATAGGACAATTTATCTCTTTCCTAAACTCCAAAGTATTTTGTATCACTTTTAATATCTATATCAGTGTCTTTTGCCTTCTAAACTAAATTAGGAACATATGAATTACTTCTTATTTATCCTTTTCTCTGATAAAGTACAAGATACGATGCTAAGCATATTGTTGATTCTCAATTAAATTGGTTTAGTTGCACTCGATTAGACAACATGGTCTTTATAAAATGTTTCTGAAAAATTCTTATAGTTAGGACAGAAACAGCATGAATGTTTTGTTTCCTTTTGGCTCAGGGATTAATCTGTGTGTCAGATTTGATGAGTCAAAGTATTTTATTCCCTTGGCCACTGTGATATGTTGAGGGAAGATCAGGAGAACCAATTTAAGCTTAGAAGACACAAAGAGATCTTTTCTGGGGTTGCTTGAAAAACGATTCTGTTTTTTTTTTCCCCTGCCTTTTGAAGATTGAGTAATTTTAGGGGCTGGAGATAATGAGACAATGATACTTCATGTTACCATGAGAAGTCCAAGGCTAAAGCCAGCACAAGGTAAAGAAAAGCTGATAAATCAACATATGTGAAGTTCTAATATTATCATTGAGTTCTGAAATCCAAATATGCCTAAAGAAATTAATTCCCACCCAGACACTCCTTATTTACATACTCTCAAGTATTGTGGGGTTTATTTTGTTTTGTTTTTATGTTGGAGCCTTGCTGTTGTGTCATTTGTAACTGAACATATTCTAACGTTTGTAGTATTTAACTTTCAAACTCATTTCAATTCACTTCTCTTTGGGTTTCCAAACTAAATAGAATTTCAAGGAACTAGGTTTCTACAGATGCAGTGCAGCACCTGGAAAAATGCTTTGTGTACTACAGCTTCTCCATTTGGCTGAATTGAATTAGATAGATTCAAGATACAACATTTTCTCTTGTAGAATTTGGAAATGCAGAAATAAGACTAATCTGCAGAGACACACAACAATGAATACACAAATTCTCTCTGTCTCTCCCACTCTTTCTCTCTCATACACACACAGACAGACACACACACACATACACCCCACAAGTTATGAGCACAGTGTCAGCTGAATCTGTCTCTCTCCATCTGGAATGTGTCATAACTAATATGATAGTTTTTAATCCAAATATAGCCTTTTTTTTTCCATAGAGCTGGTGTATAAGTAATGATCTGGTCACTCCAGTATTAGAGACCTAAGAAGATTTTACCATAAGTAATTTGAAACTGTTATGATCCATTAATCTTATTTTTAAAATATTTATTAAAAAGATACTTTGTGGTATGTAAAATAACATAACATCTGTTCATCTAACATGCAAATAAGAACCAAACAAACAAATAAAACAGACTTTAAACAATGGAATAGGACAAAGAATCTGCAAGCATATGTAGAATTGGCTCATTTGTAGAATCATTATTTCTAGTAATGTATTACGGAGACAAAGATGCTACATTCTCATCAGTCAGTGGATACTGTCTCTTTGAATAATAGCTGCATTTAATATGCTATGTATAATTAGTGGAAATAAAATATTAAGAAGACACAAATAAATGTTTTATGAATGTACAGACAAACCCTTGAATTAAAAGGTTGAATTCAGCCACTTATTAGCACAAGGTAACAAATCAGTTGTTTTTGATATAACACTTTACTGACTTCATATCCTATTAATCAGTAATTATGAATGAACATTATACATTACAGTGTAGCAAAAAAGGGTTCAGGTAACACTACTACACTTATTAAAGGAGGTTAACCTAGAAATTAAAGTTCATGTCCATTTAAGTATAAGTTATTTTGGTACCTCATTTTCAAATTTCCAAGTAAGAAAAATTACTATTCAGCTGATAAATAATGCATAAATAATTCATCTTTGAAATCGTCCCCACCCTCTTTCTATAATATAAAATCGTGATGTTTTATTTAATAACTAACCGTAACTTAATTAGTGGCCCCAGGAAACAAGTCAAGTTAAATACGATAAACTAAAATCCAAAGCAGAATAACAGCTTGCCCATTGCCGTAGGCAACTGACAACTGACAAATGATGTGACGTCTGATGACATAATATCTTCTGATCCCTCCTCTTTCAAAGTTTCTGTGTTAAAAAAAAAATCACAGAATATTATAAATTGTTTTGTCCATGTCAAAAGTTTCAAAAAGGTTCAAAGAGCTTTCATATACTGTGATTTTTATTAGGGACAAATAATCCCTAGCAGAAAACAGAGGACTTGAAGCAACTGCTACTTTATTTTCCAAGTGCTCTTCTTGACAGAGGTATTCTCTAGGAAGTTCTGTATTTTATCAAGAAACTTCTGTTGTAAAGCTTATTTTTGACAAATTTTGGTATTTATAGACTTAATGACAGAGTGTAAGACCCATCTGTTTAATTGTCCTCTGTCTGCTGAGGTGGAAGCCTATGAGAGTATATATGATATTTAAGGTTTTTTGTTGTTGTTGTTGTTTGAATTTTGAGGCTTTAGTCCACTGCTGTCACATCAGGGATTGGAGAGTTGAAGTTAAGAATGTAGAGTTCTTCCATGGTGTGATCTTGATCAAGTTACTTAGCATCACTGCACTTTGGCTCTCTTATCTATAAGCAGGCTGTATGATACAGTTTGAATATTTTTTCTCACCCAAATCTCATGTTGAAAAGTAATCTCCAGTGTTGGGGGTGGGGCCTGGTGGGAGTTGTTTGCATCATGCAGGTGGATCCCTCATGAATCGCTTGGGCCATGCCCTTGGTGATAAGTGAGCTCTTGCTCTGAGTTCACAAACGATCTGGTCATTTAACAGTATGTGGCACCTCCTCCCGTCACTCTCTCTCACTTGCTTCTGCTTTTGCCATGTGACATACCTGCTCCTGCCTCACCCTCTGCCATGACTATAAGTTTTCCAAAGCCTCCCTAGAAGTCAAGCAGAAGCCAGCACCATGCTTCCTGTAAAGCAGGCAGAATCATAAGTGAATTAAGACTCTTTTCTTTATAAATTACCCAGTCTCAGGTTTTTTTTATAGTAACGTAAGAATGGACTAGTACAGGAAATTGGTACTGAGGAGCAGGGCACTGCTATAAAGATACCTGAAAATGTGGAAGTGACTTTAGAATTGGGTAATGGCCACAGTGTGGGACTGTTTGGAAGGCTCAGAAGAAGTAAGAAAAATAAAGGAAAGTTTGGAACTTCTTAGAGACTGGTTAAATGGTTGTGACCAAAATACTGACAGTGGTATGGAAAGTGAAGTCCAGGCTATAGAAGTCTCAGGTAGAAATGAGAAAATTATCAGGAACTGAAGCAAAGGTCATACATGTTATGACTTAGCAAAGAGCTTGGCTTCAAACATGTCCTAGGAGACTGTGGAAGTTTGAGGTTGAGAGTAATGACCTAGTGTATCTGATAGAAGAAACTTCTAAGTAGCAAAGCATTCAAGAGTTTGCCTGGCTGCTTCTAAAAACCTACTTCAGATGTGGGAGTAAATAAATGAGTTAAAGTTGAAATTTATATTTAAACAGGAAGCAGAACATGAAAGTTTGCAAAGTTTGCAGCCTAGCCATGTGGCAAGGAAAAATATGTTTTTTTTTTTTTTCTGGAGAGAAAATCAAGCAGACTTGAAGCAACAACTTGATAGAGATGTTTGCATGAATAAAAGGGAGCCAACCCCTAATATCCCAGACAATGGAAAAAAGACCCTGAAGGCATTTCAGAGACCCTTAGGGCAGCCCCCCTCATCGTGGACCCAGAGGCCTAGGAAGAAAGAATGGTTTTGTGGGCCAAGCCTAGGACCCTGCTGCCCTGCCCAGATTCAAGACACTGCTCCTAGCTTCCCAGCTACCCTGGCTCCAGCTTTGGCTCAAAGGGTTCCAGGTACAACTCATGCTGCTGCTCTGGAAGGCACAAGCCATTAACCTTGGTGGCTTCCATGTGGTGTTAAGCCTGAAAGTGCACAGAATGCAAGAGTGAAGAATGTTTGGCAGCCTCTGCCTAGATTTTAGTGGATGTATAAGAAAGCCTGGGTACCCAGGCAGAAGTCTGCTACAGGTGTGGAATCCTCACAGAGAACCTCTACTATGGCAGTGCCAAAGGGAAATGTGGGGTTGGAGGTCCCACACAGAGTTCCCAATGTGGCACTGGCTAGTGGAGCTGAGAGAAGGGGACAGCCACCCTCCAGACCCCAGAATTGTAGTTATACTAGCAGCTTGCACCCTGCACCTGGAAAAGCTACAGGCACTCAACAACCAATGAGAGCAGCCTCAGGGGCTGAACCCTGCAAAACCACAGGGGCAGAGCTGCCCAAACATTTGGAGCCTATCCTTTGCACCAGTGTGCCCTGGATGTGGGACCTAGTCAAAGGAGATTCTTTTGGAGCTTTAAGATTTAATTACAGACCTACTTGTTTTCAAACTTGCACAAGGCACACAGTGTCTTTTCTGTTGGCCAATTTCTTCCTTTTAGAATGGCAATTTTTACCCAATGCCTGTACCCCCATTGTATCTTGAAAGTAACTAACTTGTTTTTGATTTTACAGGGTCGTAGGTGGATGAGATTTGCCTTATCTCAAATGGGACTTTGGACTTTGGACTTTTGAGTTAGTGCTGGAAAGAGTAGAAACTTTGAGGAACTGTTGAGAAGTCAGGATCTTATTTTGTAAAGAGAGAAGATCATAAAATTGAGCAGGGATCAGGGGCAGAATACTATAGTTTGGATATTTATCCCTGGTCAAATCTCATGTTGAAATATAATTCCCAATGTTGGAGGCAAAGCCTGGTGGGAAGTGTTTGTATCATGGGGGGTGTATCCTTCATGAATGGCATGGGCCATCCCTTCGGTAATAAGTGAGCTCTCGTTCTTGAGTTCACCAAAGATCTGGTCATTTAAAAGTGTGTGGCACCTCCCCCAACTCTCTCTCACTTGCTCTTGCTTTCGGCAAGTGATGGGCCTGCTACCACTTCAACTTGCACCATGATTGTTAAGTTTTCTGAGGCATCTCTAGAAGCTGAACAGATGCCAGCACCATGTTTCCTGTAAAGCCTGCAGAACCATGAGCTGATCAAATTTATTTTCTTTATAAATTACTCACTCTCAGATATTTCTTTATAGTAATGCAAGAATGGTGTAATACACCATAGGAAGTTGTGGCTAAGTGCAGTATCACTAGAACTAAAGTTTGGATATTACACCCTTACCCTGCCACTTGCAAATTGCAGAATTTTGTAAAATTTATCATCTTTCCAATGCTTGATTTTTTTATAGGGTAATTATAAGAAATAAAAGGAGTTAATGCTTATAAAGCACATAGAATGCTACCTGGCTTCTAGTAATCATTCAGTAAGTATGGAGGATCAACATTATCACTAGAACCAACCAAAGATTCTGGCATAATCTTAATGGCAATTAATTTATGATGTTGCAAATCCCGTTCCTATCTCATAGTTTTCTTATATTTAAGAACAGTACTATTTTCTCCTTTTTGTCTAATAATAATAACTGGGAACAAAATTATAAAATCAAATTTAGTCTCTGCCATTTGCTAAATCACTTTCCTCAGCTGATAAATGAAAAAGTAATTGTAACTATTACTTAGTGGAGATTAAATGTTTTTATTTACTAAAAGCTTCTAACAAAGGGTTTGGCATTATTCAGGTTGAACACATGTTCAATTTCATTATTATTGTTACTCCAACATTATATATTGAAATTTCTGAAAAGCATGTAAATAAATACACAGATACAGCTTTATATAACAGTTCATGTATCAGCCTATATAAAATCTTCCTCTGAACCTAATTCTTAATCCTAAAGCCTATCAGCCTAGAGATTTCTTCCAGGATTCCCTCAGATACTTCATAGTGAAGTATTTATAAGAAAATTAAATATTTCTACTAATAATTTTGACCTTTTAATGTATAATTTTGATGTAGGTGTGAGTGACAGGCACAAAGGGGAGAATGGGGCAGAGAACTTTATCCTGCTGCATTATAAGTATTACTTCTAATATTAGCATCATCATTGCATCATCATAATTATTTTATCCTTTTCTCTAAAATAGCTAAAAGTTGGGCTTAATCCTGGGACGTTTTTCTTTATTTAGTTTCTCTAACTCAGTGATCTCATTCAGTATCATGAGTATAAGTTATATCTATATGCCAATGAATAAAAAATTATAGCTTTTTCTTAGACACTCTAAGTGCCAGAATAGAATATTGTATTAAATATCTTCATGCTTAACGATGGAATATCATCATTTGAAATGTAGATATACTTGGATGATTTTTCTCTTGGCAGCCTTATAACCATCTCAAAGTCTCAAGCATAAGACACCCCAAACAGAATTCTGTATTTCCACCGTATCACCAATACTTTTTACTCTTAGTTTTTTTATTTATCCAAATGTAAACTAAAAAATATCAGAATCATCATTGATTCTGCTTTTTACCTGCCTTTATTTTACTACATTACCATCATTTTGCCATTTTGCATTAACTTTGAGTAATAGCTTGCAATTTACTACTTCTTAGTATCTTTCTTTTCTATTACTACTGCCACTGTAGTTTTGGTTACCAAAATCTGCTTCCTGAGCTAATCCAAAGGTTTTCTTACTTGTCTCCTTGTTTGTGTATTTGTATTCTTTCAAACAGAAGCCAGAGTAATTCTTTGAAAACAAGTCAGTCTATGTGACTCTTCTACTTAATTTCCTCCAATTATTTCTCATCGCATTGAAATAAATTTCAAATCTTTAATAAAAGCTACATGATCTGGCATTACCTGTCCTCTGGGTATATCCCCATCATTTTTCTTTTCACTCATTCTCTTCCATGACATCAAACTGGTGTCTACTTGTACTTTAGAGCTATTGTATCTGCTGTGCTTCTGCCCAAATCGATATTCCCCCAGATAGCCTCATGGTTTTGCTACACCTGTAGTTATCCACATACTGCTCAAATATTACCCTATTGCATGGGTTTTTTTCCTGACTACTCCATCTTAAAAAGAATCCCCCATCCATTTTTATATAGCCCAGTTTTTCTTCGTAGGACCTATTACTTATACTATATTGTTACATGTAATAATTTGTATCTGTTTATTCTCTATGATTGCCTACAAAAATGAAAGCTCCATGATGAGAGAGGATTTCTCTGTTTTGCTAACTTCTAACTAACCATTACCTAGAATAATGGCTGAAACATAGATTCTAAACAAATGTTTTTATATATAAATTAATTAACTTTTGCTGCTTTCTCATTGCCCATTGATAGTGCTGCAGTTTGCTCAACCACTACAATCTTTGAAAGGAGAGAAAGTTTAATAAGTCCCCTCACCCTTTTGTGTTCTGGGAAACAGACAATGCAAAGAACAATATTTCCCATATGACTTTCCCTATTTTTTGAGTTAAGACTCGAAATGCCTGTTTGTTCTTCTCTGACAAGGCCAGACACGGACTGTCCAAATTCCTGTTCTTTGCCTCATCCATGATTAACTAAACTGTTTGTCACCACTGAACAATTGGAATACAATGCTGATTATAGTGATTTGATCAAAGTTTAGTAAATCTTTCTTTCCTTAGACCCTAAATGTTGATGCACCCTCAGTGTGAGCCATGTAGTTTGTCCTTACAGCCTCTCAACAAACAACACCTTCTTACTGCCCCCTCTAGGAAATAGACTGACATCAGGGTAAAGCATTCTATGATCTCCAGTGCGATCCACCAACCCTATGCTTTTAACCCACTTCCCCACACTTCATTCTACTTCCTTTCACTTGGTTCTTTCTACCTTTGTTTACTCCTCTCTAGAAAAGAAAATCCCTTCCCTGTCTGACTTTTGAGACACTTGCAGGTCATGATCAGTGTTCTCCTTTTTGCGATAGTCCTATTCTCCTCTCTTGCAGCAATTCTTTAGAATAAAACCTGACTTTAAGTCAATCCAAATTTTTTTAATGTAGATGCCATTATCTCATGACTGGCCATTCTACCCTTGTCTGTACAGAATTCATTGGCTACACAGCAACTGGAGCAATTTTCTAAAATGACATAAATTCGACCATATGATTGCCTTACTTACAGCCTTCCAATGACTTCCATTGAATCCAAAATTCTTAGGATTATGTACAAAGATCTAATTTGTCTACTTCCTTCCCCAACTCTGATAACTCCGTAGAATTTAGCTGCATATTTCAGAACTCAAAGCTACTAACTACTTTAAATTAATAAGATTTTATGATTTATGTTTGGTTTTGGAATGTTTTTGAGATATTCTGTAAGTTTCTTTCACAGATTAATAAAATGTTTTCTGTATATCTAAATATATACATATCCTTGTATATCTATTATATATATCTATCTCCTAGTGTTTTCTTTTTAACTAAATTAGTTCAGATTTTTAAAATAAGTCAATTTATACAATTAAAATTTTTAGGTTATGTAAAATATATTCAGAGAAAAATATTGCTTCAACCTTTATATGTATGTATCCCATCCACTTGCTCTCCAGATGCCTTTATTATTGTTACTATTATTATAGTGCTTATTTTTCCAATATTTATTTGCATAAATTTTTAAAAATAGGCTATTGTCTCTTACACAAAATGTAATATTACATATACGCTATTTTACAGCTTGCTTTTCCCACTTAACAATAAATCCTAAAATGTATTTTTTTCCATATACAGAGTTTTTTTCACTTTTAAAAATATAGAGCTGCCTGGAGTTCTGTTTTGTAGGTAGCCATAGCTTACTTGATAGTAAAATGAATTAGATTCCAAGTTTTGCTATAACAAAGTATGAAAGCATTGTTTTTTTTTAAATGACATTTTAATCATAGGCAAGGGCATACGTATGATTAATCTCATGACTGTAATGGCCGTGTCAAAGAGTCAAAGGCCTTTCTAATACAAGTAAATATCACCAGATCACCCTCCATTTTACCATTTTGTATTTTCCTCACAATGGAGGAGAGTTTCCTCATGATTTTACTACTAGTGTTTTGTCAAAAGTTTAGCATTTTGGTTAGTTTGGTAGAAGAAGTTACACCTCACTGTAAACTCAAGAGAAGTTGAGCATCTTTGATTGTGTCACATTTATTTTATTTTTATTATTTATTTATTTATTTTGAGATGGAGTCTCGCTTTGTCTCCCACGCTGGAGTGCAATGGCTCAATCTCGGCTCACTGCAACCTCTGCCTCCTGGGTTCAAGCCATTCTCATGCCTCAGCCTCCTGAGTAGCTGGGATTACAGGCATGAACCACCACGCCCGACTAATTTTTGTATTTTTAGTTGAGACAGGGTTTCACTATGTTGGTCAGGCTGGTCTCCAACTCCTGATGTCGTGATCCACCCACCTGGGCCTCCCAAAGTGCTGGGATTACAGGCATGAGCCACCACGCCCAGCCTTATTTTATTTTTCTGTGAACATTGTTTCCTTGTGCTTTGCCTTTGTGTTTTCTGCTTTATTCTCAATTTAGAGATCTCTTGATGAAAACGGGAGATTAGCCATATGTTTATGATATATGTTGCAAATATTTTTTGTCAGTTTTCTTTTTAACTTTGTCTATGGTATAATTTGCAGGCAAAACTATTTTTCTTGTTGTGTTATTTTTACACATTCACATTAACCATATTTTCTTTTATTGTCTCTTGATTTTTAAATTCATCATTAGAATGTTTTCTACCTTTCCAGCTTTAAGGGAATTCACCTATTTTTTTTTTCTTAGCACCTATATTGTTTCCTTCTGTACATTTAGTTTGATAATGTTTTGCAGTTTATCTTGGTGGCTGGTGTGAGGGAGGAATTACTTAAATTTATCTGTTTTTGTAACTTACAGTATGTAGTCTCACAAAGGTTTAACACATAACCTTATGTGTTAAACAGTCCATAATTACCCTCCACTGTTTTGAGAAGTCAACATACACATTCTATAGTTATTTGGGTTTATTTCTGTCTTTTATGTTCTACATTTGTATCACCATACAAATGAATCCATATTTGTATCACCCACTTTTTAAGAGTACTTTTTACAATTAAAGAAGTAATTATCCCCTTTTTTTCTTCTTCAAAGCTTTATCTTGCTATTATTGCTTCTGTGTGAGAGAGAGAGTGTGTGTGTGTGTGTGTGTGTGTATCTGCATTGGCTAGTTGTGTACATGTAAACCTTGTAACCAGAATTATTAAAGGGAATGGTCCATAGAGAGAATGACAATGGTGGACTCTCAGGAAATCAGGAACGCACATTCCCCGTTGTTGGAACTAAGCTCCTAGCAGCTTATTCATGATACAGGATCAATAAATTGCCACAAACTTTGACTCCAGGAATAAATATTTTATTTTATTTTTTAAATAAGGTAGCTATCACCTGCGTTGGTAGTCCAGAGACACATCACACCTTCTGAAACCCACATTTATTAAACCGTGTGCTTCTTGTGCTGGCTTCTTCCACTTAACTCAGTCCTTCACTCAAGCCTGTGTGAAGGCACTGATTGACAAAACCTACATTCCACCTAGATACAGAGCTGCAAGAGAATATGGTAATATTTTATATTTTTCTATCTCTGAAGTGAAAGAAGGCACACTAGCAGAGGCTAGAATTGATAAAATATTAAATCAACTCTATCTCACAATCTTACCTGTACATTCATCTCTTTGAGCATCCTAAACATATTTATTTTAAAGCCTTTGTTGGTTCCATAAAGATAACTTCACTCAAAAGAACACTTATTCTGATTACTCATTTTGGTTATCTTTTTTGACATGAGTTTTATTTTTAATATGTCCTCCAGTTTTCATAAGCAGGACAGTTTTGAGTGGATAATTTTATTTTTCTGTATAAGTCTTCCTTTCTTTCTCTACCAATGCAGCAGTTTTCTTATGTTTTGTGCATTTACTCTTCATTTCTAAAAATTTTTACAATGGTTCCAGAATCTATGTTTTTATTCAACTCCAACCCCAAGATGATACTACAGATATCCCAGATATAGTTACTAATGGAAAGGACACTTTGCCTCTACATTTCTTTGTGACTTCTTGCCCACAGCTTCCTAAGAAGCCATGGATCCAGAAACAGGGTTTTAGTGAGATACTTTAGCTTTTTTCATGTTTTCTAAGCATTAACTTCAAGAGGTGAACTTTTGACCTCTATATAAGTTAGAAAGCATTAGTCTCTATGAATATGCTGCATTTGAAATCGTAGTCACTGTTATCTGTCTGGACCTAGCAGACCTACACAGATCACTGTTTTGTTTTTCCATGAACTTTCTAGTACTCAGAGAGGTTCCTTTTCTTTAAGGACATTTATGTATATTTTGTTATCACTATTTATATTTTCTCTATTGTTGCTGTTTGTAGTAGAGAGCCTGTATATGTGTAGCTATGAACTTAGTATACACTATTACCAATCAAAAGAGCTAGATTTTAAAATAAAAATATCTCTAGGCAAGGCACTCTTTAATACTAGCTTTTCCCCCCTACTTCATCTATACAACCCAATCAGTTTTAAAGTTCTTTGACATATTCTTTGATGACCTCCTGATTTTATGATGGGAATACTTTTTGTCTGGAAAGGTTACTCAACAATAACTTTTCAAACTGATATCGAGCCCCGTGAGTAATTTGAACGAGAAATAAAGTTGATTCTATCTATTATTTTCTAAGACATTTTATAGATCTGGTGATGTTGGTGGATATTGCTGGGTAGAACAGTTATTTGTCTTATTTATATAGCCACAACATCACAAGCTTGGATGTTGATCTGATAATGACAGAGAAAGGCTGCAGAAATTGAAGGACATGTTTGAAATGAATGAAGCACTCAAAAAGCAAAAACTCATGACTATATTACCGGAGGAGGGAATGAGGTGGACCAGCAAGTGATTTCTGATCAGTTTCTAATTTCAATTTTAACCACATTAAAGAAGTTCTTCCTTCTTTCCTAGTCTAATTAAACTTATGCTTCCCCCTCTCCATCCCCTTAATTTACAGGGCTGGCCTTGAGAACTCTAGTAAGCGGCGGGTGAAAAGCTGCTAAATAAATAGAGCAGCTCTCCTCACTATAGGAACTCACTATAGTCAGGGATTTTACTTGTTTAAACTTAGATAATAAAAACAAATAGTCACCAAATCAAACAATAACCTTGCACTGGAATAGACTTTCCCCTAAGGTATTTCACATTATACATCTAAATAGCTAGTATTTCATGCAACTTTTTTTTATTAACTTCTTCCTCTGAACAATCTACCGCATAACTGCAGGTACCCGAACAATTATATATATATTTATATACACACATACATATATTTATATATTTACTTTAATCTATTACATTGCTTTTGAGAAAAAATACTGACATTTCTTTGAACATAATTCTATCTATGACTTTGAGAAAAATTAAAAATAAACACAGAAAATTGTATTGATAAACAATTTTTTTTAGAAATCTATAATCTTGAATGGATTGTAGATCTACATAAGACAACTGTGAAAAATACAGATCTTGGGATCACTTGGTATTGGATTAAAATTCTGTCTCCATAACTGACTTAGGCTTTGTATGAATCATTCATCTCTAGGGACCAGTATTCTCATTTAGCTGATGAGAATAATAACCTATTCATACGGTTGTTGTGGAGATGAAAGCAAAATATCTAACATGGTTTATAGCCTGGCTGACCATATATCATAGTTTTCCCTGGAAAATCTGGATTGAAACCTTAATATTAACCCACATTCAAAATGTCATTTGTGCAATAAATTATAATAGCAATATATGCTAATGAATTCAATCTTAATACTATTTTTGAAGTAATTAGTTCATTTCTGTAAGCAATTATTCATTGACTTTGATTGGCTATAAGATACCAATAGCCCCCAACTTACAATGGTTCTCCTGATAATTGTCTGACTTTATGATGATGCAAAAACTATATGCATTCAGTGGATCATGAATGAATTACATAAGATATTCCACATTTTATAATAAAATAGGCTTTGTGTTAGATGGCTTTGTCCAACTATGAGCTAATGTAAGTATTCTGAGCATGTTTAAGGTAGACTAGGCTAAGCTATGATGTTTGGTAAGTTAGGTGTATGAAATGCATTTCAACTTACAATATTTTCAACTTATGATGGGCTTATAAGGATATAACTACATCATAAGATCAGGATATATAATTCATTTTCATCTTTGGGAGTTTCTGTAGGTGCTAGTCACAATTGTATCAACAGAAAAGACATTGATTTTGACACAAAATATATTTAAATAAGTCAAACCAAGGATATATTTGTTTTGTTATTACACACACACACACACACACACACAAACACACACAAGAATAAATTTGGAGAAAAAAATTTAGAAATTTAATTTAGTTCTGTAACAAGACAGATTGTGAAACCAAAGCAGTTCACTATAAAATGAAAGCTTCAGGATAGATAGGGTCTTAATGAAAAATGTAATTCTGATATTATCCTTGATACTGTGATGTTTTTGATTCAAATTTGAATAATAAACAAAAATGATGACTTTATAGGCTGATTTTTTTAGTAAGCCAAGAAAGACTGAGCATTGTAGCATATTGCATCGCTAGAATATTACTTCTGTAATTCTTTTTTATTCCTGTAACTCTGAAGGTAGATGCCTTTGAATTTATATTCATGAAAAAGGAGTTTCAATACTACTCATGTAATGTGTCACTGCAAATATCAGAAAGACTTTGCATTTCTGGAATCTTACCTGGCTACTTCTTGTTAATGATGTATTCCTGAGAGATCATTTGTTCCTGATAAAAACGTATGAGTTTAAATTCAGATGATGTTCTTTGACAATATCTATCCATTGCCCTTTTGATGGAATAGCAATTTCACGAAATTTAAAATTTTGGTCACATTTGTTCCCTGAAAATCTTGTTGATATTTGCTCCAGCCATCCTTTTGTGGAGAATGTTACTATGGAGAAGTCAGAACTAAGCCTGGTTTATCCTTCTTGTAGTTGACTTGAAGATTTGCTAGGCTGCCTTTGGGATTATTTATCTTTCAAGTCAATTAACTGCCCCAGGCAGTATGTCAGTATTGACTGAACTGTATCATTTTTTTCTTGAACTTTTAATCCAAAGATTTGTTTTTCTCCATTTTAGGAATGTCATATTGAAGTATATATTTGACTGCTTTGTTTCATTTGTTCTGTTTGTGGGAATGTTAAATATTCATATTTTGAGTCATTTTTATTCTCTACTATCTATCAATTTCTTTCTAATTTTCTCCTAAACCATCTGTTCTTTGTATGTTTTAGTATGCACACTTTTTTATAACTGTCATAATGTCATAAATAACTTCTTTGTTATATATAACTGTCATGCTGCCATATATAATAACTTTTTTTAAAATCTGTGTCTATTTTCTTTTCATATTTATCCAGGTAAGCTTAATTTCTCTAACCTTACTTTCTCTTCCTTATTTCAGCTCTTCCTGTTCAGTGATTACCTCCTTGTGTTACCATTTCATCCCAGAACTTTTTGTTTCTAAAGTTTGATAACATAAAGGACATTCTAAATATATTTAAGTCTCTATAATAATGTTTCTTTATATTTTTACTTCTTTTTGGCAATAATCCTCCTGGTGTGCATGTGTGTGTGTGTGCTTGTGCATGCACATGTGTGTTTTGTCATTTTATGGATATTTAGGGTTTTTATGCTGCCTCTATAAGAGGCAAAAGTATTGCTGTGTAGTTATATTGATTTTTTTATTTGTTCATTTTAAATAAAGGGAAATCTTAACTCTTTTATTTTTAGAGAAATACATAAGGCAGGCCCAGAGTAAATAAGTGGAGATAACAGAAATCTTAAGTAGTTGGCAGACTGAGTTTTTTGCTATTTTCTATGGAAATTACTTAGCAGTATATCCTAGGAGTGTAACTTTGTTCTAGGTATAAGCAGTCTTCCCATGCACACAGAGGAATCTTCTGTCAGACAGGTTTGTGTTTCACATGTGTGTGCACATGTGTGTGCACACGTGTGTGTGTAGATCACCTCTCACACACTTCTCTCAAACTGTTGGACATGTGACTACTTTCCACCCACAGAACTTCCTCTACTTCATACATCAAGAACCTAAATTTTCTTTAACTGTAACTGCTTGACTTGTTTTAATTTAGTCGTCTTTTTGCCATTTATTATATTAATGATAGGTATCAAGGTGCCTTCTATAACATGCAAATATGTTATTAATTTATTCCAAAATAGGGATTATTGGTTTTACCTGCTGTGCAGTAAAGTCCTAACTCAGCAGCCTTAGCGTATTCAAATTCAGCATGTTCCAAAGAAAGGCCTGGCCTTTGATCCACTCTTGCGAGATGATAACTTCTAAGTTCTTAAAATGATAAGTGTGTTTGCATACCTGTAGTCTTGGAACATACCAGGTAGTTTATGATAACAATGCACTTCATGGTGGAAAATTTGGGATACACTGTATCAGTTTGGTCTCTGGAGGGACTGAAGGGTGAAGACCCAGTAAATAGGATCAGTAGTAACACAGGCACTACATGGTTTTATAAACAAACCTTAATAATAATAAAAAAAACCCTGGACACCAAGAGTCTGGTTAGCTTCCCTGGTTGGCAATACTGTATGTGCTGTTACCCCTCACCGCTGGCAGAATTAAGCACTGTCTGCATTATTCCAATGGAAAAAGATAATGGTAAGCTTCTGCCTATTCTCTCCTTGACTCTTTCCTATGTGTCTTTTCCTTTTTGCTGGTTTTTATCTGTATTTTTTTGGCTTTTGTTTGCAGTACAAACCCACAATTGTGAGTATAAACAGATTTTCTGAGTGATAACTACTTCTAGTGACTCATCCAACCAGAGGATGACCTTGGGGACCTATGGTACACCCACTATGCATGCCCATTACTTTGACACAACCACTCCTTGCCATGTAAACCTGAAACTTCTGGGCACTCTTCCCTAGTAATTCGATTTGGCTGTACTTAGTGGCTTTTCTTCAGACATTCTTTTTCAGAAAGTTTTGTTTCACTGCTAAAGATGATGCTCTGTAGATGTTTGTTGTTTTCAGATTGTGTTTGGATAATTTTAGAAAGGCAAGGTTCACACACACAGGCATCTTTAAAAGTGAAACACAAAAATGGACTCTTTGGGATATGTAAAGCTATGATACCTGAAAAACTGGAATTTCTTATATAAGTATTAAAATATCTCCAATTTAAAAAGTTCAGTAATTGATTAATAATTCATCATCCTTTTAATAATTTTTTTAAATCACCCAGTTGCTCAAATTTGTGTAGAAGTTCACTGAAAAGCAATGTGCTGTTTATGACACACACACTCTAACATATTCACTAAGAGTGTTTTCTCTGAACTCAAATAACCTGGTTGAAAATTTTGACTTTGCCATATGTTATCGCTGTAACATTGGAGAAGAACTTGACCTCTCTATACTTTAATTTCCTTATCTGTGAAATTAAGACACAGCTTATAAGTATTTTGAATTTGTTTAATGGGATGAAATACATATATGTAATACTAAAAAATCTAGGCATAGGATAAGTTCTTAAGAAATGTTGATTATAATAAAATTAATGAAGGTTTTCATTAATGACAGTCTTAAACCTAAAGCAAGCTATTTATGAAACTATCTAATCCAAATATCATTTTATCTTAAAAGCGGATATCTTTCCATAAAACAAAACATACATAGTTTATGATAATTATTTTATAGTACTTTTAAATTTATCAAAATAATTCACCAACACATTATTGATGTGGCTCATCGAACTAATTTTTGAAACAAAATGTATTTCAATTAATCATAATGCCAAGATATTCTACTATTAGGACAACAAGAAGAAAAGTTAATTTTAGAACTTTAGAACAAGGGAAAAGTGAAAGTTAATGTACTATAAGTGACCACTTTCTCTGAAAGTCCCAGCGCCTCCCTGGGTGTTATTTTCTTATGACCACCGTCACTATAATGCTAGACTAATGTTATGATGATCACGGTTTCCAAAGCAATCCCCCACAATTCCAAGAACCACAAACAAAAAGCCAGCTGCAGACCTAGAGAGAGGTATACATAAACACCATGAGTTCCTAAATTCCCAGGTGCTTAATAACTGCAGTAGTACAAAGTGTTAATGGTGATGATGATAATTCATTCATGGAATCACAGTTAGTGGGAATACATGATCACGAGTAGACAAGAAAAGAAATATTTTTTTCTGAATTTCTGAAAGACAAAAGCTACTATTGTTTAATTTATAGTTGGAGTTATAATTAAGAGTTGTAAAATGATACAATGACACATACATAAACATTGTTTCAAGGTTCGTTGTCTATCATTTACTGGCTTTCTTCTAAGAAATTAGAAAAATGTTCATCATAGAAGATTCTATCCTTAGTCATGATAACTAAGACACATAAGTGTAAGATTACCATTAATTCAGTGGCCCTCAACCAGAAATGATGTTAATATCTAGAGGTAAAGAGATGAACATGCCTTACCCCCAAGAAGCTTACAGCCTATCCGGGGAGAAAAACACATGGTTGGGCCAGGTGCAGTGACTCATGCCTGTATTCCCAGCACTTTGGGAGGTCGAGGCCGGCAGATCACTTGACGTCAGGAGGTTGAGACCAGCCTGGCCAACATGGCAAAACTCCATCTCTACCAAAAATACAAAAAAATAGCTGTGCGTGGTGGCACAGGCCTGTAATCCCAGCTACTCGGGAGGCTGAGGCGGGAGAATCACTTGAACTCGGGAGGTGGAGGTTGCAGTGAGCTGAGATTGCACCACTGCACTCCAGCCTGGGTGACAGAGTGAAACTCTGTCTCAAGAAATACAAAACAAAACAAAACAAGACATGCTTTCCCAAATGTAGCTAAATGTTAAAGCTTTGATTCATAAAATAGAAATGTTTTGTTACTATAGGAGTACAATAGACAATTTTACTTTTAAGAGATTAGGAAAGATTTCGTGAAGAGATGGGTGAGGTTATTCCTGAAAGGTAAAACGTAATCATGAATTACCATTACCAGTTAATTACCAGTTACAATGCATTATCAGTAAAAAAAAAAAAAAAAAAAAAAAAAAAGGCATTGAGTACACAAAAAACAAAGTGTCTGTAAATTTTATACCTAATGGTGTACATTTCTAAGTAAAAAATAACTACCATCATAATAATTACCTTTAAACATTCTAATCAATTTGAAAACTGATTTGACTGATTTGTCTTACATTGCTTGCTTAACAGTCCCAATGTCATCCCAGATTATAACAAAATTTATTACACTGGTGTCAGTAAAACTATCTCAAATGGCCCAAAGTAAAAACAAAAATTTGAGATATTAAATGTTAATTTTTATTAGCACAAATTTGAATTCAATTAATGGTTTTCTTTTTTATAATAAAAGCAGAAATATTTGTAAGATACAAAAAATGGAAAATAGAACATAATGTAGATTTACTTAGGCATTACAAATTTTTGAATACCCATGAAGTATTGAAGGGATTAAAACTGTAATTGATTTAAACTTTCTATTGTATTTCTGTAGCCGTAATAGTTTTCAATATTTCAAAAATAAAATCATACTAATTTTGTTTTGTGTTATTCTATTGTACACCAGTTTCTGAGAGAATACATGATTGTATAGCCAAAGGCCTTTAAAATTAATTCATCCAGGTAAGTTTTCTTTGTATATCATATTAAATATGTAATTTGCAGCAAAGGACAAGTCCTTTTGCGTTTAATCTGAACTTTGAATTTCGAATCTCAGAATAAAATTTATTTGAGCTGAACCATACAAATCAAAATATCTTTTACATGAACATGGAGAATATAAATATAAATGCAAAGATATTTATATTATATTGACAAAAACTTTCTTTGACCTCTATTTAGTTGTGTAGAATTGATATTCTGAATTATACCTGCCAGCCTTTGGTACTGATGAGAATTCTATCTCAAGGATATAATAGGCTAATGCCTCATGACAATAGGGCAAAGGATTAGAGTCCTATTGGAGATTATGTATTTGTCAGTTTTGTGCATTTAGTTTGAGCAATGTGTGGAAGAAGTAAAATGTGAATGTTCATATATTGTGCATAGCTCATACTCAAACTACAGTGAAAATGTAATAAAATTTGTTCCATGAGTACATGCCTAATTTGTGTTTAAACCTGCATAAACAATTTATGATTATGTCAGTCATTATACAAGAGTCAATCACATAATTTTATTGCAGTTTTTCAGTCTAAACAGCTTTGGTAGAGACCGTTTGAATTGCATCTCTACGCTCTTTCTACCCAGGACCCCTCCATGAGCAAAACTTCCCCTTGCCCACTTTTTCCCATATCACTCAAAATTCACTGCATCAGTCTCTTACTTGCAACTTTTTTGGGGGAGGACAATTCCAGTAGGCTCCTAAATCGTTTGCCTGTTTCTACACCCCACATGGCAGCCAGAGTATACGTTTATAAATATAAATGTTCACTCCTTTGCTTAAGACTTGCCATGGGATTTCTAATAAAACAGGAATAAAATTCAACTGTTTTCTTCACTTCGGTCTCAATTGTCTCAATTCTCCAAGCTTATTTCCTGTTACTCTCATCCTCACGCTGTGTTCTAGCCACCTGCACTTGCTAGCTATTTCTCAATCTTGCCCAACTTGCTCCCTCTCTTGCAGCTCTTGTAGGTGCTTCCTGAGTTTCTGAAACATTCTTCCCTAGATCCTGAAGAAACATCTAATATTTTAAAACTTTGAACAATTGCCATCTAATAGAGAGGAGTTTTAGACAACAATATCTAGCATGTCCATCCCAGTGAGACAAGTTTACTGTGCTCTTCATTGAATTATTCAGGTTAATTTTTTCCTAAAAGTTATCACTTTTGAGAATCCTTAATTTTAAATAGTTATTAATTTATTTGCTAGCTTTTTATTTGTTTTCCTGGACTTGATTTTTTTCCATTTTTCTTAGTGCATAGAGCAATCAATAAATATTTGTCGAATTTATATATGAATGAATAAATGTTACATTATGTGACAATTTATAAGAACAGGTTAATATTTGCTCTCATTTCCAAATTATGCTGCCCGACGGTGATTAAGAAATTCTAAATCAGATGTTATGAATTAACCTATGTATTTTGCTTATTTTTTGTTGCTCATGAAAAAGAAGCATGCAGTGAACTCTCCTTCACATTCTTTCTGTGTAGTCACACACACACACCCTCTTTGCCCTACAATTCAGAAAACACTTCCCATAATGTATACGGTCTGGTTTAACATTTAAGTTTAGCATTTGTTAATAATAAATAATAATTAGTTCATAATTTTGCTATTATATTAATATATTTCATATGTCTTAATCATCATAAAGTTATTAGTGTAGGCAGGGAGGGAAATGAATCACTAATTTCTAAAAATACCTTCAACATAGGTAAAATATAAATTACTTTAACTGAGGTAAGTTTGTTGCCCTGAAAAGAATATTTCACTTGAAGACAATTTGTTTGATATTGAATTGTTTGATGCATATCAGCCAAATTCTGGCTAACCACCCACTAACCAATGGTCTAAGTAAGTAGACTTTTGCTTGACTCTACCTAACCTGAACATAGAAATTTCACAATGTATTATTCTGGAGTTAAATGATATAATTTGAGTGGTGGCATCTGACACAATTGAGGCCCTCAATACATATTTTTTTTGTATCATCTATAGCTATTAGTCATTTCTCCTTCTGAAACTGCTAATATAGCCATTGCCTAATTACTATTATTTTCTATATTTAAAGTATGTTTACTTATAAGGTTCGTTTGATAGGCAATAAAATAAAATAAAACACAAAATATAAAAATTGACTCAGTAACAAAGATTCTAAGTTACATATTTAAAGAAAACCAGTGATATAAAACAGTTATTATTGGCCAATGTTTTTATTTTGCTAACTGGATACACATATTACCTGCATCCATGAGGAACTTCTACCATGAGAAAATGTATACTATCTCTGTGAAACAAATGACTTTTAAATAGCAGGAACCTATTCTATAGTAGAAGCCTTCATCACTATATAGGTTCTCTTTACAGCAATGCAAGAATGGACTCATACACTACTGACATATCATGAGCTGTGCTACAGCCAGACATGCATGGCATGGAAATGATGTGTCTGGCAGGAGCCATTTGAGTGAGCTTGAAGTATGTCCTATCCAGTTGAGCCTTCAGATGACCCACAGTCCTGACACTTCAATTGCTACCTTGTGAGAGAGATCTTGAGCTAGAGGACCCAGCAAGCCATAGCAAGTTCCTGATGCACAGAAGCTGAGAGAATAAATGTTTGTTCTTTTAGGCTGCTATGATTTGGGGGTAATTTGTTACACAGGTATAAATATCTAGTACATGGCCTGATCTAGAACATTAATGTAGTATATATTAGACATCCTTTTAGTGCAATTGTATGAATATCTTTAAATATTTAGTTAAGTTTTTATATTTCTAGATTTGGAATATAAATTACCAAAATTCCATTGAGAAAGTTTGTGCAAATAACTATAATAATATATGCTCTTTTAAGTTTTTTAAGTGCAATAAAATGATATAGCAAAAAGCTACAATTCAGAAGCCACCAGAAATATATTAGGTATATATTTTATAGGCTGTTACAATCATCTCATCCATTTGTGAGGAATTTCATTAATTTGTTGCAAAAGCAACAAGTTTGCAAATTACATCTGAGGTTATCTTAGCAATTGGATTAGTTGTATGCCTAATACCTTTCTGGTGGACCTCCAAATCAATTTTTTTTAACATCATTTCTTCCTCCTATCGAAGTACACTGTTGAATTAGAGATATCTGCTCACTGCTGGGACACCAGATTATCTCGATGTTCTTTCTGTATACTGCTTAACCTATAATGACTCCCTTCTTTTCTGACACTCCTTCCTTTACCTAAACTGTCTAAATGTTATAATACCTTAGTGTTTATTTTTCTTTTTGTAAGTCTTCTCCTTTTTTCTGCTCCGCCATCTTTAGGTGTTCTTGCCTAATCCTAGAACTATACTAATTTATGATAATAAATAACAAATTTTCCACTTTAGGCCTGTATCCTGCAGGTCAGACATATATACATATATAAACACTTATCCAATATCTCTACTTAGAAATCCAACAGATATCTCACAATGTAATGTATATAATTTAACTGAAGTTCTTGATTTTCCCCTGCAAATGCATTTCTCTTCCAAACTCCTATAACAAAGTAAATGGTACTATCTAATTGCTTATTCTAAAATCTTAGAGTTATTATTGATTCCTCTATTTTATTTGTCATACTCATACTATCTTAAAAATATGATTCTAATCTGTTTAATTTTCTCCATCTTCCCTTTACCTTCTAGTCTAAACTAGCACTACATCTCACTAAGATTACTGTAATACTCTCCTATCTGATTTTTCCATTTTCTCTCTTGCCCCTCAACAATCCATTTTCTGCCCAATAACCAGAGTTATTATTTTAAGGAACAAATATGATCATGTCACTCCCTATATAAACCTTCAGTGGTTTGTCTTTTATCTTAGAATAAGTTTACTTGTTTACCCTAGCTTAAAGGCTCCAACCTATCTCTCCGACTTCATTTTCGGTTACTTTTTACCTTGTTAATTATGCTCTATCACCCATAATTTACATGATATTCCTCAAAAATGCGAAGCCTTTTTCCTACTCTACTTCCTTTGCTCTTGATGTATTATCTTAGAATATTCACACAAGTCTTCAAAGCTGCTTTATTTTATTGCTCTAAGTCTCATTAAAAATGTTTCCTTGGCCAGGCATGGTGGCTCATGCCTGTACTCCCAGCACTTCGGGAGGCTGAGGCGGGCGGATTACAAGGTCAGGAGATTGAGACCATCTTGGTCAACATGGTGAAATCCCATCTCTACTAAAAATACAAAAATTAGCTGGGTGTGGTGGTGCACGACTGTCCCAGCTACATGATAGGCTGAGGCAGACGAATCGCTTGAACCCAGGAGGCAGAGCTTGCAGTGAGCCGAGATCAGGCTACTGCACTCCATTCTGGCGACACAGCAAGACTCCATCTCAAAGAAAAAAAAAAAGTTCCCTTTTTAGAATTTGCTACTTAGTGAGTATTTGCCACTCACTCTGGCTGCTTAGCATTTTTGAATCCATTTCCTGTTTGGAGAATTTCCTACTTGTTGTGACTCCCACTTCCACAATATGTAAACCAGAAAACGTACTTTACCCAGCTCCACTGAGGATGTGTCACTAGCATGTGACCCAATCCCACCAGTTAAGCATACCTACCTATACAAGACTTCTTATGCCTAATGTTGGTAATGCTTTCCCCCACCTCTCTTTTTCCCCATATTCTCTTATAATAGAAGTTACATCCACACATGGTTCAGTATATTTGATGATTACATTGTCCACACTCCCTTGTGGTACGTCAGGGCCATGTGATTAGATTCTGGCAAATGACATGTAAGAAGTGTCCATGAAAGGGAAGGAAGACAGTCTCCTTTCTATATGACATGTTTCTTCAAACCAGTATACATGACATAAACTGGAGCCCTATATTGAGAAGAATAGAGTGCAAGATAAAAGGAGTTTGGTTTCCTGAATCCCTGTAGCTGTCATGTCAGCTTACACTCAGGCTGCTGTGCTTGAGAGAAACCTCATTCTTCTTTGAGCTTTTGTCATACAGTGTTGGCATCTTTGTTGCAGCAGCTGGTATCTGCATCCTAATTACTATTCTCCAGTCCAGAAATAAACAAAATTAGAATGCAAAAGCTGCTGCTTTGTTTGGTTTGTTTGTTTTGCAAAGATCGTAGCAGAGATGTCCAGTTTAGACGGTAGATTTCTCTATTATTGTTTGTTGCACAGAAGAACCTTCATATTTGCAGTTAAAGCAGTCAAGCTCAGTTCTTGGTTTAGAACTATTTGGCATTCTCAATTTCCTCTTGAGACCTCATTTGCAGTGTTTTGTTACTATGTTTTGTTTTGTTTCTGGAAGCTTAGTCTCAATCTAGTAATTCAACCTTTCCAAGAATTCTGAATTAGCCAGTACACTTTTTCTATTTATTCAGTCAAAGTCAGCTTCTATTGCTTACAACTGAGAGTCCTGATGCAGACACTCTGCCTGGAATTGTGGCTAAAACGGGTCTCTCCAGTACTCTCCATTCCATTATCCAGTTTATTTATTTGAAAGCCATTACCACATTTCTTTAACTATTAATTAAGTATAAATTTCACAGATTATAAACTTAGCTGTTTCTGAGAGGTAACTTTGTCCAGTGATTTTTACTTAGTTTCTATCCTAAGTATCATTGTGCTCGGGACAGAAAATTTCAATTTAGTTAAGGGCAAACCAAGGCATTTTGTGGGCTTTCTCAGTCAATATGCATATTTCCCACCTTGTGTCTTGCCAGGGTGGTATCTTAAATTTGGGGGAATTACAAAGACAAGCCATAAACTGCACGGAGTTTTTGGAGAAAGCAGGGAGGATGTTCGTCCAAGATAGCACACAGGAGAATTTTTAATGCTCTTCTAACCCACTCTGGGAGCTAGGAAATTAGTTTTATCTCCCTAACGCTCTAAATTGGTCTTAGCCCCTATACTCTTCGAAATTTCTTCTCCATCTTCCCAATTGAATTAATTTTATTTTGTCTATTGTTGAGAAACTGATTTACACTATCTTGTAATTTGCCCGTTTTAAAGTACATTTTATAAATTTCAGGTCCTGAGACTTTCGGAATTTGGCTTTTGAAAATTTCACCTTTGGAAACTGAAAAACATTTTGTTCTCTAAGCTCATCTCTGTCACAAGTCTCAGAAGCCTCATTTTGACACTAACATCAAAAGTTGAATCTGTGCTTCATTTAGACATTTCTCCTGTGACTATCCTTCCCTGAGACTCAAAGTCAGATGCCAAGTAACGTGGTCTAGAAGAGCCATTTAGGGAAGGTTGTGAAGGAGGAAACACATGGGTAATTTTTCAATATAGTCCACTCAAAATTATCCTATTTGACATTTATTTGTTTATTGAACCCCAACACATCACTATAAATAAAAGATACCCCGACTTATTCATTGAACTATCTCCATTATAGTACCTGTCACTTAGTATGCACACAAATATTTAGAGAAAATTTCTGTAGTTAAAATAGTCTTTCAGTAGATCAGTTTTGATTTTGCCTCTATACACATCTATAAAATACCTTGTAAAAAATAGTACTAAAATCAATAGAATACTGTGTCATGCTAAATTTGTTGGATTCATTGCAAGCTAATAATCAATTAAGGAACTTAATTCAACCTGTCAATTCTAGAGTATTCAGTAGGTAGACATAATTAGGTGATAAGTATATTGAGAGGAAGCACTCATGCTTCATTCATCTTTCTAGTCCCCACAATGACTGTACCTGAAGCAAATACTTAATAAATGCTACCAAATTAGCTGAGTTATATTCATATATTCACTAGATATTAAGTGTTTTACACTATTGCAGACATTATTTTAAACTTTAAGAAAACAAGACAAATCACATGAGAAGAAGCCATTCATGGTGGAGGTGGTTGTGAGGGTTCTCCCTTCAGCAAAGCTACCTGAGGGGCTGCTGAGGGCAGCTCCAGGCCAATACGTGCTGTATGAGCCATATGCTAGAGAACCTCATTCATCAGGGGTCTGGAAAGAACATATCTTATTGAGTGCACAATAATTTATAATTATTATATTTCTAATGAAAAATATATATATAATATATGTGTTTATATAACAATTCTTTTTATAGGTTAAAATTTATCTATTTTTCTTAGTAAAATCAATGTCAGATTTTCTTGGTCTAATATTAATTACACTTAGTTTTTTTTGTTTGAATCATATATCCATTTACCTTGTTTATTTCAAACTGTCTTTAGTATTATATGCTAGATGTGTTTCTTATAAACAGCCCATATTGTGATTTAGGTGTTTAATTTTCTTTGTCCTGTCTGATAGTTCTTCACTTTAATTGAAGTGTTAATAATTATTTGGACACTGGCTAATTCCACCAGAATAATATTTTGTCTCTTATTTCTCCCTTGTCCCTTTGTCCTTTTTTTAATGGCTAATTTTTTTAGGAAAAAGTTTTATCATTTCATTTTCCCCTCTTAAATTTGAACACTGTAAACTTTTATACTATTTTTGTTGGCTACTCTAGAGATTAAATAATGCATTTTAAAATAATTTTTACTGAATTATAAATTTTGAAGGAAAACTCATGAGTGATAAATGTTAAGTTGGTGAATTATCCCCAAGTGAATCTCCCTGTCTACTTTTGTCCCGAAGTCGTACCTTATCAAAACTTCAAAACAGCTCCTCGGGATTCTCCAATTTGCTACCTTCTGTGTATCTCAGAAGTATTAACTGCATACTAATTGTGAATTATAATTAAAAGGTATTCACTATCAAAATTAACATGAGAAATTAGTTTTTACCTGTTTTAAATGTATGTAAATGAAAACAATATGTTTAGTACACCTTACTTCCTGCTTCCTTTCTCACTATAATATTTGCTACTCATCCACGTTGTTTTGTGTAGCCATAGCTCATTTATTTTTCTTCCTATAATATATACCATTATATCAATACACCACAATTTATTTCTCCTTTTTACTCATGATGGACATTTCATTAATTTCTAGTTTTAGGCTAGTTCAAACACTGGTATTCTGAAGAACTTTTAGATATGCCTTTTGGTGCCCATGCACACAGGTCTGTTAATATATACCAAGGAGTAAAATGAGTGGGTTTTAGATATGCCTAACTTCAATTTCAGCTGATGTGCTATAGTGGTGCTATTACTTTACCTTCCATCATATTTGTATGAGTATTCCTGTTGCTTCACATTTCACTGGTTCCATGGTAATGACAGTCTTTAACTTTACTGATGTTACCAGTATATAGTTACATATCATTGTGGTTTTAATTTGTATCTATCTGATAAATTATGAACATCTTTTTTATTTCTACATTGATCATTTCAGTATTATCTTTGGTGAACTGTCTTTTCCAATCTTGTGCCAAGTTTTCTATTTAGTTGTGCTTCTTTTACTTTTTGCATTTTGTGGTGAACTTTTAATCTTTTTTTTTTTTCACTGTGAGTTTTGTTGGCTAATTATGCTTAAATTACTTCTGTCCATTTCATGGCTTTTTAAAAAATCTCTTTTACCAGTATATTTTATGAATATAAATTCTTAATTCTAATAGAGACAAGTCTGTCAATGTTTTCATATTTGTATATTATTTAATAATTCACTCCCTAACTTGAAGTCATGAAAATATTATGTTATTTTGTGTAAACTTTACTATTTTATTTTATTTATTATTATTTTTAAAATTTTTATTTTTAAGTTCTAGGGTACATGTACAGGATGTACAGGTTTGTTACACTGGTAAACGTGTGCCACTGTGGTTTGCTGCACCTATCAACCCATCACTTAGGTATTGAGCCCAGCGTGCATTAGCTATTTTTCCTAATGCTCTTCCTTTCCCCACCCTACTCCCTGTCAGGCCCCAGTGAGTGTTTATCCCGTCCTTGTGCCTATGTGTTCTCATTGTTCAGCTCCCACTCATAAGTGAGAACATGTGGTGTTTGGTTTTCTGTTCCTGCATTACTGTACTGAGCATTATAGCTTCCAGCTCCATCCATGTCATTGCAAAGAACATGATCTCATTCCTTGTTAAGGCTGCATAGTATTACATGGTGTATATATACCACATTTTCTTTATCCAGTCTATCATTGATGGGCATTTGAGTTGATTCCATGTCTTTACTATTGTGAACAGTGCTGCAGTGAACATATGTGTGCATGTATCTTTGTAATAGAATGATTTTTATTCCTTTGGGTATATATCCAGAAATGGGATTGCTGGGTCAAATGTTATTTCTGGTTCTAGATCTTTGAGGAATCACCACACTGTCTTCCTCGATGGCTGAACTAATTTACATTTCCACCAACAGTGTAAAAGTGTTCCTATTTCTCTGCAACCTCACCAGCATCTGTTTTTTCTTTAATTTTTAATAATCACCATTCTGACTGGCATGAGATGGTGTCTCATTGTGGCTTTGATTTGCATTTCTCTAATGATCAGTAATGTTGAGCTTTTTTCATGTTTGTTGGCTGCATGAATGTCTTATTTTGAGACAAGTCTGTTCATGTCCTTTGCCTACTGTTTAGTTTTTCTCTTTTCTTGTAAGGGATGCTTGTGACTTTTGCACATTGTAGGGATGCTTGTGACTTTTGCACATTGATTTTTTCTTTTGAGACTTTGCTGAAGTTGCTTATCAGCTAAAGAAGCTTTAGCAGCACACCAACATGGCACATGTATACATACGTAACTAACCTGCAAGTTGTGCACATGTACCCTAAAACTTAAAGTATACAAAAAAATAAAAACAAAAACAAAGCCTTAAGAAGTCTGCCTGATATTAGGAATTGCTTTTTGTTTAGCAGTACCTGCCGATATTGGATAATATGCAAGTGCCCTTTGAAGCCAAGAATGTCTCTGGAGAGAGTATTGAAAGACTCATGAGATTAGAGTAAAAATCTGTTTTTCATGTCCCATCATTTGAGTAGGGCTCCCATAGCAACACATTGTGAGAAAAAAGGCAACCTGAAAAGGGAAAACTAAAACAATATTCATTGGGATAAAAGTGTAGGTTTGCATCACCAGTTTTTAAAATTTTCTGATTGAAATTAAATAATATTATTAAATAAAGCTTACTGTCTGCAAGAACTAAAGGTGAATCCTCACTACAGGAATATCACAAAATTTTCCATAGCTTCAAAATATTTATACAGTCATCAAAATAAAATTTGTAATAGTCTAATACAATTTATAATATTCAAAAATAACCACACACACAAAAGGCAAAGGGTGTAACTGAGAAACAAGAGAAACAAATGTCAGTTGAATGAAATTAACTGGAGGGCCAGTAAAATTATCAGATAAAGAAACCTATTATACACCAATAACAGACAAACAGAGAGCCAAATTATGAGTGAACTCCCATTCACAATTGCTTCAAAGAGAATAAAATACCTAGGAATCCAACTTACAAGGAATGTGAAGGACCTCTTCAAGGAGAACTACAAACCACTACAAACCACTGCTCAATGAAATAGAAGAGGATACAAACAAATGGAAGAACATTCCATGCTCATGGGTAGGAAGAGTCAATAAAGTGAAAATGGCCATACTGCCCAAGGTAATTTATAGATTAAATGCCATCCCCATCAAGCTATAATTAAATGAAGTTTAATAATGTAAATGCATATATTTACAGGGAGACTGGAGGAAATATAAGTGAATTAAAATATCCAGTCTCAAGAAATTAGAAGAAAAGAAGAATATTGAACCCAAATGTAGAAAAATGTGATAAAAATAATTTTAAAAACAAACTAAATAACATAGAAAATTGTCAAAGCTAAAAGAAAATAAAGAATACAAGTTTATTTTTCATAATAATAAATGTCACGGACTCTTTAAGAGAGAAGTAATTAACAACCAAAGAGAATAAATAGATAGTATGAAGTATAATTAAAATAAAAATAAGGGCATCATTACAGTTTCTATATATACTAAAAATATTTAAAAAAAGAATATTAAGAACAACTTTTTCCCAACAAGGTAGAAATTTAGAAGAAATTACCTGTTCCTAAAGAAAATCATAACAACCACAACTGACAGAAGAAATAGAAAACCTGATTATAAAACTACTAAATAAAATTGAATTTTCATCTCTTTCTCTAAGATTTTAGAGTTTATTGTCATTGAGAATAACTATACAGAGAGTTACTATATATATTGACAAGTGTTATGCAAATAAAGACACCAAAGAGTAAGAAAGAATTATGAAAATATTGTAAATCAGCCAGGTACTATTAGAGAATTCTTCCCCAAGGAGTTAATTAGAATTGACACTCGAATGAGTAGGAGCTAGTCAGGTAAAGAAAAGTGAGTGAGAGTTCATGTGTGAGCATTGATCCAGAAGCAGGAAAGAACAAGATTAGATACTAAGTTAAATCAAATGATAATTTGGGTTTGTGAGGGGGACTGAAGAGACACAGAAGTCTCATCTCTAGGGACGTTTGTAATATATAAAATAATTTAGATTTCTGTCATTAACACAATGTAGAAGTATTAAGTATTTTAGACAGGAAAATGAAAAGATTTGATTTTTATTTGAGAGACTAAATCCAGGAAATAAATTAGTATGTATGAAATTAATAGATGAATGGTAGTGACTCAGATGATAACCATTGATGTTGTGCGATATTTAGAGATGAAATGCAGAATAATTTGTAATATATTGAATAAAGAAAAATTGAGAAAGATGTCAGGAATGACTAGAGTTTTTCTGGGGTGAATGACATACAATTAAAAAGAATGGGAGATTTAGTAGGAGAAATCAGTTTAGAAAGTGCGGGGAAAAGTTTTCATTTCAAATGAATTGTTGTTTAGTCTGGAGTTCAGCAAATCCTTGTTTTGAATCATCTGGCATAGTAATTCAGAAAGAAAGCCCAATTGATCTCAAATGAATATTAATATAAAACTGCAAGAAATACTCACAGTTTATCAGGGGAAACAATTAGCCTGTATCCAGACCAGCCTAGTTTATAATTTGGTATTTAGATATGCATCTGCAGAGATCTTAACAAATGTCTATGTAGACAGACATCAGGCTTTCCTTTCTTTCCCTGCTTTCTTTCCTCTATTCCTTCCCTCCTTCCTTCTATTTTTTCTTATTTTCTTTTTCCTAGGTCAACAGAATCAAGAAAGCCAAATAAATACTATATAATGGAAACTTTATCATGTTATATGATCTTACTTTGAATGGGCTTCATGAATATATATATATACGTACATACATATAATTTTACTCAGGGTATTCTTTGTTTTGGAAGTCTTTTTTAGACTAAACTGTATAAACTTAGGCACAATGTACACCTTAAGTTGCATGATGTTAGATTACATGTTTTCTTCATTCCTCAGGTTAAAAAAATTTTATATAGGGCATTCAATTAATATTATACTCTCAGATAGTGTCTTGAGAGATAATTGTGGTTGGGTAATCCTTGCCTTAAGTAAAAATTTGATTCACATTCTCAAATCTGTTTTATCTGTATATGTCAATCACATTATTCTTCTTACCATTTAGATGATGCAGTTTTGGTTGCAGTATGGATACTGACCTAAAGGCATCAAAATGAACAATGCGTCTTGAAATAATGTGTAAATGAGAATAGTTACTGATTCAAATGTGACAATTCAGTATTGCTATGAAGCAAATGATGCTAGATTAATATCAGATATGAAGAAAAACACTTACTATAAATTGTCATAAGAATTAAAGAAAGGCAAATAGGTAACATCTAAATCAGATAAATGTTTTAATTCCTGGAAACATTTTTCTTCAGTATTTGTAACACAAGACATTCACAGGCTTTATGGTTATCTGAAGGGCTTTTTGGAGAAAATGTTAATAAATACCCTTTAAGAAAATTTCAAAACAAATTTGAATTCTGTTGTTATGGTGTTATTATTATTCCAGTATTCCAGTGTACCAACGTTTTATGTTTTTTATATTACACATTTCTGAAAAATGGAACTTAAAATGTTACACATCCACAAACAGTACTTATACTGTTGTTATTATTACATTTAACTGATGTTGACCTACTGACTGAAATTTGCTTCCATGCATACTGGCATAATTTTGATTATCATAACTTGCAGTTGAATACCTAAAAATTGCATTAGCAATAGAAGTTTTTATCAGGGACTGGCTGGGCGCAGTGGCTCACGCCTGTAACCCCAGCACTTCGGTAGGCTGAGGCGGGCGGATCACGAGGTCAGTAGATCGAGACAATTCTGGCTAACACGGTGAAACCCCATCTCTACTAAAAATACAAAAAATTAGCCGGGCGTAGTGGCGGACGCCTGCAGTCCCAGCTACTTGGGAGGCTGAGGCAGGAGAATGGCGTGAACCTGGGAGGTGGAGCTTGCCAAGAGCAGAGATCGCTCCACTGCACTCCAGCCTGGGTGACAGAGCGAGACTCCGTCTCAAAAAAAAAATAAAAGTTTTTATCAGGGATTTTTAAACTGTTATCGCATGTTAAAGATATCCATATGCCCAATAAATGACTCTTACTTATTCAACTCATAGGAATGTGTTTATTTCAATGATGGAAATACAGACATGATTGTACAGGAAGACAAAGTGGGCATGTAACATGGCTTCAGATGTTAGAAAATTTTTGCATGGATAAATTATCTTGTGACTGCTATGTTGGTGTAGTTACTTATTTCAAGAAAAAAAATTATCAGCAAGAACAATATACATTGTAAAAGAGACCTTGGATTTTTGTTTATTTATTATAGGCACCATGAGTTTGCCAAAATTAAAACAATCTTAGTGTGTATAAGTGCAGTAACGTTGTTGCACAGGATAGAGATAATAATTCTATGATAATCTACAATGGCATTTTTATATTTGAAATTCTATGTTCAGCCTTTAGACATTAATATTTATTGACAAATGACAACTTAGTGAAAAATATACAGACTATTGGTGTATTAGTCTGTTCTCATGCTGCTAATAAAGACATATCTGAGACTTGGTAATTTTAAACGAAAGAGGTTTAATTGACTCACAGTTCTGCAGGGCTGGGGAGGCCTCAGGAAACTTACAATCATGGTGGAAGGGAAAGCAAACATGTCCTTCACAGGGCAGCAGAAAGGAGAAGTTCCAAGTAAAAGTGGAGAAAGCCCCTTATAAAACCATCAGATCTCATGAGAACACACTCACTATGGTAAGAACAGCAGCACGGGGGTAACCAACCCCATGATTCAATTACCTCCCACTAGGTCCCACCCTCAACATGTGGGGATTATGGGAACTACAATTCAAGATGACATTTAGGTGGGGACACACCCAAACCATATCAATTGGAAAGACTTGGACTTTCTCATATGTCATATGAGAAATAGCTGAATCAAAGGTTGCTAAACTGATGAAATGGAAAGTCTTGAGAATACACTATAGCTACCCTAAATAATACAATAGCTGTTAAAATGACACAGCAAAAAAAGTGTGACTCTTAATAATATATCTAGGACAAACTAGTGGCTATTTTAATAAAAAGTCTGTTATTGGTTATTGACCGTTGCTTTAGGTACAATTATATACAGTGAAACACATATCTTAGGTGAATTAGATAGATATCTAATGAGAAACACAATTAGATTAATTTGACAGGTATATGCACTAATATAACAAACACACCAATCAAGATACAGTGTTATTTCCATCACAGCAGAAAGTTGCCCTATGACCACTTCCAGTCAAGTCCTATTAACATTGGCAAGCACTATTCTGATTTCTATTACCATAAATTAGTTTGTGTGTATGTTTTTAATTTTGTATAAATGGAATAATACATTATGCACTATTCTTTGTCAAAAATCTTTTGTAGTTCATTCTTCTTTACTGCTGTATAGCATAACACTGCACTAACGTTTATTTATTTATTATTTTTGTTCTGTCTTTTTTCCGCAGCAAATTATTACAAAACAAAAATTGCCACCTCTCAGGGTCTGAGGGTTGCCTGGCTTAGCTGGAGAGTATTCACTCAGGGTTTCTTCGGCAATCACAGTAAGATTGAAGCTGGGATTGGGTATCCCAATTGGCTCATTCACACAAGTGGCTGTGGATGCTGAATATTGGCTGGGTTCTTAGCTGGGAGTGTCAACCAGTGTGCCTACACATGGCTTTTCCATGTGGCTTTGGCTTCTACAGTATTGGAGCTAGGATCTGTAAGAGAATATATCAAGAGAGAGTGTTATAAGGGACCAAAAAGAAAGCTGCAAGGATTCTTTTTAATTCAGATTAGAAATCATAAAGCTTCACAATTGGTGTATTATATCAGTCAAAATCAAATCACAAGACCAGCACAAATTCAAGGAAGGAGAACACATAGGGCAGGGATAATAGGAGGCGTGGTTTGTTGGGCAGTCATCTTTATGAACAAGTGACCACATCATTTTATTGTTGATTGATTGTTTCCAGTTTTTGTTTATTATTGATAAAGCTGCCTCGGTCATTATTATATAGGACCTTTTGAGGATATATATCTCATTTCTCTTAAGTACACACCTAGAAGTGTAATGGCATAGAATAAGTACAGTTAAAATATAAAAGAAAATACCAATAGTTGTTCCAAAGCAGTTTTTACAATTTTAAACTCCCATCAGCAATATATGAGAATTTAGTTTCTCCACATCCTTACCGATATTTTATGTTATGTGTCTTTTTAATTTTAGTCAACCTACTAGGTATGAACTAAAATCTCATCGTCATTTTAACTATAATTTCCCTGGTGAATAATGATCCTGAGGATATTTTATGAGTTTATTACTCAATTATATAGTTTCCTTTGTGAAGTGTCTGTTTAAGTTATTTTGTCCATTCCTACCTTTTTATCTTTTTATTCAGTTGTAGGAGGTTTCTGTATATTTTGAGTATGAGTCCTTTGTCAGATAGATGTGTTGTGAATATTTTCTCCCATTCTACAGATCTTGCTTACATTTTATTAAAGATATTTTTTGATGTTCAAAAGATTTTATTTTTGATGAAGACTAATATATTTGTTGTTGTTGTTTGGTATATGATAAATATCGCAAGTACCCACATTGCAAGCAATTCTCTTACTATTTTTCAACTTTTCATTATTTTTCCTTTGAAAACACACATATTAAAATAAATAATTTGCACATTTTATAGAATTGTGTTTTTTGAAATGCTATATTTTATGGAGTACTAAAATGAATTTGATATCAACATATTCAGGACCCCTGCACTAAACAGTACCAAGATATCAGCTGTCACTACTGTGTCAGGACACTACTGTGTCATGGAGATTCACCCCTAAAAATATCTCACTCAAAAATGAAGGAATCATTTTCAGAAGAACAATGAAATGAAAACTTTTTTTTTAAGAGAAAGAAAATGGACAAACCTTTAGCTAGACTAAGAAAAAAAAGAGAGAAAACCCAAATAAATAAAATCAAGAAAAAGAGGACTTTATAACTGAGACCTCAGAAATATAAAGAATCATTAGAGACTATGACTAACAATTTTACATCAACAAATTAAAATACCTAGATGAAACTGATAAATTCCTCGACATACAACCTATCAATATCGAACCATGAATAATTAGAAAAAC
The DNA here is from genome assembly GCF_029281585.2 of Gorilla gorilla gorilla. NCBI lineage: Eukaryota > Metazoa > Chordata > Mammalia > Primates > Hominidae > Gorilla > Gorilla gorilla. The sequence goes on from NC_073238.2 coordinate 69,761,297, forward strand.
GTCAATAAACCAATAATGACATAGGAGATCTAAGCCATAAGATCTCCAATCAAAAAGAAGTCCAAGACTTGATAGCTTCACTGGTGAATACTACTAAATATTTAAAGAATTAATATCAAGTCTACTGAAACTTAAAAAAATAATAATAAATGGTAGGGAATTTTCCCCAACTTATTCTAAAAGACCAGCATTACCCTGACACCAAAATCAGTCAAGAGCACAAAAAATGAAAGAAAATTACAGGCCAATATCACTGAAGAACATAGATGCAAAAATGCAAAAATGTTCAACAAAATACTAGGAAGCTTAATTCAACAAAACATTTAAAAAATCAACCACCATTATCAAGTGGAATTCATCTCAGGTTTACAAACAGGGTTTAACATGTGCAAGTCAATAAACATGAGACATGACATCAACAGAGCAAAGAACAACAACAAAAAAGATCGCTTCAATAGATGCTGCAAAAGCAGCTGATAAAATTCAACATATTGGTATAATAAAAATACTTAACAAACTGGATTTAAAAAGAACATACCTCAAGACAATGAAGGCCATATATGACAAAACAAACCCACAGCCAACATCATACTGAATAGGGAAAAATAGAAAACCTTATCTAAAATCTGAAACAAGGCAAGAAAGCTTAAATTTACCATTTTTATTCAACTTAATAGAGTTAACTAGGCAAGTTAACTCTATTCAACTTAATAGAGTTAACAACTTAACAGAGTTACTAGGCAAGACAGAGAAATAAAGAGCATTCAAACTGGAAAAGAATAAGTCAAATTAAATTTGTAAGCAGGCAACATGGTCTTACATTTAGAAAAACCTAAAAATTCAAAAAAACTGTTAGAACTGGTCAATGAATTTAGTAACGTTGCAGGATACAAAATCAACATAACAAAAATCAGTAGCATTTATATATGTCAGCAGTAAATATCTGAAATCAAGAAACTAATTTCTTTTACAATAACTTCAAGTACACAAAATAACTATGAATCAATTTAACCAAAGATGTGAAAAATCTATACAAAGAAAATTATAAAATAGTGACCAAAGACATTAAAGAGGAAACACAAAAAATGAAAATACATTTTATGCTCATGGACTGCATAAATTAATATTATTAAAATAAAAATACTACCCTGAGCAATTTACAGATTCAATGTAATTCCTATCCCAATACCAGTGACAATCTTCACAGAAACAGAAAAAAATTATAAAATTCATAGCAAACAACAACAAAAAATTAGCCAAAGCAATGTTGAGCAGAAAGAACAAAGCTTCAGGCATCATGCTACCTGAATTTAGAATATTCTAGAAAATTATAGTAACCAAAACAAATGGTACTGGCATAAAAACAGACACATAGACCAATGGAACAGTTTCCAGATATAAACAAAACAAAACAAAACTGGAGGTATCACACTACTTAACTTATAAATGTACTATGAAACTATAGTAACCAAAACAAGATGGTACTGACATAAAAACAGCCACACAGACCAATGGAACACAATAGAGGTCCAAGATATAAATCTATGTATTAACAGCCAACATATTTTTGACAAAGGTACCAAGAATATACAATGGGGAAAGGACATTCTCTTCAATAGATGATGCTTGGAAAACTGGATAACATATGTGGAAAAATGAAGCTAGACTTCTATCTCTCACCACATGTAAAAAACAAATGAAAAATGGATTAATGAATTACATCTAACACCCGAAACTATGAAACTACTAAAAACAGACTTTAGGGAAACACACCAAGACATTAGTCTTGATAGAGATTTTTTTGTGTACAATCTCAAATCACAAGGAACAAAAGCAAAAATAGATAAATGTAATTGCATTAAGCTAAAAAGCTTCTGCACAGAAGAAAATCACCAAAATGAAGAGACAACTTAAAGAATACAATAAAATATTTGCAAACTATCCACCTGACAAATAATTAATAACCTGAGTATTTAAGGGGCTCAAAGAACTAAATAGCAAAAAAAAAAAAACCTCAAAACACAAACAAAAAAAAATTTGGTTAAAAAATGAGCAAATGATCTGAATAGACATCTCTGAAAAGAATACATACAAATGACCAACAAGTATATTTAAAATTTGCTCATCATTCATCATTAAAGAAATGCACATCAAAACAAAATGTCATTTCACCCTAGTTAAAATGCCTTTTATCAAAGGCAGGGAACAATAGATGCTGAGGAGGATGTGGAGAAAGAGGACACTTGTACACTTTTGATGGGAACGTAAGTTGGTTGATCCACTACGGAAAATGGTATTGTGGTTGCCCAAACAACTAAAAACAGAACTACCATATGATCCAGTAATTCTACTACTGGGCATATATCCAAAAGAAACAAAAAGTATCAAAGAGATATAGGTACACCCATGTATATTACATCACTATTCTCAATAGCCAAATATGGAATCAATTTAAGTGTCCATAAACAGATGAATAGATAAATAAAAGCTGAGGTGAGCAGATCACGAGGTCAGGAGATTGAGACCATCCTGGCTAACACAGTGAAACTCCATCTCTACTAAAAATACAAAAAATTAGCTGGGTGTGGTGGTGGGCGCCTGTAGTCCCAGCTACTCGGGAGGCTGAGGCAGGAGAATGGCATGAACCCGGGAGGCAGAGCTTGCAGTGAGCTGAGATCGTATCACTGCACTCCAGCCTGGGCAAGAGAGTCAGACTCTGTCTCAAAAAAAAAAAAATGATATGGCATATACACAAGACATTATCCAGCCATAAAAAATAATGAAATCCTTTCCTTTGCAGTGGCATCAGTGGAACTGCAGGTCATGATGTTAGATGAAAGAAGACAAGAACTGAAAGACAAATATCTCATGTTCTCACTCAGACCTGGAAGAAAAAATAATGCATATCCATGGAATCAACCCAAATTCCCATCAATGATAGACCTGATAAAGCAAATGTGGTACATATATAACATAGAATACTATTCAGCCATAAAAATGAACAAGATCATGTCCTTTGAAGAGACATGAATGGAGCTGGAAGTCATTGTCCTCAGCAAACACAGGAACACAAAACCAAAGACCGCATGTTCTTAGTTATAAGTGGGAGCTGAACAATGAAAACACATGGATACAGGGAGGAGAACAACACACACTGGGTCCTGTCATCGAAGGGAGGGGAGGGAGTACATCAGGATAAATAGCTAATGCATGTGGGGCTTAATATCTAGGTGATGGATTGACAGGTGCAGCAAACCACCATGGCACACGTTTTCCTATGTAACAAACCTGCACGTCCTGCACATGTATCTTGTAACTTAAAATAAAATAAAGTAAAACTTTTTTAAAAAGTGTATATCGCGAAAGTAGAGGGTAGGTTGGTGGTTGTTAGAGTCCAGGAAAGATAGGGAAATAGGAGGGATAATGAGAGGTTAATTAATGTGTACAAATATTCATTTAAGTAGGAGAAATAAGACCTGGTGTTTGATAGCTCAGTAGAGTGATTATAATTACTATTAGTCAATTGTACATCTCAAAATATCTAGAAAAGAATATTTCTAATGTTCCTAGCATAAATAAGTTTATAGGTATCTCAATTACCCTCAGTTGATTATCTGAATGTATCAAATAATCAAATGTACCATAAAAATATGTACATCAAATAGATATCAATTTAAAAATCTAACAATGAAGAATCTTTCACTTTGATTGTTGTAACCAGTTAATCATTGTGATTTTTTTAAATAGAAATATTTACTTTATTATTATTATTATTTGTTTATTTTTTGAGACAGGGTCTTGCTCTGTCACCTAGGCTGCAGTTCAATGGTGCGAACACAGCTCACTGTAACCTTGACTCCTGGGCTCAAGTGATCCTCCACCTTAGCCTCTCAACTAGCTGAAACTACAGGTACATGCCACCATGACTAATGTCTTTTTTGTAGAGATGAGGTCCTGCTATGTTGCCCAGGCAGATCTTGAACTCCTGGCTTCAACTGATCCACCCATCTGGACCTCAAAAAGTGCTGGGATTACAGGCATGAGCCAGTAGGACTGGCCACAAATAGTTAAGTTTAAAAGTGAGTGGCTATACAAGGGATCCCAAGAAAATGGGTTAATCCAGTTTGAGATAGAGTAGGTAGAGAAGACCTTGACATACCTTGTAATGCTAGAAAATAAGAATGTGATAAAAAAATGATTAGGACATGTCACAAAGACAAAGAAGCCAAATCTGGGATAATATGAGTACACACGTAATTAGAGTAAATATTTAAACATTTCCAAGATGGTAATTATTTATACATTTATAAAAATCCATTTATTCAAAGTTGGAAATCATTTATATATTTATTATCTGCATAGAGATAACAATAATAAATAGGTATAGAAAAAAGACAATTATACAGTATGAGATAATAAGTATATAAATAAATAAATAATGGGGAGGGGAATGCTCTTGTTTTACAGTAACATTGCTATCATAAATGTGTATCAACACTGACTTGATAGATATTGTATACTTACAGGCGTGTTACTCCAAAAAGGACACAACTTCACTTTTATAGCATTTTTTCAAAAATATACAGTCTGGTTCTAATCTTGTGAAAACAACGAACAGGGGAGCAATCTTCTTCCAAAAAAGAACACTATAAAAGAAAAAATAAGATGTGTACATATTCCAGATTTTAAAAGACAAAATTTTTGACTAATAAATGAAATACTTGACCAGATACCATATTCGATATTGGAGGACAAATGTAGCAAAGAAGTATTTGGGAATTAAAATCTATGTAACTTACTCTAAAATGGTACAGAGATATAGATAGATAGATGGAGCTAGAGTAGAAACAGAGATATGATTTATGCAAGTTATTTTCATATAGATGAAAGAGAGAAGAATGATAAAATATTAACAATAGGTGAATCTGTGTTTAGGTGCGTAAACATATGTTTCTCATTTTTCCAACTGTTTTAAAATTTTAAATTACCTCAACATTTTAAAAAGTTAAAAAAGTGATCTGCAGTCCAGGCGCGGTGGGGTGGTTCATGCCTGTAATCCCAGCAATTTAAGAGGCAGAGGCAGGCGGATCACAAGGTCAGGAGTTCAAGACCAGCCTGCCCAGCATGGTGAAACCCCATCTCTACTAAAAATACAAAAAATTACCCAGGCTTGGTGTAGAGCACCTATAATCCCAGCTACTCAGGAGGCTGAGGCAGGAGAATTGCTTGAATCTGGGAGGTGAAGTTTGTAGTGAGCTGAAATAGCGCCACTGCACTCCAGCCTGGAGACAGAGCAACCTCTGTCTCAAAAAAAAGAAAAAAAGAAAAAAAAAAAAAAAAAAAAAAAAAGATCTGCAGAGATGTAAAGGTACATGCTGTCATTGTAATTATCAGTATAACCAAGACACAAAACTAAAAAGAAAATTTTAAGTAAGGAGATGAGTTGGGAGGGTGATATCACTGTTTTAAATCCACATCTATTCTAGCAGGAGGTTAAGAAGAAAAAAAAATAAAACTCTAAGCTCTAAACTCTAACAAACCAAAACCAAATCACAGCATCACCATATTTTGGGGTATCAGTGTTTACAGCCAAAGAGCTGCTCTCTTTCAGAAGCAGCAATATGAATGGGAAAGATTTAGACAAGGCACTACTGAATTTCACTGAATCATTATTATAAATTTAAATATATACGCATATACTCAAAAGCAATCAAACTATTCTGAAAGATGGTGGTGGCCATGGAGACAGAGAGATGTGAATTATTTGAAATATATTTGGGAAACTACATTGATAGAAATTGGAAGCAATGAGTGAAGTAAAATCAGGCCTCTGACTTGGGGAAGCTGGGAGGAGAATGGTATGACTCTCTAAGTTGGGAAACACCACAGAAGACATATTGTGAAGAGAAATAAAACAATTTAGTATTCAATCTACTGAATTTCTGCTATGTTTAAGGACAGGCAATTCTTTTAGGAAGTTAGTAATATAGTTTGGATATTTTTTTCATGCACAAATCTCATGTTTAATTGTAATTTTCAATGCTGGAAGTGGGGCCTGGTGGGTGGTGTTTGGATAATGGAAGTGGATCCCTCATGGCTTAGTGCTGTCTTCATGTTGGTGAGTTCTCATGAGATCTGGTCATTTAAAAGTTTGTGGCCCCTCCCCACCCAGCTTTCTCTCTGGCTCTTGCTTTTGCCATGTGGTATGCCTACTCTCATTTGCCTTCCACCATGATTGTAAGCTTTCTGAGGCTTCCCTAAAAGCAGATTTTGGCATTATGCTTTCTGTACAGCCTGCAGAACAAGAAGCCAATTAAACCTCTTTTCTTATAAATTATCTAGTCTCAGGAATTTCTTTACAGGAATGCAAGTATTGCCTATTACAGAAAAATGGTGCTGATGAATGGGGCATTGCTATAAAGGTACCTGAAAATGTGGAAAAGACTTTAGAACTGAGTAATGGGCAGAGATTGGAAGAGTTTGGAGGGCTCGGAAGAAGATAGGAAGAGGAGGAAAAGTTTAGAACTCCTTAGAGAACTGGTTAAATGGTTGTGATCAAAACGCTGATGGTAATATGGACAAGTGAAGTCTAGGCCAAAGAGGTCTCAGATGTAAATGAGAAAACTACTGGGAACTAGAGCAAAGGTCACACATGTTATGCCTTAGCCAAGAGCTTGGCTGCATTCTGTTGTTGCTGTAGGGATCTGTGGAAGTTTGAACTTAAGAGTAATTTAGGGTATCTAGCAGAAGGAATTTCTAAGCAGCAAAACATTCAAGATTTGACCTGGCTGCTTCTAACAAGACACACTCAGATCAGGGAGCTAAGAAAATGGTGTAAAGCTGGAATTTATATTTAAAAGTTAAGCAAAGCATTAAAAATTTGGAAAATTTGCAGTCTGGCCAAGTGGCAAAGAAAGAAAAAGCTTTTTCAGGGGAGGAATTGAAACAGGCTGTGGAACAACCACTTATGTAAAAGATTTATGTAAATAAAAAGGAGCCAAGTGCTAATATCTAAGACAATAAAGAAAAGGTCTCAAAGGTTTTTGGGAGACCTTTGGGACAGTCCAGAGGCCTAGAAGGAAATAATGGTTTTGTGGGCCCATCACAGGGGCTCGCTTCCCTCCTCAGCCTTGGGACACTGTTCCTTGCCTCCTGGCAGCTTCAGCACTAGCCAGGGCTCAACAGGGAACAGGTGCAGCTTAGAATGCCGCTTTGGAGAATGCAAGCCATAGCCTTGGTGACTTCCACATAGTGTTAAGCCTCTAGGTGCACAGAATGCAAGAGTGAAGAATGCTTGTCAGCCTCTGCCTAGATTTCAGAAGATGTATGAGAAAGTCTGGGTGCCCAGGCAAAAGCCTGCTGCAGGATTAGAACCTTCACAGGGAACCTCTACTAGGGCAGTTCCAAGGGGAAATGAAGGATTGGAAGCCCACACACAGTCCCCTATGAGGCACTGCATAGTGGAACTGTGAAAGGAGGGTCATCATCTTCCAACCCCAGCAGCTTGCATCCTGCATCTGGAAAAGCCACAGCACTCTACAACCTGTGAGATCAGCCTAGGGTGCTGAACCCTGCAAAGTCACAGGGACAGAGTTGCCCAAAGCCTGGGGAGCCCATCCCTTGCAACAGTGTGCTCTAGATGTAGGATATGGAGTCAAAGGAGATTATTTTGGAGTCTTAAGATTTAATGAGCAAGCCTGGCGTGGTGGCTCATGCCTGTAATCCCAGCACTTTGGGAGGCCAAGGCGGGCGGATCATGAGGTCAGGAGATCGAGACCATCCTGGCTAACATGGTGAAACCCCGTCTCTACTAAAAATACAAAAAATTAGCCAGGTGTGATGGTGGGCGCCTGTAGTCCCAGCTACTCGGGAGGCTGAGGCAGGAGAATGGCGTGAACCCGGGAGGCGGAGCTTGCAGTGAGCTGAGGTCGTGCCACTGCACTCCAGCCTGGGCAACAGAGCGAGACTCCGTCTCAAAAAAAAAAAAAAAAAAAAGAGATTTAATGAGCAGATCTTCCCTGCTGTGTTTCAGCTTTGCATGTGGCCTGTAGCCATTTTCTTTTGGCCAGTTTCTCCCTTTTGGAACAACAGTGTTTACTCCATGTCTATACCTCAATTGCAGCTTGTTTTTGACTTCACAGGCTCATAGGTAGAAGGGAATTGTCTTGTCTCAGATGAGACTGTGGACTTTTAAGTTAAAGCTGGAATGAGTCAAGACTTTGGGGGATTATTGATAAAGCATGATTCTATTTTGCAATGTCAGAGAACAGTAAGATTTGGGAGGGGCCAAGAGCAGAATGATATAGTGTAGATATGTTTCCCCACCCAAATCTGATGTTGAATGGTAAACCCCAATGCTGGAGGTGCCATCTGGTGGGAGGTGTTTGGATTATGAGAGTGGATCCTTCATGGCTTAGTGCTGTCTTCCTGATAGTGAATTCTTGAAAGATTTACTCATTTAAAAGTGTGCGGCACCTTCTCCCCCACTCTCTTTCTCTTGCTTCTGCTTTTGCCATGTGACGTGCCTGCTCCCCCTTTGGCTTCCACTGTGACTGTAAGCTTCCTGAGGACTCCCCAGAAGTGGATGTTGGCATTATGCTCCCTGTACAGCCTGCAGAACTGTAAGACAACTAAACCTCATTTAAAAACAAAATAAATTCTGCAGTCCCAGGTATTTACAGTAATGCAATAATAGCCTAATACAGTTAGGAATATGGATCTGGAGCTCAAATGAAATATTTGATTTGGAAAAGTGGATTCTGGAATCAGCAGCAGCAGAAAATGTTTACATAGGGAGCATGTAGTGTAAGAAGCATGTAGTGCTTAATATTATACTTGGAGTTAGGCTTTCTGGAATTGAATTTTGGTCCCCTCATCCTAGATGAATGTCCTTGGAAAAGTCATTTAACAAGTTTTTATCTCTCTCATGTGTAAATGGCAACTAATAATAGTCTCTACCTTTTACAATTATTGTGGCTAGTCAGTATAAAAAGCATTAGAAAGTTTCATTTTTTTTTTGTTTTCCCAGATGACGTTTCTTTTATTTATTCTTTAATTTCAATTTTTAATTGACAATATTTGTATATATGTATGGAATAAAATGTGATGCTTTGATATACTTTACAATGTGGAATGATAATTTAATCAGGCTAATTAACAAATCCATCACCTCATATACTTATTTTTTTGGGGTGAAAACACTTAAAATCTATTCTTTTAGCAATTTTGAAATTGAAAATGCATTATTATTGTTAGCCAATATTTTGTGCAATAGATTACTAAAGCTTATTTCTCCTAACTGAATCTCTGTAACCTTGTATCAGCATCTCCTTTTTCCTGTCCACCCCACCATTCTTCTTTCTGCATCTATGAGTTAAACATTTTTAGATTCCACGTATAAGTGAGATCATGTGGTTTTTGTCTTTCCGTACTTGGCTTATTTTACTTAGTAGAATGTCCTCCATGTTGCCATAGAATCACGTTGCCACAAATAATATTTTCCTCTTTTTAAAGGCCAAATCATATTTCATTGTGTAAATATAGTACATTTTCCTTATCCATTCAACTGATCATGGATACCTAGATTGCTTCTATATCATAGTTATTGTAAATAATGCTGCAGTGAACATGGGAGTGCAACTACGTCTTTGGCATACTAATTTCAATTCCTTTGGATATATGCACAAAAATTGAGTTGCTGAATCATATTGCAATTCTTTTTTTAGTTGCCCAAGTAATTTCTATACTGTTTTCCATAATGGCTAAATACATTCCCATCAACAGTAAACAAAAGTTCCCTCTTCTTCGACTCTTTCCAACATTTGTTATCTTTTGTCTTTGGTACTAGCCATTCTAACAGGTAGGAGGTGATACGACATTGTGTTTTAAATTTGCATTTCTCCAATGATTAGTGGTGATAAGCCTTATAAATATGTATCAATATATATATGTATATGTTGGCTATTTGTATTGCACTTAAAAAGTGTCTTTTTAGGTCTTTTGCACATTTTTTAAATTGGGTACTTGTTTTCTTGCTAACAAGTTGTTTGTGTTTCTTACGCATCTTGGATAATAACCATTTATCAGATAGAAAATTTGCAAATATTTTCTCCCATTCTGTAAATTACCTTTTCATTCTGTTGATTGTTTCCTTTGCTGTGCAGAAGCTTTGTAGTTTGATGCAATCCCATTTATTTGTTTGCTTTTGTTGTCTGTGCTTTTGCAGTCTTGTCCGAGAAATCTTTGCTCACAGCAATGTCACAAAGAGGTTCCCCTATGTTTTATTATAGTAGTTTTACAGTTTCACATGTTACATTTAAGTCTAAAATCCATTATGAGTTGATATTTGTATAAGGTGTAGATAAAACTCCAATTTTTTTCATAGCAACAAATGTTGCTATCCATTTGTCCCAACATTTTTTGTTGAAAAAAAATATCCTTTCTCCATTGAATGTTATTGGCAGCTTTGTAAAAAAACAGTTGACCCTAAAAATGTGGGCTTATTTCTGGGCTCTCTCTCCTCTTCCATTGGACAATATGTCTGTTTTAGTTTAGTACCATGACTTGTTGATTATTATTGCTTTGTAGTTCATTTTAAAATAAGATAATATGATGGTTCTGGCTTTGTTACTATTGCTCAAGATTGCTTTGGCTATTTGAGGTCTTTTGTGATTTTTTATACAAATTTTGAATAGTATTTTCTATTTCCATGAAAAATATGACATTGAAATTTTGATAGAAATTACACTGAATCCATAGATCACTTTGAATAGTACAGAGTTTTTAACAATATTAATTCTTCTCATCCATGAACGTAAGATATCTTCCATTTTTTGTGTCAACTACAATTTATTTCATCAATGTTTTACAGTTTTCAGTATATGGATCTTTCACCTCCTTCGTTAAATTTGCTCCTAACAATTTTATTTATGTTTATATTTATGTTATGTTAATGGATTTATTTCTTTACTTTTTCAGATAGTTTGTTATTAGTGTGGTAAAAATACTGCTGAATTTTGCATGTTGATTTTGTACCCTGAAACTTTACTGAATACATTACTGATTTGAATAGTTTTTGGTGGCTTCTTTAGAGGTTTATGTATATATATAATCATATCATTAGCAAATAAGGTATTTCACTTCTTTCTTTCTGTTTTAGCATGAAAATAAACATAAAAAAACCCAACTCTTGCCTTATTGCTCTGGCTAGAATGCTAGAATTACATTACTATAGTAAATAGAATTGCCTAGCATAAGCATCCTCAGCTTGTTCCAGATCTTAGAGAAAAAGGTTTCAAAATTTCTTTGATTGCTATGATGTTAGCCGTGGGTTTATTATATATGCTCTTTATTGTGTTGAAGTACATTTTCTCATCCTTTATTTGTTCAGAGATTTTATCAGGAAAGGATGTTGAATTTGGTCAAATGCTTTTTCTGCATATATTGAGAAAATCATATGTATTTTATTCAGTTAACATGATGTAGCAATTTTTTTTGATTTATGTATGTTGAAACATCCTTGCATCCCAGAAATCCCAGTTGATCATGGTGAATAAAATATTTTTAATGTGTGGTTGAATTATGTGGTAGTTTTTATTGAGGGTTTTTGTATTTAGGTTCATCAAGGTTATTGGCCCTTAATTTTCTTTTCTTGTTGTTTCATTGCATGGTTTAAAGCCAGATCTTAAAGATTAGGGTACTTCCGGCCTCATAAAATGAGTTTGGAGAGTTTGAGAAGGATTAGTTTTAGCTCTGTTTTAAAAGTTTGGTAGAATAGCATTATGAAGCCATCTAGTCTTGGCCATTTCTTTGATGGTAGGTTTTTAAAACTTTATTAATTTAATATTCTTAGTCATTATTTGTTTCCTCAGATATTCTATTCCTTCTTCATTCAGGCATAACAGATTGTATGTTTCTAGGAATTTATTCATTTTTCAAGGTTATTCAATTTGTTGGCATATAATTGTTCATAGTATTATGAGTACTCTCATAATTCTTTGTATTTCTGTGGTATCAGTTGTAATATCTCCTATTTTGTTTTTGATTTTATTGAGTCTTCTCTTTTTTTTTTTTTTCCTCAGTGTGGCTAGAGATTTGTTTATTTTACCTTTTCAAAGAACCAACTCTTAATTTCATTGATCTTTTCTATTGTCATTTCAGTCTCTATTTCATTTATTTCTTTTCTCATCTTCATTACTTCCTTCCTTTTACTGATTGGACTTACTTTTGTTCTCCCTTTTCCAGTTCCTTGATGTGTAATGTTAAGTTTTTTACTTGAGATCTTTCTCCTTTTTTGATGTAGGCATTTACTGCCATAAACATCCCTGCATGCCATAAATTATGGTATAGTGTATTTCCAATTTCTTTTGCCCTAGGTTTTTTCTTTAATTTCTATTTTAATTTATCCTGTGACCCATTAGTTGTTCAGAAACATATTGTTTAATTTCCAACTATCTGTCAGTTTTTCAAAATTCCTTATGTTATTGATTTCTAGCTTTATTTCATTTTTGTTAGAGACTATACTTGATATGATTTTAATATTCTTAAACTTATTAAGACTTGTGCTCTAACATATAATCTATAACATAACAATCTACTTTGGAGAATGTTTAGTTGAGAAGTTGAGAAGAATATGCATTTTGCTGCTGTTGGATAGAATGCTCTATATATGTCTGTTAGGTACATTTAGTCTAACATATTGTTCAAACCCACTGTTTACCTGTTTATTTCCTGTCTGAATGATCTGTCCGCTGTTAAAAGAGGAGTATTGAAATCCCCTGCTATTATTGCATTGTAGTCTGTCTTACCCTTTAGATCTATTAATATTTGCTGTATATATTTAGTTGCTTTGATGTTGGATGTGTATGTGCATATATATAATTTGTATGTGTGTATGTGTATTTGTATATATAAAATTGTTATATCCGCTTGATGAATTGACTCCTTTACAATAATATAATGCTTCGTCTCCTTAGCTGTTTTTTTTTATTTAGAGTCTATTGTTTTTAATAACCCTGTTTCTCTGCTCTCTTTTGTAACCATTTTCCTATAATATCTTTTTTCATCCCTTTACTCTCAGTGTATGTGTGTCCTTAAGCTTAAAGCGAGTCTGTAGTAGGCAGCACCTTTTCACATCTTGTTTTATTTGATTTAAAATTAATTCAGTGACTCTGGGTGTTTTGATTGAAAAATTTAATTCACTTACATTTAAAGTAATTACTCACAGGTAAGGATTTACTATGGAATTTTGTTTATTTTTTCCTGACTGTTGTATAGTTTGTTTTTTTGTTCTTCTCTTTTAAGCTTTCTGTCTTTCTTTATAATTTGTTTTCTTTGTATGTGGTATGCTTTGATTCCTTCCACTTTATCTTTTGTATTTCTACTAGAAAGTTTTTTCTTGTGGTTAGCATGAAGCTTACATAAAACATATTTTGGTTATAATATTCTAATTTAAGCTAATAGCACCTTAAGTTGAATCACATACAAAGGCTCTACACTTTTATTTGTCCCCTTCCCCGCATTTTATGCTAATTGTCATACTTTATATTTATATATATGTTGTAAGTGTGTGTGTGTGTGTTGTCTTGCTCTTAACTAATTATTTATAGCTATAGTTATTTTTAATACCTATTTCTTTTAGCCCTCATACTAGAGTTAAGATTTACACACCACCTTTTCAGTATTGGTGTCTTCTGAATTTGATTAAATATTTACTTGTACTACTGGGGTTTTACTTTCATATGTTTTTATATTGAAACTTATTACATTTTTATTGAAATAAAATAAATCCTTTATTTATTTTAAGGTCAGTCTTATGGTGATGAATTTTCTCAGCTTATGTTGGTCTTCGACTATATCTGTCTTTCATTTCTGAAGCACAACCTTGCTAGGTGCCACATTCTTGATTGAGAGAGTATTTCTTTAAATTAGCTCAATCTGTTTTTCTCTCTCAGCACTTTAAATATGCTATCCCACCCCTTGCTGGCATGCAAGGTTTCTGTTGAGAAGTCTGCTTATAGCCTTATGGGAGGGTTTTTTTGTTTGTTTGTTTGTTTGTTTGTTTTTTTATAAATGATGAGTTTCTTTTCTCTTGCTCCTTTCAAGATTTTCTCTTTGTCTTTGAATTTTGACAATTTGATTATAATGTGTCTCAAAGTATTAATTTTTGAATTTATCCGCCTGAAGTCCTTTGAGCTTTCTGAACTTTTATGTTCATATACCTCCCAAGATTTGGAAAGTGTTCAGGCAGTATTTCTTTAAATTAGTTTTCTGCTTTTTTGTATCTCTCTTCTTTTTCTAGTATTCCCATGATTTGTATATGTATATGTTTCATAGTATCTCATGAATCCCTTATGCTTTCTTCACTCATTTTTAATCTTTCTTCTTTTCGTTCTGCTAATCAGCCAATTGCAAATGATCTGCCTTTGAGTTAACAAATCACTTCTTCTGCATGAGCAAGTCGGCTGTTGAAACTCTCTACTGAAATTTTCAGTTCTGTCATTTTATTATTCAGCCCAATGATTTCTGTTTGGTTCATTTTATGATTTCTATGTCTTTATTAAACTTTCAATTTTTCCATACATCCTTTTACTAATTTTAGTTAGTTGCCTATCCATATTTTCCTGCACCTTGTTGAACTTCCTTAAGTTGATTATTTTAAAATCTTTTTTTTAGGTAACCTGTGTATCTTCATTTCTGGGGGTCAATTATTGGAACTTTATAAATTTCCCTTGACAATGTCATGTTTGTCTGATTCTTTATTATCTGTGTAGTCTTGCATTTGAAAAAACTCTTTTTCAGTCTTTACAAACTTGTTTTGTCAAGTAAAAGTCTTTTCCTGTAAGTATGCAGGCTGATGTGATTGCCTCTGGTACCATAGTTGACCGGAGTTGGATCTAGTTCACATGCTTGTCACATGGTCACATGGTCATGGTCACATGCTGATGCTGGGTCTGGAATTGAGACTACATTTGGTGATCCTATTCCCAGGAGCTCTAGTGGGTGTGTGTTCTATTTAGTCCTTGGGTGGACTGAACTGTCTCCAAAACATTGGTCTGTGGGGCTCATTCTGATACAAGGGTCCGCTTCAGTGTTTGCAGACAGTGGACCTGTTATTAGGTCCCTGGAAGGGGACCCTTTGGGTTGCTGAAAGAGTTGTGAGCTGTCCATGCTCTTCTGAAACTTGGCTGAGATGGTCTGGAATGGAATCCCAAGGCTCCTAAAACAAGATTTTGCCTATAGATGGGTGCAGAAGAATTCCTGCTGTTATGGAACGATATGAGTGAGTGACTTATTATTCCACTATCTTTGGAAAGTTCCACTTTCAAAGCATGTGCTCCATGAAAGTTAGCTCTTATTATTGCTTCTAGTATTACTGTAAACTTACCAAAGGGGAAAAATCTATTTGTTATATAATACCACTTAAAGAACAAGCATAGAAAGAGACACCCACAAAGGAGATTGAGTACAAATAAGAGAAAATTCCAGAAAGGGGACAGAAAATATAAATTAGAAATCAGAAAATAATCTAAAATCTATCATATCAGAAATAAAATACAGATTGTTCAAGATTGAGACAATAACATAAGAAAAACTTGAAGTCATAAATGGGCTTTAAAAATAAAATTATTATTACTTAATATTCATTCACTAGAGGGATACACGTTACCTTTTGAATATTTGAAAATAAGGAAATGAGAGAGAGAAATAAATATATATACAAAGGTTAGCGTCAAGCGAGTATACCAGCGAGCATAACCTTTTCTCTACGTTGAACTTTTCTCTAAGCTAATTTGGAATGGCTTTTGAGTGACTAGATTCTTCCTACATGACGTATAGTATTTTGCAATTTCTGGCAGTGGAGATGACTTCTTTCAAATGAGGAATTTGTTATATATTTCATCTTTGAGTCAACATATCGCTTTATGAATGGGAATTGAATCCACCTAACCATATCAGCATGAACATAGGTTTCTTACTTTAGGTGTATAAAGAGACTATTGCTATTCTTTTGAGAAACATCGTGCTGTGCGCTTTTTCTGTATGTGTTTTAAAAGCATATGGGGCATGCTGTCAGCACTGTTCTGTTTCAAAGCTGGATTCACTTTGTAAATGTTCTAACTGGCCATACTAATGGTTTTGTGTTGCATGTGGATGTTGGAGGTGTTGCAGAGATAATAAGGGGGCTCTGATGAATTAAGCATATGTGTTCCTGTGGGGCGATGGAAATAGAATAGAATCGTAATGAAATTTCAACCCTGCAGCTGTATTTCACCTATAACATTCTGTTCATAGGATTTTTCTCTTCCTTAGGCTTCTAACTAGCTGAAAGGAATATAGACGATAAGCTTTCTAAGACAGAAACTTTAATTTTCACTGAATAAAATCATTCATATTTAGAAGTACATATAAATATTAAAAATTTTGCTTTTTAAGGAGTTAGGCATCTTACCAAGCATTATTTTATATAACAACATGCTACAAATATGTTAGCATATGTAATGATCCTTTTAATATAGACAGAATTTTGTGTAGTAGTATAGGGCTTGTTTTCTAGGCAAAATATGAAAAATTATTCTCTGCTAATTTTAATCTCTTTTTCATAATACAAACTATTATCTAGTAGTATAACTTTCTGATATTTGGAAGTTAATGCTACAAATAATGAGAATTTGGTTTTAGGGATTTGGTTAAAAAGTACCCAAAGAATAAAATGTAGTGGATTAAAATACTTAAAATAATTGATGATCCTTGCCTAATTAGAAATATTATTGTAAATATCAAAATTACACCCCAATAAATCACTTGTCTACAAGATCAAGATTATATGATTACTACCTGTCCTTAACTCCCTTTGCTGGAGAGATTTGTCCATATCTACCTACGGCTTATTCTCACATAACTCAGAGAGTTTATCCTGACCCTATTGTCAGACTTTGTAAGGTGATTTTCTCCGGCCAGTAAGACAGGAAAGGAGGTAACTTATGCCAGTTCTCTTAGAATTTACCATCCACCACATGAATGTCATGTTTCAAATAGGGGCTTCTCCTTCAGTCTGCAACTTGTATGAGAAAATTTTTTTAAAAATCAAAACACCATAGAGGAGGAGCAAATAAAAGAAAAAAACACGACACCGTGAGAAAATTAAAAAACCCCCCACCATACTAGCTTTAATATGAAGAAGGAATAAACTTTGATTGTCAGTAAGATTTCTTACTACAGTAAAGCTAATACAGTAAGTCTTGTTAAAACCTTTATTGTCTGTTCCAAAAGTAAATCAATAAGAACTTTGATTAGTAGAAATTATTTCACAATGAGCTCTTCTAGCGTTGTTGCAGAATTTAATCTATATTTACATTCCCAAAGTCTAATAAGCAGCATAACACATAACAAATAATCAATCATTAACCATTGACTGATGGATAGACGAATGAGTGAATGTATATAAATGAATGAATAAATGGCACATCCAGAAGTAACTACATTATAGTAGGACCTGAAGATTCAATAAGAGATGAATACCCTCAAGGGATCATAAGAGGCTCAGGGAAAATTTTGTAAACTGCTAACACTACATACTGAAAAAAACACAAGCATGAAATTGAAAAAGGTAGAAAAAAGAAATTCCAAGTGAAGTATCTTCTTGCAATTTCTCTCCACTGCAGAAATTTTCTTTTCCTAATAGAGGCTGCTTTCAGGTTTCTTAGCACTTCTGTCTTTAAACATGAAAATTTACAACACCCAATCACACTTGTAAGCTTTTAAAAATTTGTTTTTAAAATCAGATAAATGCCAGCCTGATTTTCTTTTTTCACTTTCCTAAACTGTCTACAGTATTATCTGTGAAAGATAATTATAAAAGTAATAGAGCTACAGGAAAACAGTCAGTAAATGATATGTAATATACAAACTAGATATTTGTTCCTAGAATGTATGATTTCTGGATATTGCATTCAAAATACATTGATTTTTTTGTATATACTGTAAATTCAGTATAAATAATACATGCTTAACTTATATTGCATATTTTATGTCAAGATATTTTAGATCTTTTCTATTTCAATCAAATGTTTGGAAAATTGTATCATTGCTGATGTTCTCTGCATTAGAGGAATATTAGCGTTTTCACCCAGTCATGTGGATAAAGGGATGCAAAACCTTGTCTAGCATTCCAGACAATAGGTCCTGCATTTTTGAGCTACATTATCTGCTTCAGTAAAAATGCTGTCATTCTCCTTGGTTTTTCACTCCAAGTTGTCAGCTGCAGGGAAACCTGGATTAAACTATCCAAACTACAAAGCAGGAAAAAATAATTGAAGCTTTCTGACACTAAAGTTACCGTGTAGTCTTTAATTTGTGAAATGGTAAATATTACCCTCTCCCTTGATCGCTACTGTTTAGAACTCCCAGGGGAGAAAGCAATTGGCTTCATTTGTAAAGCTTCTCTCAAGACAGGCAAGCAGTAAAATGTACTGCTTTATCAGAATTCTTTAGAGATTTTTATGTGAACACACTTCATTGATTATTAGTTTTCTGATGAGACTTGCTGGAGTGAAGAAGCCTCCCTAGAAAGAGATTCTTGTTCTTTGGAAAATAAAATTATGGTCTGTTAGCATGGAAACAACAATATAGTGAAGGAGAAGTAATGGGAGAAATGGATTTTGCATGTAGAGTTTAGTAACCAGTCTTAGCATCAACTGATGGGATGGTGAGGATTTGCTGAGAAATATACACCATGGAATACTATGCACCATAAAAATGATGAGTTCGTGTCCTTTGTAGGGACATGGATGAAATTGGAAACCATCATTCTCAGTAAACTATCGCAAGAACAAAAAACCAAACACCGCATATTCTCACTTATAGGTGGGAATTGAACAATGAGATCACATGGACACAGGAAGGGGAATATCACACTCTGGGGACTGTTGTGGGGTGGGGGGAGGGGGGAGGGATAGCATTGGGAGATATACCTAATGCTAGATGACGAGTTAGTGGGTGCAGCGCACCAGAATGGCACATGTATACATATGTAACTAACCTGCACAATGTGCACATGTACCCTAAAACTTAAAGTATAATAATAAAAAAAAAAGAAATAATTTAGTAATACATTTGAGTGTAAAAATTTGCATTATATGTTCTTCACCTTCATTTACACTTTATTCAAGGAAAATTAGTTTCACAAATTTTCACAAAAGCATTTATACTAAGTAGCTATAATATTTTTAGCATTTGCAGATGAATAATTACAGGACATATGTGGATATAAGATTTTTTAAAAATGTTGATAACACAGAACTAAAACTCAGATCTAAAATGGTACATAATAGAAATCACATATTTTGTTGGTACAGAAAAAATTATCAGTCATAGAGGAATTTATGGAGTACAGTGTAATTCAACTATCTGTAAATCATAATGCAAACTTTAATGAATCTTTATTGAGCCACAGTTACTTGAAGTTCCTCAGTGTGAATATTTTACATAGAACACACAATAGGAAAGTTAAAGTAGTATGAAATGCATGTTCTTTTATCTGAGACTTATCTCCTGCTCTGTCACCACCTAAAGATTGTCCTGTGCTTCCCGCCTTCTTCCTTTAAAGTTGTAATCTATTGAATTACAATGCTGTAATTAATTTAGAACCTCTGGCTGCTGAAACAAAATACTGTGCTGATTACTTAGTTGAACTGAGAAAAATTGAATAATATGAATGCAAATATTACCATTTGTGGAAATGAATCATTATCATTCCCTTCTCCTAAATCAGAAATGCACTAAAATAACCCAAGTCTCTTGACAATGTAACTAATTTCTATAGAGGATATACAGTGATGAACAACAGACTTGTGAAAATATAGAATGAACAGAAGATTGTTAACAAAGCAATAAAATGAGCTACATAACTTTGGTAAAGCAATAAAATGAATTACATATCATTGGTATTTTTATCTCCCTTACTTTTAGGATAGGAGTGGCAAATCTTAGTTTTAAAATGTAAATAACCACCAGAAAAAAATTGAAAACAATATCACAGTTTTATTTTATAGTATAGAAAAATTTACCAAAGCTAAATGTATCTTATAAATTTTAGATCCCATATATGGCTTAATTTTTTAATTATAATCTTATGGATTCATTGCATTTGCTACACCACTTTAGCAAGCATCTTTGATGATATGCCTGAGTCTTTACTTCCTCTTTATGTAACCACATTTCCAATTTACTTTTGCAGTTTGACTAACCTATGTAAAATATCTAGTATAAAAAATATTCTATACTCTAATACTCCCTGAGCTCTTATGGAATTGAAATGTACACATAGGATCAGACATGTGCAAGGATTACGTGCATGTGCCCCTCATGAAGTAATTATGTCAGTATTTTTATTTTAATGTAAAGAAAAGAGTTTATGCTTTTACTTTGAAGTACTTTATTCTAATAAACTACTTTCTGTATTATTTTATTTCTAAGATACATTTTTACTTGTTTCACATATTTATGTTGTAAATATCTTCTCTGTGTAAGCTCTTCAAATAAAAGTAAACACAAAATACAAACACAAAATGTTACATAAAATATTGATGGCTCTCTCTATATGAATATTTTGCTAGTCCAGACTATTGATCTTATTCCAACTTGGTGTCAAATAAAACACAGCTCCGGACTTAGTAAGGAGAGACTCTATTCAAAAGGATTATTACAAACTGAAGAAAGAAACTATTAAATTCAGGAGAAGGCTCTGACCATAAGATCTGTGTCTTAATTGTTTTGTAAAAAGTGTTTCCTGTTGTTTTAAGTATAAAGAGGGGTAATTAAGGCTAGAAACAATCAAGTGTGAGAAAGTAAAATGGATTTAAAAAGTGAAATAATTTGATAGTATATTAGAAAGAGTTTTACCTGAGGCCAGCCTATCCTCAGAAGGGACTATATGCTGACTCAGGCTGAGGGGAACTTCAGTTCAGTGGCCTGGAGGAAAGAGAGAAGCTTAACCAAAGTTTGATTAACAAGCATTTTGTACCCATTGACCAGTAGAGACAAGCGGTTCCACTAATCGTTTATAAGGTCCAGAAAGAGAATTTTAAAGGTCCTCGTTTAGACTTGTCATAGGTAAACCACGGAGGCATCTAAGAATCTTATTTAAGTAATATGGAGAAGGGTGGTTCTCTGCAGTAAGCTATTCTTTGGAAAACATAGGGTGGGAAAGTTTCTTAACTTGCACTGCTGTTCAAAATGATAGGGCAAAAAAGAAATTCAACATTGTCGGCGGTCACGATTTTAAAAACTTGTCCTTTATTGCAGCTTTATAATGTCTTTACCATCAATTTGTCACAACGCAGAAAATAATGTTTTAAAATGCATGGAATTTGTGGATTTATTTCTGAGCTTCTATTTCATTGTTCTATATGACTGTTTTTGTGCCAGTACCATGCTGTTTTGATTACTATGGGTTTGTGGTATATTTTGAAGGCAGGTAGTGTGATTCCCCCAGTTTGTTTGTTTTGTTTTGTTTATCTTGTTCAAGATTGGTTTGGCTATTTGGGGTCTTTCATGGTTACATACAAATTTTAGGATTTTTTTTTTCTATTTCTATGGAAAAATTGCTGAAATTTTATTGCAGATTGCATTGAATCTGTAAATCACTTTGGATATACAGACAACTGAACAATATTAATCCTTCCAACCCATAAACACTGGATAGCTTTCCATTTATTTGTGCCTTTTTCAATTTATTTGATCAATGTTTTATATTTTTCTGTGTGTGTGTCCTTCATCACTTTAGTTAAATTTATTTCTAAATATTTTATATTTTTGGTAGGGTTGTTTTCTTGATTTTTGTGTAGTTCATTGTTAATTTATGGAAATGTTACTCTATGATCCCAGAATCCCACTACTAGATAAACAATCAAAAGAAATGAAGTCAATTTGTCAAAAATATATCTGGACTCCCATGTTCATTACAATGTTATTCACAATAGCTAAGGTATGGAATCAACCTAAGTTCCGATATATAAATGGATAAAGAAAATGCGGTATATACACAGAATAGAATATTATTAAGCCTAAAAATGGAGGAATCCTGTCATTTGCAATAACATGAATGAACCTGGAGAACATTATGTTACACAAAATAAGTCATGCATGAAAGGAGAAATGCTGCATGATGTCACTTACATGTGGAATCTAAAAAAGTTGAACTCATAAGTAGAGAGTAAATGGTGCTTACCAGAAGCTGGGAGTGGGGCTGGTTGGAAAAAATGATGGTCAAAGGATATAAAATATCAGTTTCATAGAATAAATAACTTAAAAAAATCTAGAGTACAAAATGGTAACTATAATTAATAATAATATATTATATTTTATAATTTTTCTAACAAAATAGATTTTGTGTTCTCATTATAAAAAATGATAAATGTGAAATAATACACATGTTAATAAGCAATTGCACCATGTATATATACTTCAAACTAACATGTACATGATAAATATATACAAATTTTGTCGATTAAAAATGTAAATAAAATATTTTTTAGAATGATTCATATTTAATGTGGAAATATTTCCAAGATGTATTATTACACAAATAATATACATTTCAAAACAGTATGAAAAATACAATTTTGAAAAATGCATGAAAATCCAAATTATACATTTTATAGATGTACATACAATGTTTAAAAAAAAGCTTTGAATTATTTTGTCCTAATTGCATATATTAAGAATGAGTGCTAACTGTTTAAAATATAAAAACACTGTCCACAACTTTATACTCACCAATAGAGGAGTGAATAAATTCAACATAGTATTTATATATAAGAACTAAAATCATGTGGAAGAAATGTGTTTTAAATATATATGTACATAACCTTAAAGTTTTCAAACTGTAGTATTTATGTAGAAGTATAAAAATCATATGAAAAAATATATCTTTAAAATACATTGAAAACCTTAAAAACAAATTTATCAAATGATAACTAGGTTCCAGTTTTTATAAAGCAGAGAATTACACCAAACTATTAAATATTGTTATGAGATTTTTATGTTGTGATTTTTTTCACTATAGAACTTTAGATAATTTTAAAAATGTAAACTTATCTGCATATCATAGCGAATCCACAATAATCATGGCTTTCATGTGTCATAAAAAATATATTAACTGAAATGAGATTTTTCATGTAGCTGAAAACGTAAGGATGAAACCAATATTTGCCTTAAGTTTAGAGTTGGAATTGGTCTATAAGAGTGTTTAAAAAACTGGTTTAAAATTTTTTGAAATATTTTCTATAGAGAATAAAAAAAAACACCTATTTAGAATCTTTCAGGTTTATAAGTAAAATGACAACTCAATAATGTTTATTCCTCTTGTACTCCACATGCAATTTCTCTCTTCTCTCAACCCTTATGGCACTTTTTTGCTCTCCACTTAGGAAACGTTTCATATTCATTCTTGTACTTTGCATATTTACATACTACTATTTTCTTTCTTATTAGACTGCAACTTCTTAAGAATGGTGTAATGGAGAGAAAATTGGCTTTAAATTCCAGATATGAATCTTACTAACTGAATTTACCTCATTAATACAGTTTCTTACCTATAATTATATCGTGTGGACTGGAAATAAGTGATGTTAGTAACACAGATAGAAAATGTATAAATACTTGAAATATAAAGTAACTTGGATCATCATTTGTACATTTTCCTTGTTTTGTTCTACATTTTTTTATTCACACAAAAATAATTTGCACTGACTTTCTAAAGGTCAAAAATATGACAATGTCACCAGGAGTGAAATCACAGATAGACATAAATTACCGTGGCTCATTACAAAATCAGTCTATTTGTGATTTTCAAAATTAATCATGTTTGATAAGCTTTAACAAGCAATACTCATCTAATAAAAGTAAATAATTATCTGTATTGCAATGCAAAAGAAGAAATTGAAATTGTTGCATGATATAAAGAAGTACAATCTACATTAGACAACTTTCCCAATAAAGATTTAATCTCTAATTTTTGAGCCTGATAATTAGCACATATGATGCATTCATAAAATCAATCTTTATTTTATTATTTTACTTATTAAATCTGTTACAAAAATAACTGAAAATTTTTGTTTGATTATTCATATATGTACATATATAGATAGATATATGTAATATATATGTGTGCTTGGTTTAGACGTTTATATCGCCTTTAAAATTCATATTGTGGAACAGAACAGAGCCTTAGAAATAATGCCGCATATCTACAACTATCTGATCTTTGACAAACCTAAGAAAAACAAGCAATGGGGAAAGGATTCCCTATTTAATAAACGGTGCTGGGAAAACTGGCTAGCCATATGTAGAAAGCTGAAACTGGATCCCTTCCTTACACCTTATACAAAAATTAATTCAAGGTGGATTAAAGACTTAAACGTTAGTCCTAAAACCATAAAAACCCTAGAAGAAAACCCAGACATTACCATTCAGGACATAGGCATGGGCAAGGACTTCATGTCTAAAACACCAAAAGCAATGGCAACAAAAGCCAAAATTGACAAATGGGATCTAATTAAACTAAAGAGCTTCTACACAGCAAAAGAAACTACCATCAGAGTGAACAGGCAACCTACAAAATGGGAGAAAATTTTCGCAACCTACTCATCTGACAAAGGGCTGATACCCAGAATCTACAATGAACTCAAACAAACTTACAAGAAAAAAACAAACAACCCCATCAAAAAGTGGGCAAAGGATATGAACAGACACTTCTCAAAAGAAGACATTTATGCAGCCAAAAGACATGAAAAAATGCTCATCATCACTGGCCATCAGAGAAATGCAAATCAAAACCACAATGAGATATCATCTCGCACCAGTTAGAATGGCAATCATTAAAAAGTCAGGAAACAACAGGTGCTGGAGAGGACGTGGAGAAATAGGAACACTTTTACACTGTTGGTGGGACTGTAAACTCGTTCAACCATTGTGGAAGTCAATGTGGCGATTCCTCAGGGATCTAGAGCTAGAAATACCATTTGACCCAGCCATCCCATTACTAGGTATATACCCAAAGGACTATAAATCATGCTGCTATAAAGACACATGCACACATATGTTTATTGCACACTATTCACAATAGCAAAGACTTGGAACCAACCCAAATGTTCAACAATGATAGACTGGATTAAGAAAATGTGGCACATATACACCATGGAATACTATGCAGCCATAAAAAATGATGAGTTCATGTCCTTTGTAGGGACATGGATGAAGCTGGAAATCATCATTCTCAGTAAACTATCACAAGGACAAAAAACCAAACACCGCATGTCCTCACTCGTAGATGGGAATTGAACAATGAGAACACATGGACACAGGAAGGGGAACATCACACTCTGGGGACTGTTGTGGGGTCGGGGAAGGGGGGAGGGATAGCATTAGGAGATATACCTAATGCTAAATGACGAGTTAATGGGTGCAGCAAACCAACATGGCACATGTATACATATGTAACTAACCTGCACATTGTGCACATGTACCCTAAAACTTAAAGTATAATAATAATAAAAAAAAAAAGAATTTAAAAAAATTCATATTGTTGAAACTTAATTGCCAATGTAGCAATATTAAGAGATGAGGCCTTGAAAAGGTAATTAAACTATGAGGGTGGAGCTCTCATAAATGGGATTGGATTCCTTTATAAAGGGCTTGGAGGAAATTTATTGCTCTTGCCCTTCTGCCTTCCACCATGAAGACATAGCATTACTCCCTTCTGGAGGATGCAGCAACAAGATGCCATCTTCGAAACAGAGAGCAGCCCTCACTAGACAATGAAACTCACTGGCACCTTGATTTTGGAATTCTAATCCTCCAGAACTGTGAGGAATACATTTCTGTTTTTAATAAATTACCCAGTCTCAGTTATTTTATCATAGCAGTACAAACAAACCAAGACTATGCACACACACACAGAGACACAGACACATACACACACACACACACAAACACACACTCACACAATCCAGGTAATTAAAAAGTCTATGGAAGATGTGTATTATGAAGAAAAAACCATGCATGGATTTCTAATTTTTTGCAACAAAATAAATCCATAAGAATTTTTTTATAATATGTCCAAACAGGATGTAGTTTGAAGCGCTGAGAAAGATACAACATCAGTTTGAAAAAAGCCATTATCAGAGGAACATAAATTCTACTTAAATTGAAGAAGGTGAAAGAATGATGAAATTATTGATGCATTTCAGGTTTAAAAGGATATTGCTCCAAGGAAATCATCAGTTTACAAATTGATAACTCAGTTTAAGAAGGGATGAGACAATGTTGAAGATAAAGCCTGCAGAGACAGACCACCCACATCAATTGTAAAGAAAAGATTTATCTTGCTTGGTTCCTAATTGAAGAAGACAAACAACAGCACAAACAAAAGCCAATGCCATAGCTATCTGAATTTGTTGAATGTACAGAATTACGACTGAAAAATTAAGGTTGAGCAAACTTTCCACCAGACAGATGCCAAAATTTCTGTGCCCAGATCAAGTGAAAATAAAAACAGAGCTTTCAATGAAAATTTTAAACAAGTGGAATCAAGATTCTAAAGCATTTTTTCAAATTATTGTAACAGCAGATGAAACATGGCTTTACCAGTACAATTCAGAAGACTAAGCACAATCAAAGCAATGGCTACCAAAAGATGAATTGGTTCTTTGAAACCAAAAGCAAACCAGCCAAGAGGAAAAATCATGGCCACAGTATTTAGGGATGCTCAGGACATTTTGCTTGTCGACTTTCTTGAGTGTTAAAGAAATAACATCTGCTTATTATGAGAGTGTTTTGAGAAAATTAGCCAAGCTTTAGCAGAAAAGTGTCCAGGTAAGTTTTACCAGAAAGACCTTCTCCACCATGACAATTCTCCTACTCATTCCTGTTATCAAACAAGAGCAAGTTTGTGAAAATTTTGATGGGAAATCATACGAATATATGTTTAGTCATATTTGGCTCCTTTTTTTTCTTTCTTTTTTATTATTATTATAGTTTAAGTATTAGGGTACATGTGCACAATGTGCAGGTTAGTTACATATGTATACATGTGCCATGCTGGTGTGCTGCACCCATTAACTCGTCATTTAGCATTAGGTATATCTCCTAATGCTATCCCTCCCCACTCCCCCCACCCCACAACAGTCCCCAGAGTGTGATGTTCCCCTTCCTGTGTCCATGCGTTCTCATTGTTCAATTCCCATCTATGAGCGAGAACATGCGGTGTTTGGTTTTTTGTCCTTGCGATAGTTTACTGAGAATGATGATTTCCAGTTTCATCCATGTCCCTACAAAGGACATGAACTCATCCTTTTTATGGCTGCATAGTATTCCATGGTGTATATGTGCCACATTTTCTTAATCCAGTCTATCATTGTTGGACATTTGGGTTGGTTCCAAGTCTTTGCTATTGTGAATAGTGCCACAATAAACATACGTGTGCATGTGTCTTTATAGCAGCATGATTTATAGTCCTTTGGGTATATACCCAGTAATGGGATGGCTGGGTCAAATGGTATTTCTAGCTCTAGATCCCTGAGGAATCGCCACATTGACTTCCACAATGGTTGAACGAGTTTACAGTCCCACCAACAGTGTAAAAGTGTTCCTATTTCTCCACGTCCTCTCCAGCACCTGTTGTTTCCTGACTTTTTAATGATTGCCATTCTAACTGGTGCGAGATGGTATCTCATTGTGGTTTTGATTTGCATTTCTCTGATTGCCAGTGATGATGAGCATTTTTTCATGTCTTTTGGCTGCATAAATGTCTTCTTTTGAGAAGTGTCTGTTCATATCCTTTGCCCACTTTTTGATGGGGTTGTTTGTTTTTTTCTTGTAAATTTGTTTGAGGCTCCTTTTAAGTACTTTTTGTTTCCTAATCTTAAAAAAATTTTTTGAGGGCACCAATTTTTTTCAGTTAATAATTTTAAAAAGACTACATTGACATGGGTTAGTTTTCAGGACTCTCAGTTCTTTAAGGATGGGCTAAATGGCTGGTATCATTGCTTACAAGTGTTTTGACCTTTATGAAACTTATGTTCAGGAGTTAAGCTTATGTTTTTAATGTTCATCTTTTCATTTCATTTCCATGAACTTTTTGAAGTCCTCTTGTGTATATATATGTATATGCACATATATACATATGTGTATACATCTACATATTTATACATATATGTGCATATACATATATGTGTATATATGACAGATTTAAAGTTTACATATGTGCTTACTATTTTAAGTTAATGGTTTATTATTTGTATTTCTTGTATATTACTTAGATACTAAACATTTGGGAAATATAATTTGAAACACTATTGCATTCTGATAAAAATTTTAGCATTTTGCATATGTATCACTAGACGATTTATTGAGCAATAATTATATATTCAACTTTATGTGTAGCACTTGATGTATTTGATTATATTTATCCTCACAACAACAGGAGCTTCATTTTTCAGATCAATCAACTGAGGATCAAAGAGTTTACAATATATTTCTTAGTTTAGCAGGCTAATAAATGCCAAAACTTAGATACATGTAAGTCCTAGTATGTTTAGTATCAAAATGTGTGACATATTCTACAGATATACATACAAACACATAAAATTTAACTGAATGTGAATATAATTATCATTAATGTTTTTCCATCTATATTATACCCACATGGAACATAAATATTTATGTATATTTCTCATATGAGTTTCCATATCTATATATAGATAGTAGTCAGGCAGGAAATATATTTCCATCTTCATGTTTAAAATAAATTCACATAAAATATTGACGACTATAGAATTATTTACATATTCAAGATATTTAGTTATAAAAATATATGTCAATACAACAAAATTACTTGTGGCTTTAAATTTCCCATTGAAAAAATATAATGCCTTACTCAGAAAAATCAATTTGTAATGTAATTCATTCCATTTGCATGCTTATGTCAGGGTCTCATGCATGATAATGAAAAGAAAATGTACACATTGAAAAAGAAAATACAGCAGGCTTTATGTCATAATCTTGCAATGAAAATAAAGTACCAATGTTTGTTAAAAAACATTTTCATATACTGAAGTAATTGTATAAGAATGTTATGTTTCATTATTTCTCTATTTTAATAACAGGACATTCTATTTATAAACTAAATTCTTTTCTGTTGAATTGGGACTAACAGGATACACTATAGATACCAAATATATATTAATATTTAGTGGTATTAGTTAAAACATATTTATGGTGTTTGTATTCTTGGTAAATGTAATGCAAAATAACATATCAAAACAACCGCAAAAAACCCTGCATTTATATAGTTAATTGACTGTTAACTTTGGGGAAAATATAGTGACTTTTATTATGCATGCACATTTGATGCTGCTTCAAATAAATAATGTAGTAGGAATGTGAATTGTTTCTATATATTCAGATTTTAGGACATTATTTACATGCCAGGTGGCTGTGACTTAAAATAATTTTGGATAATTATACAATAAATAAATAGAGACCTATAATTCCATGGATGTTATTTCAGACACAATTAACGTAAAACAATTATGAATCTTTTCGAAATTAACGTGGCAGCTCAAGCATTGTTATCTGCAAATACCACACTGCTGTTTTCTTTGTTAGTTAAAACCAATTTAAATTATCTATTAAAATGGTATGGACATTGGAAATTTCTATAACCTGTAGGATTTTATATACATTTACTTAATTTAAAGGTCTCATTATGCATAGAAATTCCATTAGTTTGTTATATTTTGAGTAAAAAAATGTATTTAGTTAAAAAAGATCTTTAAACAAATTTTACTTATTTATTTTTTACTATTTGTACTTTACTTTCACAAATTTATCTTAGGTATTGCAAACTCCATTGTCATTTTAAGAAACTACAATACATGCAGATATATAAATTGCTTAATTAAGATCTATTGCAAGTGAATTTTTTCAATTAAAAAATACAGTATATTATTCTAATATGTGTCTTACGAAATATTTTATGCATATTTAAACTATGCTCAGTACAGTAGCAAATCTAGTAAATAAAATAACAAATTTTTATGTTTAAAATATAGGACATTACTATTTCCATATGGCCTAAAATTTGTATGTTTTGTAGGACATAAAAAGAAAATAGCAACTTATTTATGAATAGTTGATTCCTCTTCCCAGAGGAATGTAAATCTTTTAGATAAAACTAGAATATTGATCTCTTTGCTTTCTCCCTGTCATTAAATTTTTGCCTACATTTTTAGGGCAGATTAAACCCCATTTTCCTAGAAAATCCTTCAAAAAGAATCCATTGAGTCTGGGGGCTTATAATAGTTACCATAGATACGTATATTTTATAAGCATATGCTTCCTATTCCTGTTAGCATTAATCATTTTCTATGGTTTGAATGTGTCCCCTAAAAGTCCATGTGTTACAAACCTTGTTCACAATGCAGCAGTGTTGAGACATGGGACCTTTAAGAGGTGATCGGGTGCTGAGGATTCTGCCCTCATGAATACATTATTCCATTCATAGATTGACAGTTCAATGGGTTATTGAGTGAGAGGGTTATTTATGAGACTCAGTTTGTTAAAAAAGCCAGTTTGGCCATCTCTAGTTAGCCCCCTCGCCATGTGATGCCATGTGCTATCTTTACAGGGACTTTACAGGGATAGCCACCAGCAAGAAGGACTTCAACAGGTATAGCCCTTTGACCTTAAGCTTCCTAGCTTCCAGAACTCTAAGAAATAAACATATTTTCTTTATAATTTTCTAGTCTCAAGCGTTGAGTTATAACAACAGAAAAAGGACTAAGGCATCATCCATTGATGCCCGCCAGGCTCCCACTAATAGTTCTAAGGTTTGTTCTAAGGTTTGTGAGTTTAGCAAATTCTTGCTTTAGTTTTTAAAGAAAACCTTTAGGTGTGGTCAAATGATAATAGTTAAGAATGAATGAAAAGTTCTGAACCTCTAATCTTGCTCTCTATATTTGTACTATCCTAAAATTTCATACCAATATAAATAGAAAATAGAATAATTGTCTTCACCAAATCAACCATAAAAACATTAATGACAATAATTTTTTGGTGGACTTGCTATGTGTTGGATAATGTGTTAAGTGTTTAATATACAACATATCATTTAATTGTATTTTACGTCTTTGTTATCTTATATATATTACACACATACATACACACACACAATTATATATACTATGGTTTAAAATGTCCTCAACCACTTTGTGAGATGTACAAATATTTTGAGATAAAGTTATGATTGTCAAAAGTCTTACCAAAGAGGCACGAAAATAATCACCACACACTAAATCCAGTCACTTTTATGTTTGTCCCTCACCCAAACAAATGGAAAACTTCTTGTTTCTGCTTATTAAACTCGGTTTATAGCCTACATGAAGCTCTCTATATTCTTTACAAAAAATCTCATATTGCTG
This sequence comes from Gorilla gorilla gorilla, assembly GCF_029281585.2. Classification (NCBI taxonomy): domain Eukaryota; kingdom Metazoa; phylum Chordata; class Mammalia; order Primates; family Hominidae; genus Gorilla; species Gorilla gorilla. The sequence goes on from NC_073238.2 coordinate 69,792,778, forward strand.
TCAGTTCTTTGCTCCTATAGTGTTGAAAAATATTTTGAAGTTTAATATTCTAGCATACTCTAGTTATGTGTTTTCTTATCTTTATCTTATATATAAAACCATGAAATTCTGGAAAAAAAGGACATAGAACTTTTCTATATGTTCCTACATGTTTATTATTATGTACAGATTATGGTATATAATATTAGCAGCATCTTTATAAATAAGTAAATGAGAATAATAAAATTAGTCATGAAACTCTGCATTTTTTTTTTTGACACAGACAGTCTCAGTCGCTTAGACTGGAGAGCAGTTGCATAATCACAGTTCACTCAAGCCTTGAATTTCTGGGCTCAGGAGATCCTCTAGCCTCAGCCTCCTGAGTAGCTAGGACCAAAGGGGCACACCACCACATCTGGTAATTTTTTTTATTTTTAACTTGCAGAGATGAGGTTACACTGTGTTGCCCAGGCTAGTCTCACACCCCTGGCCTTAAGTGATCATCCTGCCTTGGCCTCCAAAAGTGCTGAAATTACAGGCATGAGCTACTGTGCCCAACCTATACTCTGCATTCTTAAGAATTATGTAAATGTTACCAAAAAAGAGATTATTAGATCTAGTGTAATCCAACAGAACTTTAGATGTGTGGGTAAATATATAAAGAAACAATGAAAGAACACCTTAAGTAGGAAAAAACTGCCATTAGAATATATTTTTTATAAAATATAGAGAACAAAAGTCTTTCTAGAAGTCATTTTATATGGAAAACATATAAAGTGTAAATGTAACCATAATATCACAAAGATCAGATAATGGAGGGCCTCCAAAGCAAGGCAAAATGTTTTAAGCATTTTCTGGCAGGTGATCAAAGTCACTGAAGTAAGTACTTGATCATAGGTGTCAAATGCAAAGGGTGGTGGCTCAGGAAAAGTATCCAAGACAGATAAAAGAAATGTAAATCAGTAAAACCAACCTGGGGCAGTACAGTTGTTTAATCTTGAAGTGGGGAGAGTCTCCATTAGGGGATGCTATGGTTTCAATATGGTTTGTTTGTCCCTACCAATTAGTATGTTGAAATTTGTTCCTCAGTGTTGGAGATGGGGCCTAATTAAAGGTGTTTGGGTCATGGGGGTAGATTCTTCATAAATATATTAAAGCTCTCCTGGGACAGGGAATGAGGGTTCTCACTCTATTAGTTACCACAAGTGTTGGTTGTTAAAAATAGCTCGACTCTTTCTTCCTCTCTAACCATATGATCTCCACACACACCAGCTCCCCTTTGCTTTCTGCCATGAGTGAAAACAGATTGAGGTCTGCATCAGATGGAGGTGCTGATGCCATGCTTTTTGCAGTCTGCACAACCATGAGCCAACAAACCCTTTTATTCTTTATCAATTACCCAACCTCAGATATTCCTTTATAGTGACACAAAGTAGACTAAGACAGGCGACTGGCAATAGGAATAAAGAAACAATTAGATTACATTCAGGTAAATTTAAAAAATATTTCAAAAATAAAAATTGAATAACTTATCACAGTTTGGATTTAAGAAATGAAGGAAAGGGATGAATCAAATTGAAGTCTATAAGATTATCAAGGGAGCAAAGGTGCTGATAATGGTCAAGAAAAATAAATGTTAATATTTTGAGTACCTAACTTATAATATGCCAGCTTAAATTTTTCTTTATCAAGAAGTATAATGAATGTATAGAAGAATGCACAAATCATAAGTGTACAGTTTGAGTGATCAGAGAAAACACATTTGTGTAACCACCACCTTGGCCAAGTAACATTGCCAAACATCCAGCCTTGTGCCCATATCAAATCTCACCTCCTCCCTTCTTCTGTAAAGTAATTACTGTCCTGACTTTCATACTACAGATTGATTTGCTCATTGTTAGTCTATAGAGAAATTAATATTATATAAATTAGTTAATATACTCTTGTGTTTGACTTATTTCAATCAATATTATGTTTGTAAAATTTGGCCACACACACACATATATTATATAATTTTTAAGGCAGGGTCTGCATCTGCATTCTTTGCTTTTTGTTGTTGTTTTTGTTTGTTTGTTTGTTTTTGTTTAGAGACAGTCTCCCTCTGTCAACTAGGCTGGAGTGAAGTGGCATGATCAACTGCAGCCTTAACCTCCTAGGCTCAAACAACCCTCCTGCCTCAGTCCCCTGAATAGCTAAGACTACAGCCATGCACCACCATACATGGCTAATTTTTTAATACAACTTATTGTAGGGATCAGGGTTTTGCTGCGTTGCCCAGGGTGGTCTCAAACTCCTGGCCTTAAGATATCGTCCCACCTTGGCCTCTGAAATTGCTGGGATTACAGGCATGAGCCACCACACCCAGCCATCAGTCATATTTTTGTATGGAGCTTCCTTTATTTTATTTTTATTATCACATAGAGCAATTTATATTTTTTCAACTTACTGTCGATCTTTGTTATCAGTTTGGACATTTTATACAAAATGTTTCTATGAATATTCCCATCCAGTTCTATTTGTATACTTGTGTTCCCATTTATGAAATTTCTATATCATTTATGTGCATGGATGTTTATATTTAACAGAAAATTTCAAATGGTATTCCAAAGTTTGTGTAACAATGTGCATTTTCTATCTGTTCTGTATTAAAATCCCACTTTCCTTTTGAAATGCATTTGCCTTCCTAAATATCTTTTTTCTGAGACAGTTATATTATCAGTATTTTTGAGACATACAGAAACTCTGTTATTCTAGGTGTAAGGATAAATCTAGTCCATGATTAGCAGCACATAATGAATTTAGTCCACCACATATAGTTAATATTAAACAATATGAAAAAAGAAAAGGACATTAAATATTAAAGGACTAGGTACATTTTTGAAAATTTAAGACTTTACAGTTGAATATCCTAACATTCAGTGAAAACTTTCTTTCTACCACTGAGCTTTTTAAAGCATTAAAAAGCAGCTGTCCAGAAGTTCAAAGTATTAAAGGAGGTTGTAAAGAGCTTTAGATCAGCACTGCAGCCATTCACACATGAAATTTGAGAAGGCTTTTGTGGGCTGGATGTAGTAGGTAATTAATTTGGGAAAATTCCAGGGGTTAAGACCAGATGAGTTGTTCCACTTTTTCTGGACCTGCTGCTGATGATAAATGGTTGAGAAGTTCTTGGTTGTTGACATTGTGAGAAACTTCCATAAGCTTCTGCCTCTCCAAGAGGAAAACTAAGAAGTCCTGTGCATTATGGGTTAAATTTCACACCATAATAGCTTGGTTAACATTTGGCAATGTGGATTCTTTTAAGTGACAATTTTCCTACATAAGATGATGAAATTTCTAGCTCAGAGAAAAAGAAATTGGTTATCATAGAACTTTAATGAGACTGGTGGGGGTAAGTAACTAATGTACAATGTATCATCATGTTCTTCTAAAGTAGCACTTAATCTAAAAACTATATATAGAATGGGACTCATAAGTCTTTAATATAAAAGTCAATGACTATTGTTACTTAGGGGGAAAAAAGGCATTGGCTTCAAAATGCCAATGATTTAATGTCTGTGTTAGTGAGATACTGAAGAAAATATTGTTAAACTTCTATAGGAGATAATGTTTGTAAAATTACAAATATATCCAGTAAATTTCTACAGATTTATAAAAAATGATTATAAAATGTAGCTTAAATAGATAGATATGACAGACCTGTGACTTTTGTCATAATAACTTCTATTAAAAATATATTGCAAGTACTAATGTCACATTTTCTAAGAAATTTGTTTAGAAACTGCAATTAAATAATTCAGAAATAATTAATTCAGAAGACAACCCATTAAATTATAACCCTCCCCACAGGTTAACTTGGTGCCAAATGTATTGTTTAATTTATCATTCTTAGTATTTTTAGACGGCCTCAAGGCAGGGAATGAAGTAATAATAAATAGGGAATAGTGGATAATTAGAGAAGGAAATGTGGAACAAAATTACTAAGGGCTTTAGGTGAAGTTCATTATTACTATTTAATAGTGCCCAAGAGCATTTGATCAAATTATGGATCAAGTTTTAAAGTGGGCTGAATGAAATCCTTGTGGAGGAGAGTTTTCTGCTTTTTTTTTCCACAGAATTCAGCAAAAGTGTCATAAAATATCTTCAAAATCTCCTTCACAAGTCATTTTTGATCAAGCCTTATGAAGAATAACTTGGAGGAATTGTGTGTATGTTTTGCAGTTAAGGAAAACATATTAAGATAAGTGAGATTGCCTAAAAATGAAGAAAATGGGAGGGAGAGAGTGTATTCGAAGTGTCTGAGGTTGGCAATATACTGTGTGCCCCACATACTGAGACCATTACGTGATTAGGCAGAAAGGCACTGCCTAAGCAGTGAGGTGACTGGGTAAGTGACATATTGCAGTACAGCCTGCAGGCCATTTAATGCATGGGAAAATCTTGCCTTTCTAACTGTAGAGATTTTCTCTTTTCTTTTGGCTCACCCTAGAATATCATATTTCCATTACTATTTCTGAAATAATGGAAATAAACTTTTAAAAGAGTACATGTATAATTTTTTTCTTATCTTGTTTCATTTCATTACCATAGTCATGATGCAACCTATAAATACTAACCAGTCCATGTGTTACAAAGATTTTCCTCACTATTTTGTAAGTAAAGACAGTTTATTTAGGTAATAAGTTAGAGATATACAGTTTCTGTGGGCAGTACACACTAGGAAAGAAACACTTGTGGTTAGTGGAAGGTAAGTGTGTTAGGCTTGCTTATTCAACTATATGGTGCTTCGTGCTCAGTGACGTGGTTGGAAATTCTATTGGGACTAATAATAATAGTCTTAATAATAACAATAGCATGTGCTTACTTCATGAATTTTAGAAAATCCATGCCTTATTTATGTACAACTTGACTAGTAATATTCATCATGGTACTTGGTAGACTAATTAAAATATTTTGCCTTTAAATAAAATAAATAGCACTATTTCAAATTTTCTCTATAATAATTGCAGCTGCATTGTTTAATATATTCATAAATTGATATGAAATTGATATGAAAATTATTTCATAGTTGTTGTATAACCTATGGAAAAGATATTTTTGTTACTCATTTAAAATGGTATTATTTTGAGGCATGAATTCTCAAAAGTAAAAAGAGGGCTGGGCGCGGTGGCTCATGCCTGTAATCTCAGCACTTTGGGAGGCTGAGGCGGGCAGGATCACCTGAAGTCCGGAGTTCGAGACCAACCTGACCAACATGAAGAAATCCCCATCTCTACTAAAAAAAATACAAAATTAGCCGAGCATGGTGGCATATGCCTATAATTTCAGCTACTCTGGAGGCAGAGGCAGGAGAATCGCTTGAATCCGGGAGATGCAGGTTGTGGTGAGAGATTGTGCCACTGCACTCCAGCCGGGGCAACAAGAGCGAAACTCCATCTCAAGGAAAAAAAAAAAGTAAAAATAGAAAAAAGTGGAAAATGGCATTGAGTACAAAATCTTAAGGCTAAATTACTCAACTTTATCCATCTTTTATAAGTTGATAATCAGAGTGATTTGTTCAATGCAATCCCATGATAATTTCTAAAATATTCACCTTTAATCAGATGCTGTGCTGGGACCTGGAGATAGTTTACTAAATCTCAGAACTCCAGGGATCCAAACTAATAGTAAAGATAGATACATATTCATTTGCTTTTAAACGATATGTTTTACAAAAGGTATAAACAAAAGAGGTCATGAAAGAGCAATTGGGGAGGAGAAGGCTTTACAGAAGAGTTAGTGTGTGAGCTGATCTTGAAGGACTTGGTTTATGTTTCTCCCATTGAGAAAGGAGGGCAGAGATTCTAAGAAAGCATTAAAAAAAGATGCAACTCATTCACAGCATTGGTGAGGAGTTCAGTTGCTGGAGCATAGGGCACAGATTGAGTAATGGGTGAAACTGAAGATAGGAAGAAAAGGTGGGCCCTAGTATGAAAATGTTATAATCCAATTCTAAAAAAAAAAGTGTCCATTTATAATGAGAAGTATGCAATGACTTTAAAGAGAAAATATCATGAGTTGACTTCCTTTTTTTTTAAAAAAAAGACTTAGATATATATAAAATGCATTATAAGGTAGAAAGGGGAGTTATAAGAATAGAAATATGATTATATTATATCAGATATGAGAATATATTATATTATAGTCATGGTAAGAAAAATTTGAGCCTAGCGTATAAAATTGTTTGGAGCAAAACAATAATTATTAGAGATTTGACAGGTGTTTGTTATAGTCTTTTTAAGACAGACATGATGGTAGTTTGAAGTGAATTTACAGAATCTGAGCATGGATTAGTTGTATAACAGGGGTGGTGGGTCTTGAGGGCAGGTAACAAAGCAAAGAACTACTTGAAGGTTTGAAATTGAAATTCTGAATGGACTTGGATAGCATTTGATGTGAAAGGAGAAACTATGAATGAAATATGAATATCTTTGTACCACAGGGAGTTGAGTGGGGGAGATGAAGATAGTTAATTTTGAATATCATAAACCTGAAGCACTTCTTAATTATTCAGAAAAATGTGCAAACAAGGCTTAATTGATTTTGTATTTAAATGAGTTAAAGGGACAGTGGATAAACAAACCTCGGTGTGTGTGTGTGTGTGTGTGTGTGTGTGTGTGTAACTTAAGATAAAGCTCATAAGACTAGATAAGGTTATCTAGGAAAAACAGAAGAAGACAAGGACTGAACACTAGACCTGAGGTTCTCAGATTTTAAAGGTTGGGGAAAGGAAGAAATATCAATAAGAGAACTGAGATGTGTTGATGAGGTATAGAGAAGCTAAAAAAAAGATCATGAGGGAGAGAATGATCAAACTTTTCAAATGATGAGAGTTTGGGTAAGAAAGGTTTAGTAGAGTTTTGATGATAAAAGTCAAATTGAAATATGAGGTAGAGAAATGAGAAAGTCAAGATAGCAAATGTAGGTAACATTCTCCAGCTGTTTGGATATGATGGAAAACTGGAAAATGAGATGATAGCTAGAGGAGACTGTTGGGGCTTTATATTGTTGATCTATAGTATTGCTCCTCTTACACAAATTCAAAACCAGTTGAGAGTTATATAGGGAATGAAATCAATGGAATGATAATTATTGTTTGGAAACATTGTATTATTGGTATATTTTAGATTGGAAGATATGATTTAAGTATGCTTCCAAATGGACTTGTTAACTCTCTCTGCTTACCTCAAATCCCACCTCCTCCAGAAAAAAAAAAAAAAAGAAAAGGGATGAAACTTTGATACAGGGCTCCTGACAGCAGGTTTGAATTGGCAATGCAAATATTCCAAACTGTTTCTTGGTCCTGGTAGGAGAGGAGGAAAATCTCATGTGCTCACAGCCAAATAGATTAGCTCCAACAGTCAGGAAGCCAGAGTGAATATAAGATGCCAGAAATACTGGTCAGGGTAATGTATTTTCCCCATCCATACTCAGCATTATATTCTTTTGCCTGCTGGTCATAAATTTTGGTGATCAGAGTTTAGTTATACCCTTTGGAAGAATAAAACAAAGTCCATCCTGGCTATCCTGCTCCTACTTCCATCAGCTGCTTTTAAAACACCAACTACTTCTTGGTTAATTATCCTGGTTCCCAAAGGGGGCAGTGTAGAATCTGCCCTCAGGTGCCAAATACATCAAATTAATTATAATCCCACCATGTACCTACCCAAGGCTGTACATTTACTTTTTATCCCATTATCCATCCCACATATGTACAACTCACTCTATTAATTTGCCCAATTGTCTGCAATAAGATTAAATCATCTGAGAAAGGCAATGCTGGCAATATAAAAGTATCCCCTATATGACTAGGGGATACTTTATTACCCTGAAAGAGACAAAAGATATTTCTGTGTCTTCCTCTACTACTGTCTCTCCTTCATTCATTCATGGCTCCTTATTTTTCCAGCCCAATTAACCTAAGACCAATTGCAGGACTGTATTCCAACAAAGTCAGGCTTATGAACCCAGCTCAATGAGAGCGACTGCACACTGGAGAAACCATGAGATGTCTCCACAAAGGAAAAGATAAAGTTATTATAGAATTTGGGACAGGTAGAATTTAGGTGAAATCTAAGTGGAACAGTGTTTTGATAGCATAAACCCAAAGCTTGGCTTGTGTAAAGGGGTCAATATGAGATCTGGGTTCAAAAGTGAGCCCATGATTCTGTTTCCATGGAAACTCAAAGTTAATTTAAGTGTAGAATGTTGTGTCCACAAAAACCATTATCTCCATCTCTGCACATAGACTGAAAATTGAAGCTGCTCTTCTGCATCAAAATAACTTAGATCCCCAGGAAAGAACGCAATATTTCATTCTTGCCTATGCTTTCAAACATCAGTGTTACTGATGTTATGATATTTAGGGAACGAAGTTTCTTGGTGATTAAGAAATCAGTAGTCACTAAAGAAGATGGGTCCTTATGACACGTCACAGCTGCAGCATATTCTCATAGATATGCTTATTTTAACTTTGAGCTGGCCTTACTTATGTTTGTTATCCTAATGTAATGACAAGAAGGGCGAATTTTTACTTTCTCAGCATGAACTGATTTTTGTTTTCTTATTACAGACTTGTTACATGTAAGGATCTCTTCATTTATCATTTTCTCCATCTGGAATTGTCTTGCCTCACATATTCACACATGTCAAAACCCCTGAGTTTTCTCAAATTTCACTTTGTCAGTCCAGCTTTATCCTACCCAAAATTTCATCTGTCTCCCTGAAACGTATTTTCTACATCCTGTCATTATTTTTTTTCTCCTTAGCCCTTACCACCATTTATTTACTTACTATAGGAAACAGCCTTTAAAAGGATGCAATAATCCTTATTCCTGATATTCGTGCCCTTGTTTAATCTCCTGCCTCCTAAATGTAGGAAGGATGTATTGACTCATATCTAATAAATAGAATATGGTATAAGCAGTAGGATGCACCTTCTGATAGTAGGTTACAAAAATAATGGTGGTTTCCACCTCACAGGCCCTTGCTTTGGATGAAGCAAGCTGCTATTTGGTGAGTAACCCCGTGGTCAGGCTCACGTTGAAATAAATGATGTCTCCAACCAACAGTGAATAGTCATGTGACTGAGCTTGGAAGTGGATCTTTTTTTCGGATTTTCTGACTGCATCAATGAGTCAGATAATATAATATGATGCTAACATATTAGCATTCATATGCTAATATGTCATATAGATGACATACTAGCAGCGTGTTGAAAGACCCTGAGCCAGAGGCAGCCTGAGTAGCTGCACCTGGATTCCTGGCCCACAGAAACTGTGAACTAATAAATGTTTAAAGTCACATACTTTTAGGATAGTTGATTATGCAGTGATATATTACTTTTACACTATTTAACTTGTTTTGCATTTGGCCAAACAGAATGTTAATCCATGGAATAAGTGATTTTGTATTGTTTTTACTGCTTTTTTCTTTGTCCTTAGAACTGGGAATGACACTATAATTGTATGTTAATATATAAACATACAGTTTCCAGGATTTGGTAGCCTGATAAGGAAATAAAATATGCGGTCTTAATATATTAAACTTTCCATCTAATATACGGGTAACTTGTCTGATCACATAAGGGTTTATTTTACAAAGAAAGTCTAGTTAATTGTAGGCACCAAGAAAATAGCAGCCTAGAAATTAGTAATTCTTTTTAGCCCACATGACCCATATTTTGAGTGGCCAATAATGCTTTGCTTTTTATTCAAATGAAGAACTAAGCAGCAGAGGAGTTCATCAGCTCTCCCTCAATTTTTCCTTTAACTCTTCCAGGTTATTTTAAAGAACAAGCCTCATATTATATAGTAGCATTTTCTGATAAATATAGTGATTTAACAATCACACAGTCCTGTTTAAACACAGGTTTTATTGGTCACAAATTTCTTGCTTAGCTACAACTATCAATTACCAAGCAAAGTGGTTTCATAAGTTGATGTATACTATAAAAAACAGCATACAATGTTGAAATTATTGTAAATATCAATAGGAGTGACCTATTGATGATGAGTCACTCCAGTTCTCTTATAAATCAAGCTTCTATATGTGTGAGGGGTTCTTTCTAAGACCTCCACTCAATTCGGTTAGTTAATTTTGCTACCCCAATGGCAACGTAAGCTATCTTACAAACATTGGCTTCATTACAAATCATAATGATTATGGAAACAAGTCCTCATTCTTTACAGTTCTTTAAAAGAGAGCATTTGCATATTCTTGGGCTTGGGTTTATTGGAAAAGGGTTGCCAAACTTGCCTCCCAAAATTGAGAATTTTGATTGAAATGAATCTAGATATCAAATGGGAATGAAAAAGTCTAAAACATTAAATCTATCCTTACATCAACTTCTTGCAAATCTTTGATTCTAGACATTTAATATTTTTGATGTTATAACTGATAAAACTATTTTAAAATATACTTTGTATTCTGTATTGGTAGTGAATTTAATTATAATTGACAGTAATACCCTTTATGAAGAGAAATCCTTAATTTCAATATTATTAAACTTAACAATTTTTGCCCTGTCATTTGTACTATAGAAGTTGTACACAAGAAGTTTCTTTTCTGCCTCTAGGACACAATAAACATTTCCATCAGTTTCTTTATTAAATTTACAGTTCAACTTTCAAAATTAAATATTCAGTAAATCTATGTTCTATCCTTGTATGTCTTGTTTGATTACTTTTTTTGTTTGTTTGTTTTGTAAGAGTTAGGTTTCTTGATGCAACCTACTTAACCTCTTCATCTTTCCCCAGTGATTTATGGTAACATATTATTGTATATAAAATGGCCATATATATACCTGGTCTGTTTCTGGCTGTCTACTCTTTCAATTGGTTTATCTGTATGTTCTTGTACATCCCAAACATTAGCAAACATACTATAGTATATTATAGTATGCCTTACTTGTTCTCTTTGAAGAATTGATTGGGCTTTTTGTGTATGCTTATACATCTCTATATATTTTAGAACAAATTGAAGGTTTTGTAAAAAGAAAACAGAACATTCTGGAATTGGAGTTGCATAGAATTTGCATAAACTTAAAAGTTAGAGGACATAATTGATGATATCCATTAGCAAAATGGATTATTATCTATAATATGCAAATAACTTTTTAAAATTAATAACAGATACATAGTAATAGTAGAAAATGGATAAATTATATATGCTATTTATGGAATAAACTGAGTCAATAAACATATAAAGAAATGCTTAAAATCATTAGCATTTAAAAATGCACATCAAAGCAATATTGGTATATAATTTGATACATCAGTTAGTGTCAAACTAGAATACTTGAAAATTCTATGTGTTGATGGGCATGTTTGAAATTGTAAAATGCCCCTGGTCATGAAAATTCTTTGAAATTCTCTCAGAAATCTAAATATGTTTTATGCTTAGCACAAAATAAGTGCTCAGTATATTGTGTTTATTAACTGCCTCAGGTTATCAAGCTCAAGAAAAATCACATTATATAGATATTTATCAACTTGAGCAGCAACACAACTATTATCTTACATTGCTCAATAAGGGTAATAATGCACGCAAATATTTTAAATGTTTTAAAATCCATATTAAAATGAATTACTGAGGCACAGTTCACACACATACAGAGGTTGTAAGTACATTAATTTTTTGTATAGACATAAACAATTTGAGGCAATTTTGCAATGCATAAATAGTAGGGTTGAGATCTATTGGAATGTTTTCTGTAAGCATTAAGGGAAATAGAACACATAAGAAAGGTACATTTAAATCTCTTAAATATGATAAATTTTTCCTCTCTTTGTCTCTGTTACCTTGGATAATTATTTATTGTCTTTACGCATTTTAATATATTTCATATTTTATATTCAATCAAAACTCATTTTTCATTCTCCCTAGTGCATTATTTCTGTATAAGCACAATCAAAACCCTAAATTCAATTATCTTAAAGCAGCTAAAAAAACCTTCTTTCTTCACCATGGTAGACATCTATGTCACTACATAGTGTGCAAGAGGCAGCAAAGAAATGAATATGGAATCTAAGTACAGGTCAGCGTGATATAGACTGCAGAAAAAATGGACATGACAAGAGGATGACAAGTCAAACAGAGTCGAAAGGAACTATGTAAAAATCAAAGCAGTAATGAATTGTACTAGGCACAGCCAGCCCCTGTTATCAATAGATGAATTGAAATCACTGGTTTTTTATTTTTTGAAGGGTAATGGTAGACAATGAAAATGATAAAACTGTGAAACTTAGTTCAGTAGTATAGGAAAATTGTACTACTCTGCCGAAACCTTTTTATTCTGACATCCATTTTATTTTGATGAATTTCTTCAGGTGTTCTCAGTCAAGAGTTTAATCTTCCAAAATTCTAATTACTACAACTGCCAAGCCCCAAAAATAATATCTAATAATAATTATTTCTCCTAGTATGCAGAATTATTTCAAAAATATTATTTCAGTTATTCCTTCAGACTAACTGATGTGGTAAGGTCAGGTACATATAGTTATCAGCAAACCTAAAATGTATTTTAAAAACTTAAGTAAGTTAGAAAAGATCTTTTAAAGAACAAAAAGATGTGAATTAAAATTCAGTTCTTCTGACTCCAAACACTGTGTTGCTACCATATTTTTTTAACTTCAAAATGGGAAGCAATAATAATTTACAATTTTATATTGCTGTCCTTCTAATTAATTTTCAGTATTTAATGGGGTAAAGAGAATGGGGAACAATGTATTACAACGAAATCACTACAAAGTAACTACATTTTGTTTTAGTAAGATTATTTGCATGTCTTTTAAGAAATATTTATTGTGGTTTTATTGGCATACATATATGTATATATGTATTAATATATAAAACTCATAAAATTTGTTATTTTAATAATTTTAAGTGTAAATCAACACACACTGACATTAAATATATACACACATGTATATAATCACTACATGTAGTAATATATCAATATGAAGACATCAAAATCTATTAAAAATACATATTGTTAATAAAGAAAATAATAAAAATAAATTAGAAAATTATTTAAAGGCCAAATCAAAATGTAAATATAGAAAATGTAATAAATGTGATTGAAAGGCTTAAAATCCTAATTAATAAGGGGCTTTAGAAAGACGACAAAAAAATTAGGAGGAAAAAATTTTAAAGTAATAACAGAAAATGTTCAGAGGTGAAAGACATACTTTTAGATTTGAAGGTTATACTAAATGACCACTATAAAAGTAAAACCAAAAAATTCTTATGAACTTTAAATATTAAGAATAAAAAGATTCTGAAAGCTCATTGAATGTTAAAAAAAAAGGTCATTTACTTGCGGAGAGTAGATTTTAAATGTTTTCACTACAAAAACAAGATATCTGAAGGCATATGTTAATTAGCTCAATTTAGTTATTCCACAATGTATACATTTTTCAAAACAACATATTCCACAAGGTAAACATATACAATTTTTAAATTTATTAATCAAAATAAATAAATAAATGTTACTTACAAAAGAAAGTAAGTAAATCTAAATCAGACTTTCCAATAGAAACAGTGGAAGGCAGGAGAAATGGAACAGGCCGGCCGCGGTGGCTCATGACTGTAATCCCAGTACTTTGGGAGGCTGAGGTGGGTGGATCACAAGGTCAAGAAATCGAGACCATCCTGGCCAAAATGGTGAAACCCTGTCTCTACTAAAAATACAAACATTAGCCGGGCGTGATGGTGCGGTCCTGTATACAGTCCCAGCTGCTCGGTGGGCTGAGGCAGGAGAATTGCTTGAACCTGGGAGGCGGAAGTTGCAGTGAGCCAAGATCGTGCCACTGCACTCCAGCCTGGCGACGGAGCAAGACTCCATCTCAAATAATAATAATAATAATAAAGAAATGGAACAGTGATTTCAAAGTTCATGTTTTTATTTTATTACGATTTTAGGAAAAATGTAGAGGTTAGTGGTATAGCATGTAAAATTATTAGTGTAACTATGAGAAAAGTTTAATAAATTAGAGAAGAAAATGTAGAAAAATATAGAGGAATCATATGTTTATCTAAAATGTTTGAGAGTTAAGAGATATGTCGAATATTTATTGCTAAAGAAATACATTTGAATGTAATTTTTCAATATATAAATTTATAACTCGTACCAAAAGTACAACTAAAAACAGTAAAATTTATTTATCAAACATTGGGCCAAGGGAATAGTGTAAATCATCTAAAATCTCAGTATTCATCGGATAGCCAATGGATACTGTTTAAAGTTGTTAGATCAAGCAATAGGTATAACTTTGTTTTAAGCAGTTACTGAGGAAATCACCGGTAAAACTGAAACAAAAAGAATTAAAAGAACTAGATTCAGAAGTGTCTGATTGAAGTTGAAGAAGAAAAAGGCCTGAGACAGACTTTTCATTGTAACATTTTGTGTTATTTCTTACTATAAACATATAGTACTCAGATATAAATTTAATTGAAATAAAACTACAGCAAAAAAGAAGTATATTTTCTTCACACAAAGCTCAAGCAAATAGATAAACCAACTTAGATCATACAGAAAGGAAGTTAAAGACACTACCAAATCTTCATGAATCTCACTATTTGAATTTCATCATATTTAGTTTCTTAAAATCCGTCCATTTAATTTTTATTTATCCCAGTAATATAACAAAATATAGTGGTGTTATAGCTAAAGTAGTGTGACTTGAATTACTAGACATATGAAAACCCATTCTTTGAATATTTTTCATTGGTTTATATGATATTTAAAAATACTTGTTTGTTTTCTTGATAAATTTATTTCATATATATCTGGTGATAAACTCAAAGATTATTAAAATGGAATTTTGGTTTAAAAAGGTGTTAATATGGTTTTGTTGTAACACTTTCTTATCATTTCATATTCTTTTAAAATACCTATTATAAAATGATATACTTTAGTAATAATTCTGAAAGCATTCTTTATAGGTCAATTTAATTATGTATTTCATGTCATGAAAGTTCATTGATATATGCATTTTACATAGTATGTCTTCTTGAGATTCATTTAGGTCCTGAAATGGAATATACAGAATAAAACAATGAAAAGAGTAACAAGCAGATTCCTATTTTGCTAAACATGGCCTACACAATCAAATCTTGAATTATAACATTCTAAAATGCGAGCTTAACATTCCAAAATGTATTCCTTTACTTTGTACTCATCTTTATCCTCTGCTTTCTTTATAACTTTTCTTAGAGTTGATGGTTCTTAAACTCACACATTCAGCCTGGCCAGGATTATGTGAATACATACACTTGTTTCTTTCTTACCAAACCCACTGTTTTTTGATTTTGTCCTCTGCTCATACTCACTCCCTAGAAAAATACTTTCCCTTAAAACCAATCTCATATTTATGGAACAATTATCAAGTGACCTGCTGCACCCCCTCCCGTAAACTTAGAGACTTTCTTACATAATTTAGGCCCTAGCATCCTGAACAACATTAATTTTTTTTCATCAAATAGATTTTTATTTTTGTTTGCTATATTTTTTCAAATAACTTACATTCCAATAATCTGCATCTCCACTCCCCTCTAGTTTAGCAACATCCTTACCATACCACTGCTAGGATTTTAACCTGCTCTATTTGTGACATTAAAAATGTGGAATTTTTCTCTCTGAATAAACCTTCATACCTGGGGCATTCTCCTACTTCACAATATGCTGGACACTGAATGAGTTTTGCAGTTTAAATATGTTTCAGCCTTACTGACTATGTAAGTTTAGAAATAATATTTAAGCTCTAAGCCTTAGAGTCTTTCTTTCTTTTTGTAAGAAATGAACAAAAAATGCTATTTATCCCACAGGGTTTGTTTCAAATCTGTGTTGTTTCCCTCACCTCTTTTTTTTTTTTTTTTTTTGAGACGGAGTCTCGCTCTGTCGCCCAGGCTGGAGTGCAGTGGCGCGATCTCGGCTCACTGCAAGCTCCGCCTCCTGGGTTCACGCCATTCTCCTGCCTCAGCCTCCCGAGTAGCTGGGACTACAAGCGCCCGCCACCACGCCCGGCTAATTTTTAGTATTTTTAGTAGAGACGGGGTTTCACCGTGTTAGCCGGGATGGTCTCAATCTCCTGACCTCGTGATCCACCCGCCTCGGCCTCCCAAAGTGCTGGGATTACAGGCGTGAGCCACCGCGCCCGGCCTCCCTCACCTCTTTAACTATAGTATATCCATTTTCCTTATTGCAGAGAACAGTTGATTATATGGTATATGTTTCTTTACTTTGCAAAAAGAGTCAACAAGATGGAAATACTACTTCTTGGCTCTTACATTACAGATATAGCCATTCCCTCATACTTATATCCTTTGTTGCTATCCCAGGGAAAAAAGAGAAATTTCTCCAGTGTATGGCTTTTTTTTGGAAATTGAGTTTTAAAATTTGTTTTACCTGTAAGAAAATAACTTCATTAAGATCATATCTTTTCCTTGCATTATTATGCCCTCAATGGATTGTGATATAAGGAAAATAATAAGTTTAATAACCAATTAGAACCAAGGAGACTGTGACTGGGAAGATGTTTGATCCTGTGGACTAAGGAAACACATGGGATGGATAATTACTGACATTTGTGAACCTACAGAGATAATCATCTTTATTTCCTTATAGCTGATTGTTAGGTGAATAAAATAGCAATAAAGAAAACAGCCAGCAATTATTCCTGGGCCTGATTTGTAATTATTTGAGTGATTACTTAATTTTTATTAAAAATGCAAAAGAAGTTGATATAATTATACATTCAATAGCTAAAGGAATTGTCACAAAAATGAAATTTAACTTTATGTGCTATTTTGCCATAATCGTCACAAGAGAAGTAGAACACAGTAACTCAATGGCTTTGTATCTTAGGAAGAATACATGCAGCTGCATTACAAGATGTCCATAGGCAATCTTTACATCACCAATATGTGCAACTGAATGGGCAATCTGGTAACTAATTTCTAATCTTGTATCTTTAGAGTTTTTAATAATGTAAACAATGCCAACATTAGTCCATGAATTAATCTAACATGCTTATTTTCTTGCTAAATATTAGCAATTATTTTTACTCCATTTAAAAAATGAGTTCATGCTATAAGGGTGATGGACTTTGCAATACTGTTTTAAACAAAGCAACAGATGATTTCTAGTGAATTAGTTGAAAATTCATCTCTAAATGTGCCCTCCACTTCTACAACATAAAATTTTCCAATATGTTCTTCAGCAACTACAGCTTAAAATAGCAAGACAACAGATTTTCATTTTATACTGTCACATTCGATTACTTCTGTTTCAAGTCTTGACTGAAACTTTGACATATACATCAATAATTACTGTTGTTCCTATTTAAAAGTAAGCAGATTTCAAAAGTTCTTTTTTCTTTTGTCTTTTTCTTATTAAAAGGATTTTGTCCTTTCTTGGGCAGTGTTGGTATGCCAACATTACACATTGTTTTATTTGTGAGCAAAAGAAAACAATATTCAAGAAAGGTGAAATGAGTGCTAATGAAAATGTTTATCCAATATTTAGACTTTCAAAATGATTCAGAATCCTTGTCTTGCATCAATGATCTAGATAAATGAGGGCCAAATCAGAAATAATCAAAATGATATATATCAGAGAAATATAGAAATGGTTACTGTAACCACAGGTATATGTAAAATGTTGTTTCGTGGGTTTGTAAGCTTTAAAGTTATTTTTAATGTTTTTTTAAATATGTTTTCTACATTAGAGTTATTTTGTATTACTTTTGATTGTCATGTTGCATGTGATTAAACGTTATTGCAAATTTATTATATGCTGAGCATCACATGAGTGTCTTTATAAACATTATTATCCTATTTTTGGAAGCTGAGCATGATTTCTGTAGTAACATATATATTTATTTAGCAATTAGTAATCATTAGTAGAGTATCATTTACTTTATTGCAATGTAGATAAAAATAAAAATTAGAGATTAATCTACCACTGATGGAATACAACTTTATCTATGCCACATATAAGCAGGCCTATATGAAGATCTCCAGAATGGATGAACAGGTCAATGGGTGAGTGAGACAGTAATCAAGGCAGATTCACAAATTTAATAAGGATGCCTTTCTTCTCAAAACACAAGTATCTTCACTGAGGATTCTGACAGCTATGTTTCCAATACTGAAATAGAATACATTAAAAAGTCATCTTAATATAGCCCTTGTTAATAATTTGAGTCAAATATTTGATTAATTTTTCACTGTAAAGCAGTATTTTGTTCTTTTGTTAATATATACAAAAATATATTTGGAGAATTTTTACTATTTCAAAGTCAATGAGGGTGCTTATTATACTGGCTTCTAATTTTGCTATAGAGTAATGAATTTGTCATCATTTATTATATTGTCTACATTCTAATTCATTATCATATATATTTGCTAGTAAAGCATAAAAAATTATTAACCTATAAGAAATAATATTGGTGAAAGTAGTCATCTTTACTGCTTCACGAAATTCTGGAAGTCTTAATAACCTCTTTTCAATATTTTGTTGTAAAGAAAATTTGAGAAATTACTTCTTTATGTAATATATACAATGTTTGCTTAATTTATAGTCACTTCATTTTGAATAAAGACTGCTTAACTTCTCAGTCTTCTGTGTCAATGTTACATTATGAAACCCTGAGTGTTAGCTTGGCTCAGTGTCCATGGAGACAAATCCCAGATTCCACAATAGCAGCAGGATTTATATGTCACTATTCCTATAAGTGTATCACTTTGGACTTAATAATATTCCATAACATAACAGAAAAAAGCTAAAGTACCAGACCACTCAAATCCATGTTTAAAAGAATAAAATTAAACTTATTCTGAAAGTATAACAGTAACTCATTTCCAGATGACATAAAGAGGCAGGCGTCAGAGAAGTTTATTGCTATTTGTGTGAACTGTCAGGAAAATAGAGAATTACTCAGTTGAGCATACCAAGATACTTATTATTACATACAAATCATGAAATTCAATACAGAAAAGTGGTCAGGAATCACATGGCAAAAATATTTATGTATATATATTTTGCAGGTATCTTTTATATCTTTCTCTATATTTATTAATAGATATAGAAGAATAGTTGTAGAAATATAGAAGTAATCAAGATGTTTGCCTTTCATCATGAACAGTTTGGGTTTGGGGAGACTCCCTGTTAATCATGCTTGTATGTTTGTTTGTTTTTGAGACAGCGTCTTGCTCTGTCACCCAGGCTGGAGTGCTGTCGCGCTTTCTCAGCTCACTGCAAACTCCACCTCCTGGGTTTAAGGGATTCTCCGTGTCTCAGCCACCTGAGTAGCCGGAACTACAGGAGCCCACCACTGCTCTCGTCTAATTTTTATATTTTTAGTTGAGACGGGGTTTCACCATGTTGGCCAGACCAGTCTCAAACTCCCAACCTCAAGTGATCCGCCTGCCTCGGCCTCCCAAAGTGCTGGTGAGCCACCGTGCCTGGCCGAATAACTCTTTTTTTTTTTTTTTTTTTTTAGATGGAGTCTCGCTGTGTCACCCAGGCTGGATGGAGTGCAGAGGCACTATCTCTGCTCACTGCAAGCTCCGCCTCCTGGGTTCACGCCATTCTCCTCCCTCAGCCTCCCGAGTAGCTGGGACTACAGCCTTCGACCACCACACCCGGCTAATTTTTGTATTTTTAGTAGAGACGGGGTTTCACCATGTTAGCCACGATTGTCATGATCTCCTGACCTCATGATCCGCCCGCCTTGGCCTCCCGAAATGCTGAGATTACAGGTGTGAGCCACCACGCCCATCCAATTATTCTTTATTCTTACATTGAAATGAACACACATGTATCACACAGGCTCACATGTCAATCAAGTCAGATTAATCGTACTAAGGCACAATTGTCATATTTTAATTCTTCAGATCAGAGTCTTTGTACATCTCTTTTGCTTTGGAAAAACTAATTACGTCACTAGAGAGCTTCAAGTTTAGACTCAGTTTTATTTTTAGTTTTCTCTTTCAAAAGTATTGATCATTCAACTTGTATGGATCAAGTATTTTCTTGAAAGTTCATGCAAGGAAAAGCCCAGAATTTAAAGCATTTAACATTACTCAAGCACCAGTTGTGTTTTGGGCTAGGTATTTTAACTTATGATATCTCACTAATGTGTATTACAATGCTACAAAATTATAATGATGGTTTTATCATTGAAATCCTAGAGAACATGACATTAGCCCTTGAATTTGCTAGGTCAAGAAAATGACGTAGAATTTTTTTTTGGTGGGGGAGTCATTTTAAGTTTCTTTGCTTTTTACTTTCTAGCACAATTAAGATTTATATTCTTTCATTTTTAATAAAGAATTCCACCAAATTTATTCTTGGAAAACTGGAATATAATGTTATTTAAACTAGGACATTGTTCTACTCTTTAAATAAATATAGAAGTAATCGAGATGTTTATTTATTCTTGGAAAACTGGAATATAATATTTAAACTAGGACATTGTTCTACTCCTTGAAGGCAAGCATTTTACATGAGATAGTTTTACTGTGAAGAAATTAAGTTTATTGCACTGTATTTATATTTCTGTGATTGATAAGTCTATGGATTTCTGTATGCTTTCTATAATCTGCTTGACTCAGTTTCATCAGTTTCTGCAATTAGCAGAAGTTGACATTTATATCTAAGTCAAAGCTCATGTTTTTCCCATCTTCGAAGGTAAAATAAATTTTTAGCTGTAACAAATATTTGAAATACTAATTTATGTGTAAATATAAGCACTCTAATAATGATCTTAAGTGACTGCTTAAGGAAGAAATACACTGTTTGTATCTGTCAATAAAACAAGAAACCATCCTGATTGTGCTACCTAGGCTCCAATGAACACACGTGCCTTCTCCTGAAGATTGCAATATCATTCAATGTAGAATTAACATTCACCTCATTTAGGATATGTTCTGAAATGGAACTAGTAGAGTTCAAATTGTGCTGAAAAAGTAAATAAGATAAAAATAATTTTAAAAACAGGAGACAGCATTGTGTATATTTATATTTTTCATCCGCAGATGAGTCATATCTAAATTATTAATTACTCATCACTCAGTAATTTAATATATAGTTTATTAAAAAAAAACAGAAAATCCTATGGGATGTGGAAGAATAGAAAAGATTTCATTTTTTAAAGCCAGGGATAAACAAAGCTCGCATTTATTAAACATTAGACTTCTACCCAAAAACATAAATAGAAAACTACTTCCCAGTATTCAACATTCTCTCACACTGTTATATAACATCAATTTTATAATAAAAGTAGGAACCTCTAAATTATGTGAACTATTTATATATACATATAAATAATTCATACTTACAACCTCTAAATATAAGTGCATATTGTACCTGTCGTTACTTCGTGCACTACACTAGAATTCATTTACATACCCTACCACTAATTTAAAATATGTCCAGAACTGACACCCTACAGCCTTTCATTTTCTTTCCCCCCATTCTAATCCCTTAGGCGCTGCCTGACATTTGGAGATTTTGCTCTTGGATAATCTATTGTATAATTTATGGCATCTAGATTTTGGTTAATAAATATTTTAAATCTATATTATTAAAATGTGGAGCAACTTGATTGACAATGCCTGTTCATTTAAAATATGATGATAAAATCTCTCCTTTTAGAGATTGTATCTCTTGGGATTAATGTACTTTACTTTTCAGGTACTTTTTCTGCATGTTATTAAGTATGAATGTTTTGGGGATTATAAAATTAGTCTAGCATAATCATAGTAGAGCTTGTGTACTACTTGTCGTAAAGTCTCTAATTTCTTTAACCTAGGTGCTTTTTTTTTTGTTTTTTTTGACGGAGTCTCACTTTGTTGTCCAGGCTGGAATGCAGTGGTGCAACCTTGTCTCACTGTAACCTCCACCTCCTGGTTTCAAGCAGTTCTCCTTCCTTAGCCTCCCGAGTAGCTGGGACCACAAGCACGTGCCACCACCACGCCCGGCTAATTTTTTTTATTTTTAGTAGAGACAGGGTTTCACCATTTTGGCCAGGCAGGTCTCAAACTCCTGGCCTGAAGTGATCCACCCACCTCAGCCTCCCAAAGTGCTGGGATTACAAATGTGAGCCACCGCACCAGGCCCGAAGGTACTTCTAAAACTTGCATTACCTATTAAGTTCTGGTACTGTGTTAAGATGCTACGCAAGTGGACAAAGTTACCTTAAGAAGTTTTCAAGTCCATTTTCTAACACATTGTTAGCTGAAGTCAATTGACACAGTTCTCTCATTTCTTTGGGTTTGAATTGTGTCATTTTGAGTGATTGTTCTATTTGCTGTTATGCACCTACATTGTGGAACTCATCACTGCTTATTGACATCCTTTCCTTGGGTAATTCTATTTTTATGTTTGCTTAGAGTAGTTAAAATTATAAAGATGGTAAGCAAAATGATGGTTGTTAGAGGCTGTCAGAAGAAATAGGGAGTTGTTGCTTAATAAGTACAGAGTTTCAGTTTTGCAAGATGAAAAAAGTTCTGGAGATTGATGGTGGTGATGAGTGAACAAAATTCATGTACTTAACACCACTGAACTGTACACTTATAAATGGTTAAGATGGTAATGTTTATGTAATGTATATTTTATCACAATAAGTGATTGAAGAAAAATAAGGAAAGGAAGGAGAGAAAGGAGGAGAGGGATAGAGAGCAGACAAGAGGGAGGGAGATAGAAGGAGAGAGGGACAGAAGAATGGGAGATTTTTCTTAATCTTAAGAGAAATTCTAATATGAACTCTAAGTCTATATCTGAATATAATTTTTGATATAATAAATACTATTATCTTGGAAAAAATCTTAGCAGTAAAGAAACTCAAATGTATATAGTGGTATAAATAGATTTTTTTTAGGAGTGTGGTTTTTAGCTTATAATTTTTTAGTTCATTTTAAAGTTCATGTGTGAAAGCAATACAAAATCATTCTGAGATTCTGGAATTTAGAAAATATATTTAACACTATCCTTCCTGAATATCTCCATGAAAAAAGGAATAAACATACACACACATACACATATACTCAGTAATCCAGAATGTATTATTAAACTATTTTATAAAAATTATATTATCTTATTTGATTTGATTTATAATATAAGCAACTTTTGAAAAATTTTGAGAAGTGGAATTGGAGCTAGAAATATTAATGCAT
Source organism: Gorilla gorilla gorilla (assembly GCF_029281585.2). NCBI lineage: Eukaryota > Metazoa > Chordata > Mammalia > Primates > Hominidae > Gorilla > Gorilla gorilla. The sequence goes on from NC_073238.2 coordinate 69,815,977, forward strand.
AGACAAGTGTATTGAAATGGACTTGAAAGTTAAATAAAATGCACTACTTTTTGTAGAAAAGATGGGCATAAGAGGTTTGGACCCTATACCAAAAGAGCTAACATAATAATCAGTGACTCGGTCCTGGAAGAGATATACACACAGTAGTTAAAATTGGACTGGAGTAGTAAGAAATGAGAAACTCTAAGTGACACAAGACAGTGAAAGAATTGATAGAAATATAAGGGAAGGGGGCAGGTGTTGAAAACCATCTATTGGATATTATGCTCACTAACTGGGTGATGGGTTCCATCTTACTCTAAACCTCAGCGTCTTACAATATACCCTTGTAACAAATCCACATGTGTACCCTCTGAATCTAAAGTAAAAGTTTTTTAAAAAGAAACATAAAAATGAAAACAAAAGCCATTACAAAGTTGTTTCTTCCTTTAAAACACACACACGCAAACACACACACACACACACACACGCACAGAGTCAAATAATATTTCCAAGAAATTGCCCTGTCCTATTATTTATCCTAAATACATGTTTGATGTAACTGTAATTATAGTATTATCCTATCAAATTTTTAAGGTAGTGAAAAAACTGTATAAAATAGAAGAGAAATTTGTTTAAAAGCAAGTGTCATCACTGAGAAAATGTGCTGCACATCTAATTGGAAGGAGAATTAGGAGAGAAAACATCACAGGAAATGAAGGCATGAAGTTAAGTGAACACACGGTAGTTTCATGAGCACTGGGGTGTGGGTCCTAGGTGAAAGGAAGAGGTTGGAGAGGGAAGATATCAAGTGTGTCATGGATATGCTGACAAAGGGTTGTGTGTTATGCCTACACTCAAAGTAGGAGTCAACATTTTGTTTGCTAAGACCTATTGACATAATGAGATCTGAGATAGAATTACAAGGAAAGTTTGGGTATATCTTTCACTAGTGTTCGTTGCAATTGCTTAAAAATCATGATTCATAGAAAAGAATCACTTAAAATAAGCAAGGAAACAGTAAAGAAAAACAGAGAATGAATTTACAACACTTAAAATACAGGCATGTAGTCAATTCTCAAAAGGAAAATCTCAATATAAGAAAGAAGTAGAATTTTTTTAGATTTTTAAAAATCTGATTCAAGAAAATATAAATTTCAATAACAACCTCTATGATATCACAATAAGAGAGAAAAAATAGTACTTGCTGTTTCTTTCTGGCAGCAAACTAAGTGGATGCTTAATTCACTTAATCAAATATTTCATCCGTGAACATGATTTTATGGTAGGGAATATGGGTTCCTAAAGATCCTTGCAATATTTCATTGCACATCCCTATTTAATACAAATATCTGTGAAGGAAATGTGTTAATGAGCTTCCTTAAGTTGCTATAAATAAATGAATCAAAGAGGTTTATTCATCGGTTGTACTTACTTTGTGAAGAAATATTTTACAGCTAAAGCCAATTAAATTTTCAGTAACTTATCACAGAAATTATATGAAGCAGCAGGCCAGTCTGTAATGACTTTGTGAAGGGAATGCTTAGAATATTTCCAACAGAATTCTGTTATCTGGATTAGTATCATTGTGGACCAGGGAAATGATTTCTTTTTTTAATTTGGGGACTTAATTGTTTATTAGCTCAATTATATTAATATTTTAAATTTTATTCTACTCATTTATGACATACTAATTCCAGCAATATATTTTGTTCAGAAAATGTGAAGTGGTAAAACAGGGATATTTAAGAATTTTTCTTTAAAGAAACAAGATTAAGGATCAGCCTTTTCTAAACAGGTGTGGCCTCCTTCTACGTATTTCTCAACCATGATAACATTTACGAATAACAGTCAAGTGATCACTTTTATTGATTTATAGCAATAGTTAGAATTAGATAAAACACTATATGTAATTCTACCATAAATTAGACTGTCAGAAAACAAATGTGCCCCCATGTAGGCAACTGCCATGCTGAAGCAGAGCACGCCTCTCTCTTGCATTCTCAAATGTGTGTCCTTTGGAAGATAGCTAGTTCTTCATAGACCCAGAAACTTGAGCAAGTGGAAAGAATGTTGCAAGAAAAATTGAACCATTTTACAGAAGTTGGAGATATATACATGTACATCATGGTTTCTTAAAGTGAAGAAATGGAGGATAAGGAAACCAGTAGCTAGCATGATCTATTTCCCCACACAACACAAAGACATGATCCGACTTGATTTTTCTTGCATTGTTATTGAATTCCTCATACCCTTACCGTTATGCACACTTTGCTAGGAAAATTTTATTAATTTGGTACAGCAAAAGTAGAAAACAAATATATTACTATCAATTTTTCCTTTATAATGTGATAGAAGCATTTTGTGCAGTGGAATAATGCTGTAATTTATAGAAAAAATGTTTTAGTGTAAATGGATCTGTGATACTATAAATTTACTTATGTAAAGCAAAACATGTACAAATATGTTTTAGCGTATGGAAAGACATGGAAGCACAGTATTTGAGTACAGACTTTTATTATTTTGAGCATATTATTATATATTCAATATTATTTTAAGTATATTCTTATGTACTCAATATTTTGAGTATATATTTCTAGTGATTTAAAATAATCTCAGGCTCAATTCTTTCTTATTCTTTAAACTACAAAAGAGTCAATTCATATTTTTATTAAGTGAATTTATATTAATATTTACTCTAAACTTGTAATTTAAATATATCTGCAATTTTTGTTTTATCCTATTCCAATTTGAAAAATTGTCCAAAAAACCTTGTTAAAAAAAAAAAAAAACAGAAACAAATCAATGTCTGTGCATGTATAACATTTAAATCTCACTCTCTTTAACTTTGCCTCAGTCGGTTCAACTAGATAAGAAAATATGTCATTAAGGGGTTTGAAATATGAACTTAGAGAAAAATGGAGGCCAAACAAAGCTTTAATGGAGACACTGATGGGGAGGATGCTTATCTAGGAATTGTCATTTCTTGTGTGAAAAGGAAAAGAAACAGGATGATGGGTAAATTGGGGAATTCATTCAAAGATATAGAATAAAAGAGAAAGAAGAAAGAATTATAATATCTATTCAGTGATTTTCATATTTCTGATTCCAGAAAAACAACTTTTCTTTGTAGAAATATTTCTAACTTCTACAAAGAAATTTCTTCCCATATTTTATTTTAAAAATAGAATAATGCAATAAACACTATATGAACCATGATTTTAATATATATCTCCAGCTTTGGGGTTTACAAATTATACACATTAACATAAAAAAGAAAGAGAGAAAGAGAAGGAGAAGAAAATAAAGAAAAGGAAGAAAAGATAGCAGGAAAGAGAAGAAAGAAAGGAAAGAAAAGAAAATCGAAAGAGAAAGAAAGAGAAAATTATAATACCTATGAGAATGCATTTCGTAGTAACTTTAAGAGGTAAAAACACATTATAAAACTACTTTTACCAACCTAAGCTGTTTTCTGATCTCCAAAGTAAACTAAATTAACTTACAATATTTCTGGTTTTTTTGTTTGTTTGTTTGTTTTTTAAATACAGATACCATTTAACTGAGCTTCGGGGATTACCAATATCAGCCATACCATTAAGAATGAGATAATTGCAACGAACTGCTGGGTGATGGGAAACAACCAATTGTCCACAATGTCATGCAGTCTGCATATTATGATGCAGTACAATTCATAATCTCCATGTAACATTATAAGGATTTGAAGGCCGGGCGTGGTGGCTCACGCCTGTAATCCCAGCACTTTGGGAGGCTGAGGCGGGCAGATCACCATTTCAGGAGATCGAGACCATCCTGGCTAACACGGTGAAACCCCGTCTCTATTAAAAATACAAAAAATTAGCCAGGCATGTTGGCGGGCGCCTGTAGTCCCAGCTACTCGGGAGGCTGAGGCAGGAGAATGGCTTGAACTCGGGAGGTGGAGCTTACAGTGAGCCAAGATCGCACCACTGCACTCCAGCCTGGGCGACACAGTGAGACTCCATCTCAAAAAAAAAAAAAAAAAAAAAGAAAAAGAAAAGAAAGAAAAAAAGGATTTGAAGCAGAATTTCTCACTGGATAGGCAACTGGGTTCCAGAAAGAGCAGAATAGGAAGAGTGAACTATACAAAGATCTCAAGTCCACTGAGCCTTTTTATTGAGGTGTATTCTATTATATTTAATTATTATTTGTCTTTTTTTGCCTCCATTTTTTTAAACAGGGGTTGGGGTAGGAAAGGCAGTCTCAATGTAATGGTGAATATATAAGTGAAAGAGGAAAAACAAAGTTTTATGTTTTTAATGAAATAAAGAATTTAGACATTCATAATTGTGATGGTACTCCACATTAGTGATTACTCAAAAATCTATATTTATTTGCTTATAATGTCATATAGTTGACTTAACATTATTGAGTCTGGGTCTGAGTTGGCTAAATCTGCCTCAAATGAATTCATTTGTTTCTACATTTTGGGGATATGTGTGTATGGCAGAGTGTGTATCAGACTGAGTTCAGCAGGTCAGGAATTTGCTTTAGTCTTTACTGAGAAGACATTAGTAATTTTACATTTTCCTATGGAAAAATTTTATGTCATACAAAATTTCTCTATACAAATATATATCTTAAAATTTCACCAAAATAATTATAATACATCAAATAAAGCATTAATATTTTGTGCAATTCAGAATAACTTACTCAGGACTTAATTTGGAGAATTTAGCAATTTTCCAAAAATTTAGTTTAAAAAGTTATTTGTTCAAGTACAAAGTAAGTTACTATTTATTATTGAGAATATGAACATGCACCAAGACAAAGAGGATTTTGATGTGGGATAGTAAACGTGCAAATTATTTCAGGCTACAATTACCTTCTTGTAATGGGAGCATATATAAATTATCTTGTTCTGCAGGGAAATTAAAGACTTGCAGATAAAATACCTTCAGGTACGTTAAAACAGATACACTTTTTACAGGTTTGTTTATCAAGTAGATACTTTCCAAAGTGAAATACATAATTTGATTTATGAACACACAATAACTGTATTTCTTAGAAAAAGTAGAATTGTGTATTCCTGATGTCTGCACAACAGCAGAAAGCTCAGCTCTGGTTGTGCTGGTATTTATACTCTTGCATGAAAAATATGCACAAGGAGCAAAGATAAGCAATTTTCATAAGAAAATGTCAGTGCAACTCCTTGTTAGTATTGATTTGAAAAGACTGTGACAGTATCTTGATTTCATATCTCTTAGCACTATAAAAAATAAAATCAAATGGAGACTACATCATCTGTTGGAAGAGAAGTGGCATGAGACCCGACAGAAAAAATCTGCTATCAACTATTCCATTGACCTATTCCGGAAGCTGAAGTGATATTTAATCCCTATGACTTGAAGCACATGTCCAAAATAAGTAACAGACACAGATGTTCACCATCTTACCAGACTTTTGATTCTATATCTCTTGTGAAGGGAAGGCGTCACAGTGTCTTTAAATCCATGCCATCACATGGATCCACACTGAAAAGAATCCACAAAGTATTTAGTCACCTTTGATTCTATAATATAATTTGTCTTGAGGTAGTGCTTGTAAATGGAGCTAAGAATTGACATTTGTCTGTTTTATAAGTACTTTTTCTGCTAGCTGTGATGATAAATACATCATTGTCAGTAATATTTATGAAGTGTCCTGTCATACTAACAGAAAGTTGCACATACTAAAATATATGTCTGAATATTAAAAGACTATAACTCCTGCTGACAGCCACTAATGTGCATTAATCTTGACAATGCTACGTTACCTGAACTTTGTGCTCTTGGAAAATAGCAAAGTTAAGAAATTCCCCTAGACTGGTGTTCGAAGAAAAATGGCTTACATCAAAGAACCATCCTTCCCATAGGACTTTCAAAAAACTCCCGTTTACCTATGACAAGGCTAGTCACAGACCATCCAAATTCCTATCCTTTGCCTCAAAGTGATTAGCTGAACTGTTTGTACTCACTGACCAATGTGGACCCAATACCTGCAAATTTGACTTGACTAAAATAGCTAAAGCTTTTTTCCTTTCCCCAGGCTCCTTTAATATTGACCAGCCCTCAGTATGAGTCAGCAGTGGGATAAAGAACTATCTCCTCTTAATAGTCACTCCAGGCCGGGCGCGGTGGCTCACCCCTGTAATCCCAGCACTTTGGGAGGCCGAGGCAGGTGGATCACGAGGTGAGGAGATCGAGACGATCCTGGCTACCACGGTGAAACCCCGTCTCTACTAAAATATACAAAAAAATAAAAAAATATAAAAATATAAAAAGTTAGCTGGGCGTGGTGACGGGCGCCTGTAATCGCAGCTAGTAGGAAGGCTGAGACAGGAGAATGGCGTGAACCTGGGAGGTGGAGCTTGCAGTGAGCCGAGATCAGGCCACTGCACTCCAGCCTGGACGACAGAGCAAGACGCCATCTCAAAAAACAAACAAACAAACAAAAAACAAGTCACTCACTCCAGAGAATAGGATGGCCTCAGAAAACATATTTCCTGCTTAACAATCCAAACACACCATCAGCTCATCCCATTTTCTCATATCGGGTTCTTACTAGCCTTCTTTATTCCTCCCTAGAAAAGAAATTTTATTTTGGTTGACCTTTGAAACGCTTATAGATCTTATGGTCAGAAGACTCTCCCTACTGCAACAATCTCCCTCTCTTATTGCAGTGATTCTTTTGAATAAAGTCTTTCCCTACCTAAGTCCAGATTGGTTTTTATTTGATAATATTTTTTTCTTAGAATATCCTAATTGACATTATTTTGAATTGAACATATATTGAAGGTGAAATTCTCAGAATCATTTTGTCAGTCTAGTTTCATATCAACGTTTAATAAAAATTTTTCTTTTGTTGTATTTATTTAAAGATATCGAATTACTTAGATATTTGCAATTATGTAATAAATTTACCATTTGTGAGAGCTTTAAAACAAAAAATATTTCTTTATGTGAAAAATTCCATAAGAGGTTTTGAATTTACCTAGTCAGAATAAATTTATATAGACACAATTATTACTAAATAATTCTATCATTTGGTGCTATCTTCTATGTAACAGAAAAGCAAGAATCAAAAGCAGAATAAATAATAATGAATATGTAGTTATCATTTTTCTTGACATATACATGTAATCTACCATATACCATTAATATATTATATTTGTAAAATATTTATGTGTACATAAATATAACATATATACTAATTCATGGTCTCATTTGTGTCCCTGCAACACATATATGTTGAAGTCCTATCCCCTAATATGATTGTTTTTAGAGATAGGGGCTTCAAGGAGGTAATTAAGGTTAAACGGATCAGGCCCTAATCCAATAGACAGAGACACCAGCAACACAAGAGCACAGCAAAAAGACCATGTTACAGTACAGAAAGAAGGCGGTCATTTGTGAGCCAAAGAGAAAGGTCACTGGAAAAAACAAAACTGCCTACACATTAATCTTGGACTTCCAGCCTCCAGAACTATGAGAAACACATTGTTGCTTAGGCCACCTAGTTTATGGTATTTAATTAGGGCAGCCCTAGAAACTAATACATTAACTATAGCCATAATTACATAAGCCACAAGTTCATAGCTATAAATTTTTATTGGCTATCAAACAGCAATTACATAACATCCTCCTGGAATATTAACTTGACATCAACAGTTATTCAACATCATTAAGAAGTGATACATCCCTGTTTACAGGAAACTCTATCCTGGGCTATATCAGTACTTTGTCTTTGATAGGAACATTAGAAGCAAGTTCTATTGACTATACTGTGATCATATTCTGGAACGCATTGCCAGTGTTCAAATATCAGTATTGCTGTTTATTTATCTGCACATTTAACAAGTCACTTAATCTCACTGTGCCTCCATTTCTACAAATGTAATATGGAGACCACAACAGTACCTAACTCATAAGGTTGTTATAAACACTTATAAGATGATTCATACATAGGCCACAAAACAAACTGTTCCTGCCACTTTAAAATTTTTCAGCCAATTTTAACTCTCCTATATCCCTTGCACCCTCCCCCATCTCTGTTTGTTTGTTGGTTTGTTTTTCTTCCTAGAGTTTTCTTTAATCATTAAATCCTCACTTTTAGCATATGGTTATTATTCTTTTAACATAAAGAGACATACCCTTCATTTTTCTTTACCTACAAGTTTCCAATAAGTTACTTCCATAGAAATGAAAGCAGGTAGAAGAAACATTAATAATATTCTCCCTAGCCTATTGGTTAACAACGCAGGGAGGAGACACATTTTTCATATTAATTTCTATGATACAAGAGAAAAAAAACTAAGCAAAGATGCAGTAATTAGCATTTTATATGTTTTTATCTTGAGGAAATATTGCTTTTTCAACAGCTTTGGTGTTAGACTTTGGGCAATCTTTGCAAACACTGCTATAGGCTTTTTTTTTTCCAGAATAAAGAATGCATACTTAATATTACTGGTAATTTTCCTGTAGTGCTGTAAATTAATAGACAACCTTAAGACAAAGGGCTTCACACCATTGCCATACTGTTTTAACAATTGTAGCTTCGTCATATATTTTGAAAGCAGGAAGTGTGATACCTACAGCTTTGTTCATCTTTCTCAAGACTGTTTTATCTTTATGGAGTCTTTTGTGATTCCATATGAATTTTTTCTAACTTTTTCCCTGTTTTTTTAAAAAACGTCTTTGAGATTTTGATAAATCAACAGAACAGAAAAGAGAGTCTGAAATTATATTCACATATACCCAGTCAACTAATATTTGACAAAGCTGCCAAGAAAACACAATAGAAAAATGATAGACTCTCCCATAAATGGTGTTGGCAAAATATAGGCATCCACATGCAAAAAAAGAATGCAATTGGATCATTATTTTATACTATATACAAAATCAACTCAAAATGGATTAAACACTCACACCTAAGATCTGAAAGATTAAAACTTCTACAAAAAAACCATAGAAGAAAAGTTTATGACATCAGCCTTGGGAATTATTTTTTAAAATATGATACCAAAAGCACAGGCAACAAAAGCAAAAATAAGGAAGCAGAATCACATCAACTGAAAAGCTTCTACGCAACAAAAAAAAAATCAATCAACAGAGTAAAAGCCATCCTACAGAATGATGGAAAATATTTACAAATCATACCTGAGAAGAAGTTCATATACATAATATATAAGGAATTTCTACAACTCAATAGCATAAACAAAAAAGCTAATAATGCAATTAAAATGCATTAAACACTTGAACAGACATTTATCCAAAAGAAATGCACAAATAGCCAATGGTTATATGTAAAAATGGTAAAAATTTTTAATAATCAGGAAAATACAAATAAAAATCACAAGGGGATATCACCTCATACCTGTGAGGGTAGCTGTTATCAAAGGACAACATGTTAGAGAGGATGTAGAGATGTTGTTACCTTGGTACACTATTTGTGCAAATACAAAATAATAGTGCCACTATGGAAAACAGTATGGAGGTTCTTCAAAAACTTAAGAATAGAATGACTATATGATCTAGTAATCCCATTTCTGGATATTTATCCAAAACAATTTAAATCAACATTTCAAAAAGATGTCTGCACTTTCATGCTAATTGCAATATTATTCACAATAGGCAAGAGGTAGAAGCAACCTAAATGTCCATAGACAGATAAATGAATACAGAAAATGTGGCATATAGATACAGTAGAATATTACTTAGACTTAAAAAAGAAGGAATGTCTGAAATGTGCGGCAACATGGACAAACTTTGAGGACATTATACTAAGTGAAATAAGCCAGTCACAGAAAGACAAATACTTAACGATTCCATTTAAATGAAGTGCCCAAAATAGCAAAACTCAAAGAAGCAGAGAGTAGAATGGTGATTGCCAAGAGTAGAATGGTGGAGGGGGGAAATGTGGAGTTTTTAATCAAAGAGCATAAAGTTTTAACTATGTAAGATGAATGAGATCTAAATATCTGCTGTACAACAATGTGCGTAAGGTTAACAATAGTTTAATATACACTAAAAAAAAATCCTTAAGAGGGTAGATCTTGTGTTAACTGTTCTTGCCAAACACACACACATACAAAATGACAAAGTCATGCCTTAAATTGTACCAGATGAAAACTACATGCTTTCAGAATGTTTCTTGGCAACACATATCTGAAAGTTGTCACTGAATGTTGCTACTCAGCAGGATGCTGTCAAAAAATTTATTAATAGACAAGAACCAGAGAAGTGAATCAAAAATCTCAGCATGTCCTTTGGAAGGCCAACAATCTGACATCCATGTTATATTAAACTCCAAAAGAAGCTAAAGGTTTACAAAAGAATGGTGCCATTCGTCTCTGTATGCATGAACCTCAGATTTATCATATCAACCTTAACCTCTTAGAATTTTTTTCAGTGTGCCATAGGTAATATTATTTAGGCAGTATCAGCTGTAAAGAGATCTCAAATAATAGTGAGCTCTAAGCTTGCTAGTCTGTGCATATAAATAATAAGAAAAGAAGAGTAAGAAAAGATACATCCTGTGAAATTTAACTGTGATAAACAAAAGGAAAAGGATGTATGTCCAGTAGACATGGTGAAATTACTTGGAATGTAAGACATTTTGTCATCAGTTGATGGCAGAAGCTATTATTGTAGAGCATGTGGAAATGGAGTGGTTCTTTAAGAAACAAACAAGCAAAAAAAGATAAATGGAATTGAAGCAGCAAAACTAAACTGAAATGTGTATAAAGCACAACTAGAGACCCTAGTGAAATCAATGAATGGTGACCATTATTAAATAAAATATAGCTTTTGATAATTTAAAGTAGCATCTGTTCCACTAAATTCATTTTAAAAATTACATTGCTAGAAATAGCATGTTTAATGGTAACATAAAAGTAGAAGTTGAAAATTATAAGTCTGGAAAAATAGAGATTTTAATTAAGTTATGTAACTAATAAAAAATCTATCTTTATGAGTCGTCATATAAGTAGTTTTGCTTGTTTGGATTTTTGTTTTTAATATTATTAAGTAGCCAGTGTCAGTGATATTTTTTTGCCAGGAATATGGAAGAGAAAACTAATATTTGTCTTTATATTAATTAAAATTATATTTGAATATTCTGATGAAGTTTGTAAACTCCATTTTTGTAACAGATTTTTGTTTAGACCAGTATTTGAAAGTGATTATAATAGTATATTTTGTTTTGTTATTTGCAGAAATATAATGATCTAGATGACAGAGCACGTGGCATTGAAATAAATTATATAAGAATTCCACAGATTTTTCAAACAAAAGAATAAAAAACAACCCCCAAAATTGAAACTTTACCAATTTTTATAATGGCAATACTGAAATAATATAGAACTACAACATTACAAATGATCTTTTCCCTGTTCTCAATCAGAAACATATTGAAAATGCTGTCCTCCTTCTCTTTTATACTGTGTCAAATTTTTCCACTTTCATTCTGATTTTATCATAAAATCATATTACAGTGTCCACATTTAGATAGGCATGCTTTCTGAAGGGGAAAAAATACAGTTTAAAGGACATAGGCTTTGAAATTACAAAAATGTGAGTTGCCACCTGATTTTGTTCTTTGGAAAAAATAACGAAGGAAAAAAACATGTATTTTCTGGGTCTCAGTTTCTTTACTTCTGAGGAAGGACATAATAAAAACTGATGGATATGATTATTGTTATAAAATGCTAACATACAATATTTATCAGATATAAAGTTTCTTATATTTCTTGATTTCTAAAAGTGCTAATTTATTGTAAAACAACATTAAAATAACAGAAATGCAATAAATTAAAGATGTAACTTTTTTACAATTCCATTTTATTTTTAAATAAATATTTTTAAATAAAGAAATTCACTCATATTTAGTTTTTACATATTTGTAGTGTTATTATGGATAACATTTTATATTCTGTACCTTAATCTAAAATTACAGGATACATAATCCTGCATTTGCATCTATAAATTAGGCAAAGAAAACCAAGCCATATATTTTACTTCTTTACTTTATGCTCATAAACTAGATTTGTTTGTTGTCAGGTGGCAACTCATATTTTTGTAATTTCAAAGCCTCTGTCCTTTAAACTGTATTTTTGTTTGTTCTTGTACAGCTTAAAAAAATAAGTCTAGTTTATGTGTCTTTCTGTGTAATTAACATTATTTAGTTAATGTACTCATTTGTTGCTTACCACATCTACTTGAGCATATAAGCTCTTTTTCTCCAAATGTACTTCCCCTATTAATTATTCTGAAATAACAAAGCTAAAACTCTCTTCCTTGAGTTGTGAATTCCCTGACTCTCTGGCCATTGCTGCCTGGATTTTAAAAAGCTGAATTTATAATCTATTATTTGCAAATCTGAGGCCTCAATTTTTGAGTTTTATTATCATTTCTATAATTCTTTTGTAAACTGTTGCTATGCAACTTTAATGATATGTCTCAATATTAGTCATTTTTGCTTGCACACACACATGCATATCATTCTAGTTCCATGAGAAAAAAGATTTTAATACCAAATTTTAAAATACACTAGGAAAAATATCTCCATTTTAAAAATCACTAGCTACAGTGATTTATTTAATGCTTCATCATTTTTATACGGGATGATTTTTCTTGGTGGTTTATTTAATAGCAAAATGCAAATCAAAGAATAATTAAAACACTATTTTAGATAGCTGTCAGATACAGAACAAAGTAGATACAGGGGAGTGTAATTAATTATACCCTCCAGTCTCTATTGTACTTTATTAGGTTTCTTATGTGATAAGACAAAAACTTAGGACTGTTTTGATTTCAAATGAAGAAAAGCAACTTTAGCCCAGGGAGAAAGGAATATTTATTATAAGACTATGGAGAAATCTCATAAAAACAGGCAGCAGCACACATTGACCTCAGCAAGAACTAGAATTAGGAAAGCAGGCACTGTTCATCCCTTCTCTCTGCCTGCCTAGGCTTATCTGTTTCAATGTTCCCTTACTGTCTTTGCTAAGTCATGTCTTCTTTCCTCAGACCAACGTGAAGAAAACATGGTTGCTGATTAATCTTAAAATGATACATTTGTAGTCCACTGTGGCTAGGCTCTGATGAACCACCAGTTCTCACAGAAGCATCTGGGAATGGCCAGAGATGCTGGCCATTCTCTTTCCTCGTCTACTTTTTATAGTTGGTTGAGGAAGCCTATAATTTTAAAAGACAGATCATTAAAAAGTTTACAGGAAGGGTCTAGAAAAGTAGAACTGGAACTATAAGTTTTTAAGTGTGTACCATATAATAGAGCAAAAATTTTAAAAACTTGATTGATTTGAGTAGAATACATTGTAATGTATTTGCAGGAACCCAATTAATTACATTAGCATAACTTTGTGATTCTACATATTATTTCATTATGTAATCAGAAGATTCACCCAAACTAGTCACAATATTAGTATCAAGATATAAAACAGATAAAATATTGAAAATTTCATGTGATTTAGCCAAATATACTGGCTAATATTACAATGTATACATTATTGCTTAACAAATAAATCAATGTTAAAGTCGATAATATTACCAGCCATTGATAATCAATTTATCCATTCAACATAAATTAATGTGAACGTACTATATTCCAAGAACAAATCTAGAAATGAAGAATATATCAGTAAGCAAAAAAAGTAGCAAAATGTTACTATTCATTAATCTTATCTACTCTAAACATTCTTATTGCTATTCAAATATTATAGCTGTATTTTTACTTATTAATATACTTATGCTCTTAACACTAAATATGTTATTCTGAGGCAGCAAAATCATTCAAATTCTTAGAATAGATACATACCTATAACAGATAAAAATGGAAATCAGTAGTCTTAAGAGTTGATAGTACTAATAGATTTTTTTTATGAAGTAAGTGGTAAAAATTTTAGGAACATGGGCTGCCACACTGTATTTGATATCACCTAACTGAATCTTTGAAAACATTATGTATCATATAAATATAAGGTCTTAAGCATTCATCTTGAAATGTCAAATATCAACCCAATTTTACAATGTTTGTATTTTTAATGAAATATATTCCTAAAGATAACTTTTAAGGCTTTATTTTGGCAATGATAAATATGATGCATTTTGTCAAATGTGTTTTTTTTCTCATGAGGAGCATCTGTGTTTGCTCTCTTACTAGACCCATGAAATATATTAAAATATTTTCCTATATCAAACTATCTTTCCATTCTTGATTAAAGCAGTATTCTTGAAATGTGGTACTGTTCTTGTACTATTGAGGTACATAATTGATTTGCTACTTTTCTCTTTTGTTTTAGAACTACAGTATCAGAATGGGTAGATTTTCTCTTCATGTCTATCATACAGGACCATTTAAATATTATGCCTATTGCTTTTAAAGTTTCAGATAGTGTCCCAATGCATTTTTAAGAGGAATTTATTTGAATATTTATATTCTTTAATGAGTTTTTGATCTTTTACGATACATAAAATTTTAATTCAATCTGGTAACAACAGACTTCTTCTTGATTATTAATAATTGTATGTGATTTGTCTATTAAATTCTATTTATATAGAAATATGCAGTTTTATGTTAATTTTTGTTGGGAAGCTCAAATGTATTTGTATATGTTATTTGGAGTATTTGTTTAATTAATAAAATTTATTTTTTAATCAGTTATGTTTATGGAAAATTAAACACTTAATGTAGATAATTCCTATATACCTCTCTTACTACTGACATCTTGCATTAGTTGTAGTAACAACTGATAACTTATATAAGGACTCACTCTTTGTGTTGTATTGTTCCATGGGTTTTGACAAGTATATAATGTCATGTGTCTACCATTAACCTTTACAGTATCATTGTGAATAATTTCATTGTTCTAAAATTTCCTTGTGCTTCACCTGTTCATCCTTCCTCAATACTGACACCCAGTGACTAACAATCTTTTTATTGCCTCTGTAGTTTTGTCTTTTCTAGAATGTAATATTAGAACTGTGAAGTATGTAACCGTTTCAGACTGGCATTTAAAACGAAGTGATGTGTCTTTAATTTTTCTCTGTGTCTTTTCATGGTTTGATAGCTCATTTCAGATCACTGAATAATATTCAATTGTATAGATGTATCACAATTTGTTTACCTATTCACATATTGAAGGACATCTGGGCTGCTTCCAAGTTTTGACAATTGTTAAGAAAGGTGTAATAAACATTTGTGTGTTGGTATTTGTGTTATATGAGTGTTCAATTCATTTAAGTAAATACTAAGGAATTCTATTGCTAAGTTGTATGGTAAGAGTATTAATAGTTTTGTACAATACTGCCAAAATATCTTCCAAAGTGGCTGTACTATTTTGTATTCTTACTGGCAGTGAATGAAAGTTCCTAGTGTTGTACATTCTGATCTGTTTTTTGTGTTGTCAGTGTTTGGGATTTTAGCCAATTAATAGCTGTACAGTGGTATAATTAGGTTTTTAATTTGCAACTTTCTAATGACATAGGAATCACACATAATTTTATATGCTTATTTGACATCTGTGTATCTTATTTGATTAGTTCCTGTCTAAATCTTTTGCCCATTTTTAATGGGGTTGTTTTCTCATTGTTGACTTTTAAGTATTTTTTGTGTATTTTGGATACAAGTCCTTTATCAGACGTGTATTTTACATGTATTTTCTCTCAGATGGTCTTGTCTTTACATTCTTTCTTCAGTGTCGTTTGTAGAGGTTTTTTAATTTTAATGAAATCCAGCTTATCGTTTGTTCGTTTTTGGAGCATTCTATTGGTAGGACATCTAAAATTTCATCACTAAACACAAAGTCACCTAGATTTTTTCTTACGTTATCTTCTAGAAATTTCTGTTTTGTGTTTTAGATTTAGTTCTATAATACATTTTGAAGTATTTTGTTTTGTTTTCTTAAGGATGTTAATACAGTGTCTAGATTAAATTTTTGCATGTGGATATTCAGTTGTTTCAGCACTACTTATTTAAAATATTATACTTACTCTTTTATATTGCCTTCACTCTTTTGTTTTGTTGTTTTGTTTTTTGTTTGTTTGTTTTTTGTTTGGCTTCTTTTTTCACGACACAGCCCTCAGGAGGTTCTGAGACCATGTGCCTTCTCTTTGTTAATATCAGTTGACTATATTTGTGTGGATCTATTTCTGAGCTACTGACACTAATGAATTGATCTGTTTGTCTTTTCTTTTGCCAATACCACACTGTCTTCATTATTATAGCCTTATAATAAGTCTTGAAATCAGGTAGTGTCACTCCTCTGATTTTAGTCTTCTTCAATATTGTATTGGCTGTTTTATCGGTTCTTGGTGTCACTCTGCTGAGTTTCTTCTTCATTATTGTATTGGCTGTTTTATCTTTTCAACCACACTTTAGAATCAGTGTGTTGACAACTACAAAATAATTTGCTGAGATTTTGATTGCGATTACACTGAATCAAGATGTTTCAATTTGAGTTAATTTGGAAAGAACTGATATCTTAACAATACTGAGGCTTTCTATTCATAACTATGAACTATCTCTTTATCTATTTAGATAGTCTTTATTCTTTCATCCTTTTTGTGGTTTTCCCTATGTAGATCTTATACATATTTTGTTAAATTTATTCCTAAGCACTTCATTTTTTTTGGTGCTAATACAAATGGTGCTTTTGTTTCCACATTCAAATTCCAATTGTTCTTTTCTGGCATATAGGAAACGTCTTTTGTATGTTAATTTGTATCCTGCAACCTTGCAATAATCACTTATGAATTCCAGGAAGGTTTTTTTCCGGTAAATTTGGGAGGATTTTTCTGTGTAACTGATCATGTCATCCACAATGACAATTTTATTTCCTCCTTTTCAATCTGTATACCCTTTATTTATCTTTCCTTTTTTTATTCATTAGTGAGGACTTCATTATACTCGTGAATAAGAGTTATATTTTCACCATTCAAATTTATTATAGATATTTGTATTTATTGATGTCATCTTATTTTATGCTTTCTATTTTTCCTACACATTTTCTAGGTTTACTTTTCCTTGTTTTTTGATTTTTCATACAAACTTTACTATTTGGAAATATTTACATGTATTTCAATTTTTATAAATATGCTAAGAATGTTAATACACGTATTTAAGTCACTCTAATACTTACTAATGTAAATACTTTTGTTTTAAAACTATTCTTGATTTCTCGTAATTCTTAAATAATATAATTAAGTATAACATTCTAGATAAACATTCATGCTTTTACTTTTCCACAAGTTTACAAAATCACTCCACTGACTTTGATTGTTGCTCTTAAAATTACATGTATTATTTTTGCATTTTTGCAGTTAAACAGGCATTGGTTTCCGCTATTTTTATGATTATCAGTTTGTCTCGTGTTATAAGCCATTACCTTGATATCTCTAGGTCTGAAGTTTTTTTATTAATATTACTTGGATTTAACTGGCTATGTGACTATGTAAACTGTTGTACTTTATTGCTTCTGAAAAACTCTTGGTGAATGCATCTCTTAATCATATATCTGAATAATTAATGTTTTTGTCCTTCTACAACCCCATTTCTCATTTTATCCTCTCCTCCAGGTCTCTTAAGAGCTTGTTCATATTTTCATTTACTTAAAAAAACATCTCTGATGCATCCTGCATAATTTCTGTAGACTTATCTAATGGTTTACTATTATCTCCCAACATATCAACTTGTAGTTAAACTGATACATTAAATTTTACATGTCTATTACTTTATTTTATTTATAAAGCCTGTTTTAGTTATTTTGAAAATTGTTACTTGTGTGTTCAAGTTCCTATTATTTCTGAACCATTTGAAATATGTGTCTGGCAATTCCTTTATCTGAAGTCTTTTTCAAGTATTCCTTTGCTGTTTGCTGCTGGTTATTTATGTATATTTTGTAATTTTTATTTGTGTGTGTATGTGTGTTTGTGCATGTGTGTGTGTGCGCGTGTGTGTGAGAGAGAGAGAGATTAATTTGTTAATTTCCCTAGAACTTTATATATTGGTAATTTGTGAGTCCTAAGATTCATGAGACATCATCCTGAGAAAATCTGTATTTATTCTGTTATACTATTTATCAAGACACTAAAGTTCTAGGACCATTTTTAACAAAAGTATCAGTTCAATGGTTTTCGGAACATACAGTGTGATGCTTATTTCTAGTTCCCACTGCACTGATGACGTATCTGTCTGAATGAGCCAGTTTAACGTGGTTGTTCTCTTATTAAATTTCTTTTTTCGTTTTTTTTGATAGGCCTTGGGCTCGCCTAGATCATGAAAATCAGAATCTATGGTTTACCTTTATTAGGAAACACTTGGAAGGCAAAAGGAGGTTTATAGGTAATTGAGATGCTAAGAGTTTGAGCAAAATAAACCATTTGTTATTATGCTAAATAGCCAAATAGTAAACATTGACAATTGCTGATGTTAGCATTTATGTATAAAGGCAGTAAAATGCATATCTATAAAAGAACTGTCATTATCTTAATATTTACCTTAATAATTATTATTTTCTCAGTTTATATAGAATGTGCAAATTATTACTTTTTCATGGCAAGTAGGGAGTGGTAAAGCAGCAGTTTAGAACACAAAACAGTAGGACTTAGCATAGAATTTTCTTAAATTTCTACGAATTAGGACACAATAGCATCTGTCTCTATAAAGAAGCATGGAATTAATTTCCTCAGAGTAATGGATTACTGGAAGCTATTTTCTTATTATATTAGTGAGAAGCAAAGCTATTTAAACAAAACACTTGATGGAGTTTTTGTTTAAATAAATTGTATCAATGAAGCAACTGAACATTTTTTAAAACAACACTAATAGCTGAAAATCAGAAGCCCTCTTCAAATGGGTCAAGAATGATATAAAAAACCTAAAAGAGCATTAACATTAATAGGGCAGTTTATGGAAAAGTTGAAGATTAATAGTATCAGGATAATAGAGTCTCTAGGTCACACTTAACTAAGACCTTTTATAAGATCTTTTCTAGATAACAAGAAGAAGTTAATAATAATTTTTATATTCATGTTGTACATAAATTAATGATATCTTAAATTTTGTTTGTTTCCAATATTTTTGATTCAATAATTCTTATATTCTTCCTTCATAATATCTTAGGTAAAAAATCACTTCCCAGGTTAAAGATATTTCAATGATACCGATATTTAGTGAGACTATAAATTTATTTGGTAACCTAAAATTGATGTATTATTTCCCTTTAATTGCATTTGTGCATGCATGTATATCTATATACACCAGTTTATGAATCCTCACTCTGGATATTAAAACAGGATGATTTCCTCCTGATAATTATAGTCTAGGCATTGGTACAGCCTAACCTCTTCCTTATAGAATATGGCTTCAGTGAAGATCCAAGTGTTGTATCTGCAACACATCATCTACCTAATAAATGGCAGAGCCTTCACTGAGATTTATATATTTTGTGTCTTGGTCCAGTCATTACATGTGATGCCACACCACAATATTTTATAAGCTTTAAAGATTTGTTTGATGGTGGAAAACAACACAATGACACTTAGATAAAAAGCAGAATTTGTGCTACTTACAGTTCCAAAAGAGAGAAGGCTGCCAGGCAGTATCTCACAGGGGCTTGCATGGAGGGACAGGGCAACAGCAACCTGGAGCTGTAGGGGCAGCCTATCTATGGCAAATAGGGTGGGGTTAGCTAGGTTCCTGTGGGGTTTTTTGTGGGTTTATCTAATTTGGATAATGTCTCATTCTCAGGCACACAGGGGCTATTTCTGAGTGTCTGGTATGTGGCCCTAGGGGTGATTAAGGTGGGTGTATAGGGGCCCTGAAGTGTGAAAGCCTGAGAAGGGAAGGTATTGGAGGGGGAACTTAATTGGCTACTCAAGAGGGACATTGACTGGCGGCCACTAGTTAGGGCTTCAAATCTGGGTCAAGATAGTATTTTTTTAAAAAACTGGATTATACACAATGTATTTTTTTAAACAATTTAATGTGTAAGGATTTGTATTTTATTATATTTTTTCCATTAACAAAAAGATAAGTTCAACAAATTTTTGCTGTCTTATATTTTTCTTTCTGTTTCTAACTGAACAATATGTTTTCTTGCTCTGTAGAACTGTAGCATGAATGAAATAAGTAATACAGTGAATGCTGTCTAAGACTTCTGTAAAAAAAAATATATTTCAGCCTTGACAAAAGACCCTGAAGCTGCCTAAGTGAACTTGACCACTTGATCATGAAGATCTTGATGTTGAATGTTATTCATGAGATCATGAATGACATTCCACGAATCTTGTTCTTTGTTCATTGATGTATCAGCTTATCTCATAGTTTGTTTTGCATTTCTTTTCTGAAAAATTTTTTACTATAACAAATGTTTATGTAGGGAATTGTGTCTCAATATTTCAAAGACTATGCAAGTTTATTGTGGTGAAAACTGGATTAACTTCTAAAAGGATGTTAGGAAGGCTGTAAAATATTCTGATGCAAATCCAACTTTCAGCTGCCTGTGAATAAAATTGACTGGAACTTGCTGTTTGCCTATTTCTCTAACTTTCTATTTACATCACAAATAGATCCATCTAGTGAAAAAGACTGGATCAAACTGGTCATTAGCTAACAGGAATTTTACTTTTAATGCATTTAGTTAGACATTTCTGCAATTTTAATATTCTAAAATAAAAATATAAATATTCACTATACTTATTCTGAACAGAATAATGCATGACAGAAGCAAAGATAACAAAAAAAATCTTGTTTTCAAAATATATTACATTTTTATACTATCTACAGATATTATTTGAGTGCTTTTCTTTTTTTCTCTTTAGGAAACATCTCTTCTAGGACAAGGTCATTACTACCAAGAGACAGCACAATGTCTTCTAAAGCAGAAGTTCAATTAGGGAGTTGGATAGGAGAATGTGCCATTCATAGATGAGCAACATTTCCAGACATTATCCAAAGGATGGTATTTTTATATTCGTGAATATAGTCCAAAACCTGGGCCTATGCAGCATAAGACCTCGCAAGTGACCTTCCAAATGCTAGAAAATGCCTAAGGAAATAGTTATTTTATCATCTTTTTACCTAAAAAATCAGCATCATGTTAATTTTGATAAAGTTAACCAAAAAGCATAAAAATCTTGATAGACATGAGATGTGTCTGCTTTTTGCCTCAAGCAATGTGAATATATTAATCTTAAATTTCAATGCAAGATAGTGAAGGCAGAACTGAAGCCCTGATTCCAGGGTTATTATGGACTGCGATTACTGAAGTTATGTCCTCACCTAGAAAGTGAAAACAATAATACATTTTCTTTGGATCTGGCAAGGTTTGTATGACTGTTAAACGAGATACTATTTCCAAATGACATAAGTATATTAAAAATTGTTACTCAAGCAATTACAATTGATTTTTGTTGACTTTGGATTGATATTTATATCTAAGTTGCATAATCTGATGTAAAATTGTACTTTCTTTTATGATTAAATCACTTTAAAAGCATAAATATATTACTATATCACAAAATTTCCTACATAATAGTCTAACATATTATTTGCTGATATTATTGAAATAAAAGACAAAGTTCTCAAATGTTATAGGTTTCAGAGGCAGGTAAACCAGAGCAACTCCATCTTGAGTAGGGGCTGTGTAAAATGAGGCTGAGACCTTCTGTGCTGCTTTCCCATGAGGTTAAGGCATTCTTCGTCACAGGATAAGATAGGAGGTCAGCACAAGACACATGTCATAAAGACCTTGCTGATTAAACAGGTCACAGTAAAGAAGATGGCTAAAACCCACCAAGACCAAGATGGAGACGAGAGTGACCTCCAGTCGTTCTCACTGCTACACTCCCACCAGTGCTATGACAGTTTACAAATACCATGGCAAAGTCAAGAAGTTACCCTATATGGTCTAAAAAGGGAAGGCATGAATAATCCGCCCCTTGTTTAGCATATAATCATGAAAAAAAAACATAAAAATGTGCTACCAGCAGTCCTCAAGGCTGCTATGTCTGTGGAGTAGCCATTCCTTATCCCTTTATTTTCCTAATAAATTTGCTTTCACTTAACTGTATCACCCTGAATTATTTTTGCGTGAGATCCGAGAACCTCTCCTGGGGTGTGGATCTGGACCACTGTCCAGTAACATAAGCCTATCACTATTATAACTTCTGAATTCATTTTAACATTGAAACCTCGTAACAACCATGTGATGATAGGTATTCTGAAGTGAGAATAATTTCTTTATTGACATTGTAACTGTTAAGGAAATCTTGATCTTGCTTTCTTGAGTGTTCTTATTACATGTTGTGAATGCACAATATTCTGTAATAGAAAATTATAGATTTTCATGCTCAATAAATAATAAAGAACTTTTAGATTATTCAGCGGACACAATTTAAGATTATTGACATTCTCTCACAGTTACTTACTGATACATCAGGTCTTGTGGATTTCACCCAGCCTACCAAGTATATTTCTTCCTATCATTTTAATTCCTAAATACCACTTCATATTTTATTTGAAAACCCTTTTCTTCCATTACAATAAGTAGGAAAAATTAATGGAAATATCCTGTTTTTTCAGATCTTCTGATTCCTATGAAAACAAGACTAAAATTTTGTATTATAAAGAATACTGAGATACAAATCTTCAGTCTCTTCACCTGAAAACTAAAGGTTTGAACTCAGTCATCTTAACCATTCCATTCTGCCATAAAATTCTATGGGGCTGTGAGTATATGGTTTCTTCCTTTACACCAGATGAATTTCATGGGAGTCATCACTTTCTTATCTTCTGAAGTTGAATCATTCCTTCACAGAGCTTTCCCAAACCATTGCCCAGTTTCATGTAAGAAATCAAGAAACGTTCCAGTCATGATCCCTTGTCAATATATTGTTACAAACTGAAACTGCACACCCACTTATTTTCTTTGCCCCCTATTGTGTGTTAAAAATATACTTAGTTTTTTTATGGTTATAAATAAGCAATTATCCCTAGTCACTACTCATTATATTAGTCATTACTCCTTTCCCTAGTCACCATACCTGTTAGTCATCGATACAACTCGCCCATCTTTGTAACTATCTCAGTTTGAAACCCATTTGCACAATGTAAGAAATTAAAAGGAAGAAAAACCTATTTCTCTGTGAGAAATCACCAAGTATAATCAGTGGGCAGGATTCTAGTGAAGGATAGTATTATTTTATGTCATTATGATTAGCACACATAATCCCCTTTCTAAATTTAACATCCAAATCTAATGTAAGAACGTTTGCAGTCAAAATGGGACCTACAAATTAGCAGTGTCCCTGATTATTATGTGACTGTTAATTATTTGGAAAACTTCACTATAATAAGTGGAATTTAATCATAGAATTGATCTTAAATTGTTGTGAAGCTCCCGTGAGTTAAATGACAGTCTAGAAAGAATTTTTAACCAGAAACTTCAGTTATATTTTCTATTGAGCTATTATATAATATTTAAAAATGTAAGAGACCTTGTCCTCTCTTTCTTTTAGATACTCTTTTGCTCTTTTGTTTAACATGTGATAAAATCAAAACACTTTATCATGTATTAATTTCGTAAGCGGGATGGACCACTCTGCTTCTCCAATCTGATGTTATGTCACTCTGTGCTTAACTCAATGTGCTTCAGTGACAGTGGCCTTAATGCTCTTCATATGTGAAACATTTGTTCCAACCTCAGACCCTATTTGCTTACTTTTCATTCACTTTTCCTGGATTGTTCTTCTTATGACAGGGTCCTATTTTTTTATTCTCAGCTCAGCTCTTATATTACCTCCTCCTTGACAACCCTTTATAATGCTGTGCCCAACACTCTTTACCACTGCAATCATTTTCTTGTTATACTGCTGTCTCTTATTTTCTTCAGTGCATTTGTAAGTACCTGAACTATTAATGTAATTGCCCTTATTTGGTTTTGCTTTGGTTATTTGATCTCTGTCCACTGAAATTTAAGCCTGTCCTGAATATCTGTGTATTTTAAGTCCACAGAACAGAGTTGGTATATAGGAGATATTTAATAAAATGTTTTCAATTCTTAAGTAAATGTTTTGATGTTAGAAATGAAATTTTAAAGAAACCACTTACTTACATGTCAAATTAACACATTAAAATAATCCAAAATCATTTCCCATTTATACTTCATAAAAGCACATTACAATATGTAAAGTATTTAAAATTTATTATGGAGAGTGGATTAGTTTAAAGGCTACTTTAGGCAGTGATCAAGACTTCTATAGGCCTGTTAAAGCAATAAGAATTTGAATGTCATGAGCTTAGTTTCACTAGATACAAAATTCTTGGCTTATAGTTACTGTTTGTTTGTTTAAGCAGGCTGAAGATAGGACCCCAATCCCTTCTAGCTTGTAAGGTTTCTGCTGATAAAACTGTTGTTAATCTGATAGCTTTTCTATTGTAGGTTACCTGGAGCTTTTTCCTCACAGCTCTTAAGATTCTTTCCTTTGTCTTAACTTTAAATAACCTGATGACTGTGTGCCTAGGTAATGATCTTTTTGCAATAAATTTCTCAGGTGTTTTTTGAGCTTCTTGTATTTAGATGTCTAGATCTCTTGCAAGGCTGGGAAAGTTTTCTTTGATTAATCAGTCCCTCAAATATGTTTTCCAAACTTTTAAATTTCTCTTCTTCCTCAGGAACACCAATTATTCTCAGGTTTGGTCATTTAACATAATCCCAAGCTTCTTGAAGGCTTTGCTAATTTTTTTTTGATACTTTTTTCTTTCTCTTTGGTGGATTGGGTTATTTAAAAAAACTTACCTTTGAGCTCTGAAGTTCTTTCTTCTGCTTGTTTGATTCTATTGCTGAGAATTTCCAGAGCATTTTGCATTTCTCTAAGTTCATCCTTTATATTCAAAAGTTGTGATTGTTTCTTATTTATGCTATTTCATTGAAGATTTTTTCTTTCATATCTTGTATCTTTTTTTGATTTCATGAAGTTAGACTTCACCTTTCTTTGGTGCCCCCTTGATTTGCTTAATAATTGACCTCCTGAATTCTTTTTCTGGCAATTTGTGATTTCTCCTTCATTTGGATCCATTGCTAGTGAGCTAATGTTGTCTTTTGGGGGTGTTAAAACATCTTGTTTTTTCATATTATCAGAATTGTTTCTCTAGTTCCTTCTCATTCTGGTAGACTATGTCAGAAGGAAGATCTGGGGCTCAAGGGCTGCTCTGTTCAGATTCTTTTGTCCCATGGGGTACTCCTTTGACGTAGTGCTCTCCCCCTTTTTTGTGGCTTCCTGATAGCTGAACTGTAGTGATTGTTATTTCTCTTCTGGATCTAGCCACCTGGCAGAGCTACTGGGCTCAGGCTGCTACTGGAGGAGTGTCTGCACAGAGTCCTGTGATTTGAACCATCTTCAGGTCTCTCAGCTGTGGATACTAGCACTTGCTCTGGTGAAGGTGGCATGGGAGTTAAATGGACTCTGTGAGGGTCCTTAATTGTAGTTTTGTTTATTGCACTAGTTTTGTGCTGGTTGGCCTCCTGCCAGGAGCTAGCACTTTCAAGAAAGCATCAGCTGTGATAGTATAAAGAGGATCAGGTGGTGAGCGGGGCCCTAGAGCTCCCAAGAGAATATATCCTTTGTCTTTGGCTACCAGGGAAGAGATAGTACAGAAAAACTTTCAGGTGGGGGCATGGTTAGGCATGTCTTAGCTGTTGAGGGTGAAGGTGTGGTTCTCAAGTTAATGGAAGTATGTTCCTATGTGGATTATGGCTGCCTCTGCTGTGTCATGTAGGTGGCCAGGGAAGTGAGGCAAGGCCAGCAGTTACAGGCTTCACCCAGCTTCCACTCAGCCCAAAAGGCCAGTGTCACTCCCACCATGCCTGCCACAACAGCCAGGAGTTTTTCTCCCAGCAGTGGGTGATCAGGGCTGAGAACTTGCCCCAGGCTACCAGCCTCCTAACTGTGAAGGCACACAGGGCTTTCAGGTTTCCTGCTTCCCTGCCTGCTGCAGCTTATGTGCTGTGTCTGCACTCCAGATTCACTGCCTCCTCTGAGTTCTGCCCAGGAAACTTCACCTTGGTTCGATATTGTTACAAAGTTCAAGTGGAAGTTTCCTTCCCCCTGTGGTCTCTTCCCGGTTCCTTTGGCAGCCCTCCCCAAGGACCTATGCAAGACAACGTCAGAAATTGCTTCCCTGGGGACTGGGAGAGCTTACCGTGCTCTTCCGCTGCTTCTTTACACCTGCATTTTGCTCAGCTCTCTAAATGGTCTCAGCTCCAGGTAAGGTCAAATCCTTCTCTCATGATCTGGACTTTCAGGTTCCCCAGTGAAGGTGTTTATTTGGGAGCAGACAATCCTCTTTTCACACCTTCACATTTTGAGCACTCTCAGTTTGGGGGCTGTCTGCTGGGGCCTGCCGGAGCAATCCACTTCCTTCAAAGGGTCTGTGCATTCTCTCGGCTTTCCTGGTATGTTCCTGCAGTCGTTCTTGGAGCAAAAGTTCACGATATGTTTCCAAATGCTGCTCTGTCTGTCCAAGTGGGAGCTGCAATTTGGTCCTGCCTCCTATCCCTATAAATGAAAGACAATTATTTCTCACTGTTCTGGGGGTTGGGAGCCCAGAATCAGATTAACAGCATGGTTGGTTCTGCTGAGGGCCCTCTTCAGGTTTCAGACTGTCAACTTCCCATTGTAACCTCACATGGCAGAAAGAGTGTCATTAATGTTTTGATAGAAGTTTCATTAGATCTGTAGATTGTTTTGGGTGATACAGTCAATTAAAAATATTAATTTCTGATTTGTAAGCATGGGATGTCTCCATTTGCTGGTATCCTCTTTGGTTTCTTTCATTAGTGTTCTGCAGTTTTAGGTCTTTTACCTCCTTGGCTAAATTATTCCTAGATTTTTATTTTATTTTTGTAGTTATTGTAAGTGGGGTTTCTTTCTTGATTTTAATTTTGGCTAGTTCATTATTGCTGTATAGAAACACTAATAATTTTTGTATGTTGATTTTATTTCCTGCAACTGTACTGTATTTGTTTACCAGTTCTAATAGTTTTTTAGTACAGCCTTTAGTTTTTTCTATATATAAGATTGTGTCATCTGCAAAGCAGAACAATTTGACTTCTTTCCCAGTTTGGATAGCCTTTATTTCTTTCTCTTTTTAATTGTTGTGGCTAGAATACCAAGTACTACGTTGAATAGGGGTTGTGGAAGTGGGCATCATTGTCTAGTTCCAGTTTTTAAAGTACAGGCTTTGAATTTTTTTCCATTCAGTATGATGTTAACTATGGGTTTGTCATATATACCTTTTATTATTTTGAGGCATATTTGTTCTATACCCAGATTTTTGAGAGTTTTCATCATAAAAGGATGGTTTTTGTTCTTGGTTTTGTTAATGTGATGGATCATGTTTATTGACTTACATATGATGAACCATTGTTGCACTTTTGGGATGAATCCCACTTAATTATGGTGAATGATCATTTTAATATGTTGTTGAATTCTGTTTGCTAGTATTTTGTGGAAGACTTTTGCATCTTTGAACTTGTTTTCTATCATTGTGGTGTATTGAATTTGCATTCTCCTTATGAAGAACTAAGGGCTGCCACAGGCTGGGTTTTATCTAGGACATCAGGACGAACATGAGGTCAGGCTCTCAGCATCAGAGTACTGGTCAAGCAGGCATAAAATGGACACAGGTCGGACAAGAGTTACAAGGGTATCTGCCAGTATAAACAAGTTTCCCATGTGAGGGACCCCTTGGTACACAGATCAGAGAACTGGACATCAGGTTATCTGCCAGGTGAAATAAATATCTGTGATAGACACACTGTAAAAACCCACATTCAGCTCCCCTTTACTTTCTGTTATGGCAGGGTTGCTAGCCAATCTGGTACTTGAAATTCATTTTAGCTAGAGGCTCTCAAAACATCAATAGCAAGAATTATAAAAGCCCCATGGGCGGTAGTAGGTGTAAAGTAATTACTACAAACACTGTTTCTGGGGTAAGATAAATAAATCTGGATATTTTATTAGTTCTTTTTGTGCCCTTTTTGAGACCATGATAGGTTTTGTGCCCATAACCCCGAACCTCTCCAGTTAATTGAAAATTTCAGTAAACCCATCTGATACTGTCCATGCTATCGCTTGTAAAAGTATCAGAACCATATCATATTGCTAACAATTTTTTAAAACTTAGGTTTGTAATTTGCATCGAATTCTGGATAGAATAATTTTGTTCTTGAATGGAGACAAATTTGAATTATTAGATTTTAATGCATTTTTTAAAAATGTGATATGGTTAGTACCCCACAACTTGTGATTTCATAGGAAAATCGTGTGGGAGAAAAACTTATCTCTTAGAAGATGGGTTTCTTGCAAATGCAAGAACTAATACTTTTAATTGAGCATTTCAAAATGAAGCTTTCTTTTCTTGGTGCTATCTTTCGTGTTTTAAATATAAGAAAACTTTGTGAATTTATGTTTTCACAGAAGAAATTTAAGAAAAGTGTGCTCATATGAGTGGTAAAAGTACGGAATAATTGCCAGATATCAATATTAACTGGAGAAAATAAACAAACAAATATCATAGAGAGAAAGATGCTAGTCCTGTGTCTCCACAAAATACTCAGTATTTATTCATGCAGCATAGCAAATAGTCCTTAAGTATATTTTCTGGTCACTGGAGACAGATCTGAAGGCAAGAGCAAAATTATAATCTAATTAAAATTAGAAGATAAAACGTCACTAATAAGAACAAGGGTAATTATTTCATATTCTTTGAAATGTACTCAGCATAAAAATTTGATACCATGAGGTTATTAAAGATAAACAATAGTGAAAGAAATAGTCATCTTCAAGTTTAATTCATGTTTACCTTATAGTTTTTAATCTATAGGAGACATATATGATTGCAAATTGGAATTTGGTAAATTTTTATGTTAAATGATGCAAAAAAGCTTATATATAAATAATAAAAGACTTTAGGTAAATAAATCGTCTAAATAAAGTTTTAAATAACATTTTGCTAGAGATATATTTTTATGTGATGGCGAATACATGTTTAAAAGCTGTGGTCTGTAATGTAGCCTGAGTATCATTATAAGATTAAATAGAAATGCAGTTCTCAAAATATGCTAGATTTAAATAAATATTATAATTTTATTAATAATCAAATATAGTAAAATTAATTTTTGTTTTAATGGAATTTTTTATTTTTCTGTGTCTAATCCTTTATTCAACGGTTCACTGTGAAGAAGTAATCACTGACTCCAGTCTCTTGTGTTTAGTCCTCTATTTAATTTTCAATATCTAATATTTAGAAATAATCACCAGTTCTAGTCTCCAGGTTTCCCTTGCAGTTTCAGTCATACGAAGCAACTTGTTAATGCTAATACTGTGCACCTAATTACAGACAGTGCACCTAATCCGAGTCAGCATGGAAAAGGCATGGTTTTATGCATCTGCAGGTTAACTTCTCTAAATACTAATTAGCATGTGGAATCCTTTACTACCAGTTCTAATTCAAAGTAGATGATCCATAAACACTAAGTTATTGATTGGTATGTCTGTCTGATCTGAAATTTTATTTGTAGGGAATGATATCAAAGGTCACTTTTTTTTTAAAGTTTGTATGCACATAATTAAACATCTCAAGTTTAATTACTAATCCTTCAATATTACAAGAGTTGCCATACCACAGCTATGATTGATGGTTGAAAAACAGCAAGTATTTACTATTTTAGTAATGTTATATAGCCAGCATTATCAACCAAATCTAAACTTGAATATAAAATATGGAGTTAAAATTAAAAAATCAATTAATTTAAAAAGATGCATTTGCTGTAAATATTATGTGGCAAATAAACTAGGTAACATTTCTCTGAAACCTAACTTTAATTTTTAAAAAAATTATCTTGAAATGTCTATAATGTCTAAAATATATTTTTGAAATTTTAAAAGTCTGAACTTACTATTTGTTAGATAAGAATTATTTTAGAAATGAAAACAAAAATCAAAATCAAATATGCTCAGAAATCTTGACAATTAATGTACAAAAGGGCCAATCACAATGGAATTTTTTACTTGGTCCACTCCACCAGAATATCCTAAGAACATTTTTCTTGGTAAAATTAGTTTTTAAAGTTAGCAATATGAGTGTTCTTTATTTTTTCTGAGTAAAATAAAGAATAATAAATTGTGACTATTATTTCTAAAAAACAGTACACATCTCTAAACATATAAGGGAAGGATACATGTAATATACTGCAACATTCTTATTGGAATTATTTTAATCAAAGAGCTACCCTTCTTTATACTTTAATCTTTTAATTAGGCAGTGGAATTGCCTATACTTCAATGACTGATAAGTTAAGGGCATTGTGAGGGAACATATCATCATGGCTCAGTATTTCTGCCCCGATTAAAGTTAAAAAAAAAAAAGAGGCAGAAAACATCCATCTTTGGAAACAAAGAGTATGGCTAATGGTGAGAAACTCACGTTTCACCACTACTCATACCCTTTAAAATAAATTTACCTCGGCCGGGCGCGGTGGCTCACGCCTGTAATCCCAGCTCTTTGGGAGGCCGAGGCGGGCAGATCACGAGGTCAGGAGATAGAGACAATTCTGGCTAACATGATGAAACCCCGTCTCTACTAAAAATACAAAAAATTAGCCAGGCGTGGTGGCGGGCGCCTGTAGTCCCAGCTACTCAGGAGGCTGAGGCAGGAGAATGGCGTGAACCCAGGAGGCGGAGCTTTCAGTGAGCCGAGATCGCGGCCACTGCACTCCAGCCTGGGTGACAGAGCGAGACTCCGTCTGAAAAAAAAAAGAAAAAGAAAAAAAGAAAAATACATACATAAATATATAAATAAATAAATTTACCTCAGCAACAGCAAAATGGATGAGGACTGAGTGTTGTTGTTGTTGAATGCTCATGGATTGAAATCCATGCAAAGAATAGGGCATTCTTTGAGTGAACTTTGTCACTTGTTATCATAAAATTTCCATGAGCTATGTTCTACATAAGCTAGAAAAGAAAGTCATTCCTCTTTTGGCAAGGTCCTAAAGCTCCCAAAATAAGTCTACTTTTTATTTATTTACTTATTTTTATCCAAATATATTTTGCAAAATGTTTTGAAGAGGCTTGCAAATAATTTATTCTAAGTCTATAACTTTTCAGAGAAAGGCCTGAGGCTCTTATTTAGGGGACTGTTAATGTAAAGTGAGCTGTTATTCATAAAGTCAAGACTAAAATCCAATATCTATGTTTCTTATTTTTTCTTTGTAATTAGATCATTTTGTATCTGTATGTATCTTTGCTATTTAAATATTTTTATACATGCCGTTGGCTCTACTATGATACTCACTACATCCTGTTACATAAGAAAAACATCTTATATATCTACTAAGTCAATAAAGAAACTAAATCTCAGAATGGTACATTGTTACTCTGAAGAATTTAAGGTTCATTTTCAGACATCTCTAAATACAGTTAATACTTTATAAAGTTTCTCTAATTGTCCAATTCGCCTAGACAAAACAACTCAGCCTCTAACTTCTGAGAAAATCTTAAGTTTTTATTTATAAAAAGCTTTAACCTTGCCAATAACAGTACAAGAAATATCATTTTTCATCTGGCTACAGCCAGTTTCTTACGGATCTCCACAGAACTGCCCCAATTCTCTTTGTCATGAAATTGAGAAAATTGAAGCTATTTATCAATCCCAAAGAGTAGCATGCTAGGGTGTGAGACTTTCAATGACTTTGTTTTGACCTTGTTTCCTTTGGTGATTCAACATAGGTAAAATAGGCCTGATTGGTAAAGGCTTCAAGGTCACTCTTGGTTAAGAAAAAACAAAAAATGTAAACTAATATTGATAGATCATCTCTGGTTGAATTTGAGAAATTCTAAACTTTAAGATAAGTTAATGTTCTGTAGTTGCACAAGCTATTGGAAAAAACATTTGAAGAATAATTATAATGTTTGTTGATTTAGCTATTTCTAATTACTAATACTGATCCCTTTATGCTTCTGTTTAGTTAATTATAATGTTTTATTCTGCCATATGAATTTGACTAAAATTTGTGTGAATTCATTAAAACAAGTAGAAATTAACCTATTGAAAATGGGTGACTGAAGTAATTTCTGTTTATGGAATCAACATGCATCTCAGAACTCAACTAACATCATCATTCAGCATAGAGATTTTTTGACACCTTAAATTCTGAGAAAGTTGGAACCAATCCTCCTATGACCTGATAGAGTATGTTTACATGATAACACCTAATTTTTGTCAGCCAGTATTAAGGCAGTACAATTATCAAAATTGATGAGCAAAATTAATCAGTAATTTAAAAAATTATATTTGTTTTATTGAAATTTTTATCTGTCAATGAGATATTATTTTCTTTTGTTGAAAGAACACTAACCAAACATTTAAAAGCTTATAGCAAATAAGTTTCCTAAGACTCTCTCACCTCCCATAAATATTTTTTAACCTTGGAATAACTTTCTTAGTGCAAAATGATAAAAGTGTTTAATAGCTGATTAATGTCACCTATCCACTTTCTTTAAAGTGTTTTTCTATTGTTTCTTTCTGTTTGTACCTTACAAAATAAATATATTCACTGTACATAATACAAAAAACACTCAGCATTTTAAAGTGTTAGGGTTATACATTGTTGAATATTCAGGGTCATATTTCTGTCTTACGTAAATTTTAATATGCAGAACATAACCCCTAGTTACTACAGAGCTAAGACAATAGAAAATGCTTCTTTTCCAGGGTAGAAATTGTAAGGCACTTTTCACGAATAATAACCACTGATAATACATTTAGAAAGCTGAATTTTTAGTCTTATATGTTCTGAATAGGACTTGCTTTATTCTCAAAGGTAAAATAAATGCATTAAATATACGGTAGCTGGATAGACGGTTGTATGAAGAAATGGAAAGAGATAGGTTGATGGACAGATTAGATAAATAAAATTTCTTATACTCTGATTTGAGTAGCTCCTTATGTTCTTTCTAATCTATATAAGACTCTAAGGGAAAATAGCAACCATCATGTTAATTAGGTTTTATTTGAATTAATAGAGGTAATTTAAAAATAATTTTTGTTGTGGTCTCCTCTCTTGGCTTCGGAGCGCCCCTCCCTCTGTCTCTGTACAGGGGAGCTTCTTCCTTTTGTCTTGCCTATTGAACTCTCTGCCCCTTAAAACCAAAAATAAAAATAAAAATAAAAAAATAATTTTTATGGTGATATAAAATTATTAATTTTAAATTACACTATTTTTAAGAGTTTACACAGGATTTTTACAACTGTCTTCAGTAATACCAAATCATTTATTACAAATCAAATTTTCCTACTTATTACAGCTAACAAGTAACATATTGAACTAGATTTTTTAGTTCTTCTGGAGTGAAACATATTGAAAGTGTAAGTACAAAAAATTAACAGCTCAAGTAAAACGTTCAGTAACATGTAAGAAACCTTTCCCTGCTGAATGTTATCATCCCTGTATTCAAGGGGTTTCTCTGAAACACAAATCTTTGCTTTGAATTTCAGTGACTCAAATTAATAAGCTTCATGAATTTGCCAGCACATGTTTTGAATATTTTCCTTTAAGCTGGCACATTCCAAGAGTTTAAAAATTTGAGCCATAAACTCTGACTGTGAATCAGAAGTTGTAATTTTTGAGGCTTGCAATAATAACCAGTAAATGAGAGTAACCTTATGTATGTTTTTTATTTGGCAAACAGGTGTGATATAAAAATAAATGTGCCCAAATAGCAGTGTTATTTTTATCTCAATGTAATCACCTCAATATATTATTCACAAAACTTCAGGTTTTATTTAGTTAACACATACTCTTTGCCTTGCTTATTAGTATATGAGAAAAAAAAAGGATCTTGGGAAGCACTTGCAAATATACATCCACATATGATCAAGGTAAAGTCATTGAATCTACAAACTGTCACATTTGCAAAAATAGAAAACACCTAGATGATAGAGACAAGAACTTTTAAAAAGTTAAAATTAGTAAACACACAAATTATTTGAACAGGATTGATTTCTACAAATCCCTTCTAAAATAAGTAAAATGAATGTTCAAGTTGTTAAGAACTCTAATGCAGAGGATCCCTAACCTATGATGTTTCAACTTATAATTTTTCAACTTTACAAATAGTTTATTGGGATATTAAATGCGTTTTCAACTTATGATATTTTGACTTATGATGGATTTATCAGACTGTGGCCCCATTGTAAGTTGAGAAGCATCTGTACAGTCTTACAACTCAACCAATTACAGAAGTAGCCTCTTGTTTGTAGGGGATACATCCAAAGATTCCCCAGTGGATGACTGAAACCACAAAGCATTTGGGATTTTGGATTTTCAGATTAGAGATGCTCAGCCAGTATCCATAATGCAAATATATTTTTTAAAATTTTGAATTCCAAAACACTTCTGGTCTTAAGCATTTTGACTAAGGGATATTAAACTTGTACTATTTTTTTCTATACATATGTACCTAAGATAATGTTTAATTTATAAATTAGTTATAATAAGAGATTAATAGCAATAATTAATAATAAATTAATTATAACAATATACTGTAATAAAGTCATGTGAATGTAGTCTGTCTATATCTTTCTCAATATATCTTATTGTACTGTACTCATCCTGCTTCTTGTGATAAAGAGAGGACAGAGTGAATGATGTGAGATTTCATCATGCTATTCAAAGAGTGTGCAATTTAAAATCCATCAATTCCTTATTTCTGGAATTTTTCATGTAATATTTTTGGACCACAGTTGACAGCATGTAACTAAAATCTCAGAAAGTGAAACCACACATAAGGCAGAGACTACTGTACCAAATTTACAGGTCTATAAAATGTGGTATTTTACCATCTAGAACAAATGCAGTATTTTCTTACCTCAGGTTTAAACATCATTATTCTACTTCCGTGGCCCCTTTACATCTTTTTAATTCTTATACCTTGAAGAAAATAAAGGCTCGACTCCAATTAAGAACGGCAGGAAAGCACAGAATCTCAATGAGAAAATGCAGGAACTGGCAGAATAGTTAAGGTGAATTCAGTTTGAAAGAGGACTTCTTTTCTGCACTTCTGTTTTCTAATGTTCCCCAATGTGTTTGCTGTACAAAAGTTGTCTGTTTAAAGTAAATTGGCTCCTAAATGAGAGTGCTAACCTTAAGTCCTTTCAGAACCGGGGAAGGATTTTACGGGAGGCAATGGAGTATAAATGGGAACAATAGCAAGAATGAGATCTGAAGCCTTGAAAGTCCTTGGCTTGTTTGGGGGAGCAGTGTGTGATTCTAGCACAATTAAACTACACAGTGTATTTATAGCGGGTGGGCCACACTGTGAAAGGTAGTGAATTTCAGGCTGAGGAGTGGTTTTTATTTTGTTGACACTGAGAAAGGAGATAAAGAAGATTTTAGAGCAAAAGGATGCCAAAGAACCGTCTGAGTTGTAAAAGAAGATGATGACAGAATGGTGGATAGTGTATTAGTGGATGAGAAACTGAGTCAGGGAGAAGAATGAAGAGAATACTGAAGTAGTTCAGAGACAAAATTAAAAGGATTCTCTAAGGAAGTGTCACAGGAGCTCAAGAAAATGGAGAGACGTCACAATGGGATATAAAGAGTTGAGTGAAGATTGTGGGAAATTCAAATTACCAAAATGTATCGTTTGTTATAATACCCAATCCAAATGATATGCATTGATCCAACAACTTTATTATTCTATAATCACATTTTTACTTCTTTTAGCATAAGAGTAGAAAAATAGTAAGTCTAAAAATTGGTCTAAATTTATACGTGTTGTTTAAGTGTTATACAGTCATGCATCACAGTAACAGAGGTATAATTTGAGAAATGCATCATTAGGCAATTTGTCATCATGCAAATCTCATTGACTGGACTTACATAAACCTAGGTACAACAGCTTACTAGACACTTAACTTGTATGGCATAGCCTATTGCCCCTAGGCTACCAACATGTATAGCACACTACTGTACTGAATAATGCTGAGAATTGTAACACAGTGGTATTTGTTTAAGCATAGAAAAGTTACAGTAAAAATACTTCATAAAATCTTATAGGACCACTGTTGTATATGTGGTCATTGAACAAAACATCATTGTGCAGTGCATAACTGCACATAAAAATTTGTTTCATATATATAATTGATGGGCATATATAATTTTGTATACATATATGCACACACACACTATATGGATATATAAACTACAGGAGTACACTATTGGTAGAGTGTTATTAACACTGTAGGAATTTAAGAAAATGGAGTCATCAATTTGTTTTAATTTTAAAAAATATTTAACTGAATTAGAAAATAAAACATTTGCACAAGAATATATATATATATATTTCTCTCTTTGTTCTTCTTTGGGTGATGCTACCAGGCTTAGGTAGTGATACTAAAAAAAGAATGTATGAAATAAAAATGTGAGATAAGGATGTTTACATAAAGAGATGTAATGGGAAGTAACAAAAACATAACTGAAGAAATATAATTAAATATGTATATTATGTACAGAATGATAAAAGCTGTCTCTTTATTTAAAATTTAATGTTAAGAAAAACTGAAACCTTAGAAATACAAACGTGAAAGTAGATGCGGCTGAGTGATTACTGGTTGTTTTTATCTTGTATCACTATAATAGCAAGGAATTATATAATTGAATAAATCATGAGCATTTGTATTTTTCTATGATTCTTCTTAGAGCATTAGAGGGAAGAATGTTTGCTAAAGGTTCACTTTCAATTTGCTCAAGGAGTAATAAGCAAGAGTAAATTGGAATATTACATATATTATTTAATATTATATTATATTATTAATATTAATATTAATTAATATTAATTAATAATATTAATATTATTAATAATATTATGTTAAATATGTATATGCATATTTAGTTTTCAATAAGTGGTAAGTATTATACTGACTACAAAGTATAAAACATTTCATCCTGTCAATGATCTTGTATTGTAGTTAGTAAGATCTTTCTATACATGTAGCTTCAATACAATATGTAATAGTATGGCCATTGATAAGATACTAAAATGTTTCCACAACATTTTTGGTCAACAGACACTTGCTTAAGTACCTTAAATAACTCATCAACACCTTCCTGTTTCCGTCCACCTTCGGGGAACGGGAATACTAGTTTGGTCTGCGCGAGAATGATGTGCAACATGGCTCCAGTTCAGGTGTCCATATTCTCCATATCTTTAAAGACTTGGACTCCATCACCTGATCTTAGATTTACAGTTTATCTAAATCCAATCTGGATTTTGAATTTGTTTTCATCAAGATTAGCATTAGGCTTATTTGAGCTGACTTTGAAGAGCACATTTTTACTTCATCTCTTCTGCTACGTTACTGTAGCATTTGATATAGCTGATTGCACTTTTTTCCTCCTTAAAAAAGATACCCTGTCCAGGCGCGGTGGCTTATGCCTGTAATCCCAGCACTTTGGGAGGCCGAGGCGGACGGATCACGAGGTCAGGAGATAGAGACCATCCTGGCTAACACGGTGAAACCCCGTTTCTACTAAAAATACAAAAAATTAGCCAGACATGGTGGCAGGCGCCTGTAGTCCCAGCTACTCGGGAGGCTGAGGCAGGAGAATGGCGTCAACCTGGGAGGCGGAGCTTGCAATGAGCCAAGATCTCGGCCGCTGCACTCCAGCCTGGGGGACCCAGCGTGACTCCGTCTCAAAAAAAAAAAAAAAAAAAAAAAAGATGCTCTTAGTTTGAAAGTTAATTTATTGGTATTTTTTTCTTCTTTCCATGTGACCGCTTTTTTAGTTTCTTTTGCATAATCTATCCATTCAATATTGATAGCCCCTACAGTTCTGGTTTAGACTTTATTTTCTTGTTTTCAGATATAATAACCAATATTGTAAACTATGCCAGACAACATTCTAAAGTTATTGGATATAATCTCTTTTTTAATTTTCACGACAAACCTACGAAGCTTTATTATTTTTATTTTGTATTTTTTAAAAACTAAAATTCAGAAACGTGAAAGGATGTGAAAATATTAAGTGACAAAGGTTAGTTTTAATGCAGGTTTTGTACCTGAAAAGCAAATGTGCTTTTCTCTAATTTATCCTGCATAACATTCACCTCTTGCAAAGCTAGCATTTTATTCATTACCATTACGACAAGCCAACACTCATATAGTGCTTACTACATGCCACACTTTTTCTAAACTCCTTTGTATATGTTCACTTATTTAATCCTCACTACTGTGAAGTAGGTACTATTATTATTCTTGTTTTATATATAAAGACAATGAGTCACTTAAATAATATGCCCAAGGTAACATTGCTAAAAAGTTGTAGAATTAATATCAAAGCCAACTGTGTAGTTCCAGAATCTTACCTTTAGTAATTACCCTATACTGCTTTATAGAAGTTATAGCCTATATTCAATAGACATTTCAAACTCAGTATTGTAAAACTATATTTATTTTTGGCTTCTGTCTCTTACTCACATGTTGCCATAAAAAGGATCCCTCCCAGTGTTTTTTGTCTCATTAATGAGAAAACTATCTACCCGAACCTCAAACCTGGAGTCCATTGTTAATTATCCTTAACTCTCCAATCAATGTTAACATTAGGCAAAACTTCTTATTTATATTAAAAAAATGTCAACACTAATCCTTGTGTTTTTGTATTTTTTTCCCATATATGACAAAGATGATTCTTCATTCTTCTGTATTACTGAAAAAACCTTTTTCATTTAGTGGCCACTACAATTTAATTTTCATCTATCGAAAGGAAAAAATATTGAAAACAAATGTACAAGGATGGAACAAAAAAAGTTCTTGTTCCTTTGTATGTAGCATTGTAGTTACTTCACTTTTTTTTTTTTTATTGAGTTGGAGCTCAGAGAGAGAGAGAGAGATAATTATTTAAAAGGTCAGAGAAAGCTTTCCAAGAGATTATAGAACAGTCAGAGGTTTGGATTTAGGGATGCCTGGTAGCCTCTGTTACTGTTCAGAAGAGCCAGAAAATCAAGCTAAGCCTTTTCTGAACTCTCCATAAAAAAACAAGCAAACAAATAAAACTAATAGTCTTCATCTTTGTCTTCCAGTATATTTTGTTTTTATTTCTATATCAATACTTTTTATGGTGGTTTATGCAATCCCTGCAACCACAGTAGCTGAGTTACAATGACTTCAATAATTGTTTATTAAATAAACAAGGCAACCATGAAACCTAAGCATGGTTACCTGTGTTAAGAACTTCACTCTCACACTCATTTTATATCTCATCCTGTATTTCCAATTCTTCAGCAAATAATTCCAAGAGATGTTGCAAAACTTATTGAATGTTCATAAATTGAACTTGGTCACATTCAAAAGTCAAGTTAGTTCAATATTCCTGTCATGAGTGAGACAAATTTACTGAAGCCAGTTGAATACAACTGAAAGATTACATTGGATGTAATGCCATTTTAAGATAATACTTCTCAGAGGAATTAACTTTGAAGTAAATAATGAAGACTTTAATATTTTAGAAGATTATTATGATTATTTTTAGAGATGGATTCCCCCTTTGTCACCCAGGCTGAAGTGCAGTAGCACAGTCACAGCTCACTGCAGCTTCTACCTCCAGGGTTCAAATGATCCTCACACCTCAGCCTCTCTAGTAGCTGGCACTACAGGCACACTCTACCACAATCAGCTAATTTTTTAATTTTTGGTAGAGATGGGGCCTTGCTATGTTGCCTAGCCTGGTTTCAAGTGATCCTCCTGCCTAGGCCTCCCAAGTTATGGGATTACAGGTCTGAGCTACCATGCGCAGCCAAGAATACTTACTTCTAATAGCAATATTCATTAGACTATTATGGGCATGCATTTACTGTTGCTACTGTTATTGGTTTAGTTGGTTTTTGTTTTTGGACTCCAGCTCAAATTACACTGATTTTATGAGCACGAATGAAGAAAAGACACGATATTTTTCAGAAAAAAAAAAAAGTGCTGAGAGAGTTTGCCACTACCAAGCCAGCACTACAAAAACTGCTAAAAAGTTTTGGGGGGAACCAGCCCCCAATATTTCAACATAGGTTCTTTTCTATTTTCCCTAAGTGTTGGCCAGTCTGAGAAATAAAGAGAAAGAGTACAAAGAGAGAAATTTTACAGCTGGGCCTCTGGGGGTGATATCACATGTCAGCAGTTTTCGTGATGCCCACCTGAGCCGCAAAACCAGCAAGTTTTTATTACGGATTTCAAAAGGGATAGGGGGGTACAAATAGGGAGTGGGTTACAGAGATCACATGCTTCAAATGGCAATAAAATATCACAAGGGCAGAAAGGCAGAGCAAGGTCACAAGGCCAAGGCTAAATTAGAATTACTAATGAAATTCCATGTCCCACTGTGCACGCATTGTCATTGATAAACATCTTAACAGGAAACAGGGTTCAAGAGCAGAGAACTGGTCTGACTAAAATTTTCCAGGCTGGCATTTCCTAATCCTAGCAAGCCTGAGGGCACTGCAGGAGACCAGGGCGTATTTCATCCCTTATTTTCAATGGCATAAGGCAGACGCCTCCAGAGCAGACATCCATAGGCCTCCCCTGGGAAAGCATTCCCTTCCCAGGGTTATTCCTTACTGGGAAAAGAATTCAGTGGTATTTCCCCTACTTATTTTCTGCAGTAAGAAAAATATGACTCTGTTCTGCCCAGCCCCACAGGCAGTCAGACCTTATGGTTATCTCCCTTGTTCCCTGAACATCGCTGTTATCCTGTTCTTTTTCAGGGTGCCCAGATTTCATATTGTTCAAACACACATGTTTTACAAACAATTTGTGGAGGTAACACAATCATCACAAGGTCTTGAGGCGACATACATCCTCAGCTTAGGAAGATGACGGGATCAAGAGATTAAAGTGAAGACAGGCATAGGAAATTATAAGAGTATTGATTGGGGAAGTGATAAATGTTCATGACATCTTCACATTTTATGTTCAGAGATTGCAGTAAAGGCAGGCGTAAGAAATTATAAAAGTATTAATTTGGGGAACTAATAAATGTCCATGAAATCTTCACAATTTATATTCCTCTGCTGCAGCTTCAGCAGGTCCCTCCATTCAGGGTTCCTGACTTCCCGCAACAGAAAAGAGCTCTAAATCTTGAAACAAATCCACAAAATACACCAAATAGAACTTCCTTAAAGCATAAATTTCACAGGACCTATAAAACAAAAACACTATATATAAATAAATAAATAAATAAATAAATAAATAAATAAAACACAAAGTATTCAGGCAACAAATAGCATGACAGATAGAATAGTACCTTACATCTCAATACTGACATTGAATGTAAAAGCCTAAATGCTCCACTTCAAAGATACAAAAAGTCAGAATAGATAATAATCCTCCAACCAAGTAACTGCTGTCTTCAAGAGACTCACCTAACACATGAGGACTCACATAAACTTAAGGTAAAGAAATGGAAAAAGCTGTTCCATGTAAATAGACACCAAAAGCTAGGAGGAATAGCTATTTTTATTTCAGACAAAACAAACTTTAAAGTAAGAGCAATTAAAAAAGGACAAAGAGGGACATTATATAATGATAAAATGACTTGTCTAACAGAAAAAAACTACAAATTCTAAATATACATGCACCTAACACTGGAGCTCCTAAATTTGTTAAACAATTACTAATAGACCTAAGAAATGAGATAGCAGCACAATAATAGTGGGGGACTTTAATACTACACTGACAGCACTAGAAAGGTCATGAAGAGAGAAAGTCAACAACAACTATACCCTAGAACAATGGACTTAACAGATATTTACAGAACATTTTACCCAACCAATGCAGAATTTACATTCTATTAATCAGCACATGGGATATCCTCAAAGATAGACCATATTATCGGTTGCCAAATAAGTCTCAATAAATTTATGAAAATTGAAATAATATCAAGTACTCTCTCAGACCACAGTGGAATAAAATTGGAAATCCACTCCAAAACAAACCCTCAAAACCATGCAACTGCATGAAAATTAAAAAACCTGCTCCTGAACGATAGTTGGGTCAACAATGAAATCAAGATGGAAATTTAAAAATTCATCAAACTGAACGATAATAGTGACACAACCTTTCAAAACCTATGGGATACAGTGAATGCAGTTCTAAGAGGAAAGTTCATAGCCTTAAATGGCTACATCAAAAAGTCTGAAAGAGCACAAATAGACAATATAAGCTCACACCTCAAAGAACTACAGAAACGAGAACAAACCAAACCCAAACCCAGCAGAAGAAAAGAGATAATGAAGATCCAAGCAGAACTAAATGAAATTGAAACAAAAAAATAAAAATAAAATGAAATTGAAACAAACAAAAAATAAAAGGAACAAAAAGTTGGTTCTTTGAAAAGATAAATAAAATTGATAGACCACTAGCGAGATTAACCAAGAAAAGAAGGGAGAAGATCCAAATAAGCTCAATTAGAAAGTAAATGGGAGATATCACAACCAATACCACAGAAATACAAAAGGTCATTTAAGGCTACTATGAACAATTTTGTGCACATAAACAGGAAAACCTAGAAGAGATGGATAAATTAATGGAAATATACAACCCACCTAGATTAAACCAGGAAGAAATAGAACCTCTTAACAGATCAATAACAAGCATTAAGATTGAAGTGGTAATTTAAAAATTGCCAACGCACAAAAAAATTGCAGTATGCAAATCAAAACCACAAAATGATACCACCTTACTCTTGCAAGAAAGGCCATATTAAAAAAATAAAAAAAAATAGATGTTGGCAGATATGTGGTGAAAAAGAAACACTTTTACGCTGCTGTTGGGAATGTAAACTAGCACAACCACTATGAAAAACAATGTGGAGATTCCTTAAAGAACTAAAAGTAGGGTATCTACCCAAAGGAAAAGAAGTCATTATACGAAAAAGATACTTGCACATGCATGTTTATAGCAGCACAATTCACAAAATACATGGAACCAGCCCAAATGCCCATCAATCAGGGAGTGGATAAGAAATTGTTTTATACATTTTATATATATATATATAGATAGATATGGAATACTACTAGAATATATTTCAGTTAATCTATATATATATATATGGAATACTACTAGAATATATACACACACACACACACACACACACACACACACACACACCATGGAATATGACTCAGCCATCAAAAGGAATGAAATAATGACATTTACAATGACCTGGATGTAATTGGAGATCATAATTCTAAGTAAAGTAACTCAGTAATGGAAAACCAAATATCATAGTATGTTCTCACTCATAAGTGGGGGCTAAACTATGTGGGTGCAAAGGCATACGAATGATTCAATGGACTTTGGGGACTCAAGGAAAAGGGTGGGAGGGGGGTGAGGGACAAAAGACTACAAATTGAGTACAGTGTATACTGCTTAGTGACAGTTGCACCAAGATCTCAGATGTCACAACTAAAGAACTTTTCCATGTAACCAAACACCAGCTGTTCCCCAAAATCTATGGAAATAAAAAATTAAAATTAAAATAAATAAATAAAGTTACTCCTGAGAAATGAATCAATCAATCAGTACATAATACCTATGACATTCTTCAAGAA
Source organism: Gorilla gorilla gorilla (assembly GCF_029281585.2). NCBI lineage: Eukaryota > Metazoa > Chordata > Mammalia > Primates > Hominidae > Gorilla > Gorilla gorilla. The sequence goes on from NC_073238.2 coordinate 69,859,650, forward strand.
ATAGGAAAAAAACCAATTCCAAAATTCAAATTAAACCACAGAAGAGCCTGAATAAACAAAGCAGTCCTAAGCAAAAAGAACAAAGCTGGAGATACCACACTACCTAACTTCAAAATATACCCTGAAGTTATAGTAACCAAAATAACATGGTATTAGTATAAAAAGCAGATGTATAGATCACGGAAATCAAGTAGAAAACCCAGAAATACGTCTACACATTTATATACATCTGATGTTTGACACGGGTATCAAGAATAAGCCTTGAGGAAAGAATAGCCTTTTCAATAAATTGTGCTGTGAAAACTAGATATGCATAGGAAGAATGAAGCTAGAGCCCTATCTCTCGCCATATAAAAATATACTTAAAAGTACTTAATATTTAAATATAAGACATCAAACTATAAAACTTCTAGAAGAAGACAAAGGGGAAACTCTTTAGGACATTAGTCTAGGCAGATTTTATGGCTGAGACTTTAAAAGCACAGGCAACTAAAACAAAAATAGACACATGCGACTACATTAAACTAAAAATCTCCTGAATAGCCAAGGAGACAATCAACAGAGTAAAGAGAATGGAAGAAAACATTTGCAAACTATTCATCCAACAGAAAACTAATATTCAAACTATACAAGGAACTCATTTGCAGGCAAATGCCTGAATGGTTCATTTAAAGAAAGATCTGAAAAGAAGAGAGACCACTCAGCTAGGTAGGAAAGATGCTTCTAAGTTATTTGGTCACTGGCTCAGGCCATTTGTGTGGTTGTTCTATCTTTAATGCCAGGCAGCAACATTTACTGTGTCATTTATGTTACAATTGAACTAGTTAAATAAAAGATGGCAAAGATTGGTCCATAAAGCGGTCTTGCAGGCAGATAAATAAAACCACAGGTTTCATTTCAATATTTCTCATCATTTCTACAAAAATCTTGTTACTCCTGTCACTGCCACCAGAGACCTTCATGTTTATGTAGCAATTTGGCATGTCTTTTTCTATGTGCGTATGTTGAGAGGGGCAGATAGGAGTGAGGGATGTCTTTTTCTTGTCTTAAAACTAGTTTATGTTGCAACTATAGCCTTTTTTTTTGATAGGTATTTGTGATTAAGTAATAACTTTCTTATGTAATCGATATCTGAACTGTACCAGGAAACTCCCTCCACCTCCTACTCTGCATGCAATAAAAGTAATGCATGCCTTCTTTTTTTCCCAGATACTAAATTCCTTTTTTTTTTTTTTGACAATATGTGCACATGAGGGCATTTGTCATGTGTTAGAAAGAGGACCCATGTGAATGACAAATACTAATGTGCTTAGGAGAGGAGGTACCATAAAACCACGACTGTTTCCCCATCTGTATAACACCTGTCCTCTGTGCCAACAAGGAAAACTACAGAGATGCAATACAATTTTAAGATGAAAGACACCCAAAGCTGTTAGACAAGAGGTCTGTGTCCACATCATTTACACAATTAAAACTTCTGTTTCTAAAATTTCATATTTTAATTATCTTACTGGTAGAATTTCCTGTGTATGTTTTCAAGTAAATTGTTTAATAGATGATCTAATTGGAAACACAACTCACTAAAATTACAAAATTTGTTTTCAGAGTGCTTCTACGTCAACATTTGCATCTTTTGAGATAAATTAGTATTTCACTTCTTGAAGGCTTGGATTTATGAAATACATTGAAGAAAATAACAGAGTCATTTTCAGACCTATATTTTACAAAAATTTTAAGAATTGTGAATTGAAAATGGTTTTACTATATTAAAGAAATAATATGTGCATGAACTTATTAATTTAACTTGAACATTCATATAAAATATAGAAAAATATAACCTAAAATATCTAAACTGAAGGTAGATTCAAGTGTAAAGCCAGATTGATGAAGCAAGGAAAGTACGCAGTAGTTTGGAAGTAACATTACGACAATCAGGCTCAAACTTTTTATTTTAGAATTAATGATCCTGGGGTCCAAAGAAGTAAAATAGCTTGTCTTAAATAACACAGCTGATTATTTGAATAACCAGTAATAGAACCAGTATTCTGAAGTATTTCTAAAATTATTTCTATTAAAAATGTACATTCTATACTGCAACTTCCAAGAAAATGAGAAATGGAGAATTATATCTATCTTTAACAACTGGCGTCAAATCAATATAACTGATTTGTGGTCAGGACATGTCTCCACAGTTTTTTGTGTTGCTTTAGTTTGAGGCAGGACTTGGCATGAGGAAGTAACCCAGATAAAAGACTATGTGGCAGATTTTCAATGCCTTACAAATACATCATTGCTGGAGTACTTAATTCATACCATGGAATAGGACCAGAAATTGCATCACTTCATTTTCACCAGAAGCTTCCAAACTTAAATCATTTAGATACTTTTTTCACCTCCTTGGGTAACTATTTCTAAAGAAGATATCTCATAATATATGTAAGCAGGAAAGGAGGATTCAAATTACCAAAAGATAATTTAGAAAAGATTGAGAAAAAATTATCAAAAATTAGGAAATGGTGGGTATAAAATGATGCTGAAGGGAAACCCCAAATCACTGTCATCAGAGGATGCAGAGGCAATCAGTACATGTATCCTTTGGTGACACAAATTCCTACCTTCTTCTATCACTTGCTCCTTTTCCATATCAAAATACAACTGTTTATTGTGAATGCTCACCTTCCATTCCTTCCTCATCACTGTTATTTTTGTATTTAATTTTTAATCTCCTAGGCTTTCAAGCACCTGCTTCTGCTTTTTAAAAAGAAGAGTGACAAGGCAAAAATTAAAAAAAAAATAGCAAACATTCTGCCATTACTACTCATCTCTAATCTTCGGTTTCAGCTGTTTTCACACTCCAAATGCTAGCAAAATGAGTGCAAGCATAGGGAAATGGACAGGAAAATATAATCATCCATGGAGATTTTTAGCAAGTAAAGAAGACTATTGAAGTAGAGAAAGAATCAACTCTTACACTCTCTATTTTCCTAACCCCTCTTCCTACACACTACAGACTTAAAATGTAATACTAATCGGGACATATAGGTGCATGTCTAGCCCTTAGTGGTTTAGTGGATGACCAGAGATGTATGGAAGATAAGAGTATAAGGAAAGAACACGTCCTACAATGATTTTTCCTGCTTAGAGAGATGTGTGGGGACACAGGGCAAGAGGAATGGTTACTTTTTTTTTTTTTTTTTTTTTTTTTGATGGAGTCTCGCTCTGTTGCCCAGGCTGGAGTGCAGTGGTGCGATCTTGGCTCGCTGCAACCTCCGCCTCCCAGGTTCAAGTTATTCCACTGCCTCAGCCTCCCGAGTAGCTGGGACTACAGGCTTGCGCCACCGCGCTTAGCTAATTTTTTTTTTTTTTTTTGTATTTTCAGTAGAGACGGGGTTTCACCATGTTAGCTAGGATGGTCTCGATCTCCTGACCTTGTAATCCTCTCCCCTTGGCCTCCCAAAGTGCTGGGATAACAGGCGTGAGCCACTGCACCTGGCTAGGAATGGTCACTTCTAATTATAGGTTTCTTCTTTTGACACGTGTCCTACAAAATTTATGTAAAACTATGGCGATTTTTGAGAGTTTTTGGAGAAAGGGTGAGGTGTTCTAGTAGGATTAGAGGGGCCCACATTCAATTCTGTTTTAGTTAGAAATTGATACCAAAGACATGAGGTAATCTAAAATATATAAAAATCTATTTATTCTTTCTTATTGGATGGTCGTTTAATCTCCATTTTTTTCTATAAGAAGCAATGCTGAAATAAAATATGTTTTCATGTACAAACATGGCAAAATTTTTAAAAGATATATACTTGAAAAATTTTTAGATTATGGGACATAAGCATCTATGAATATTCTATAAACTATCATGCTGTCTTTATAACTGCTGTATCAATTTGTATAATCTATGAACAGTGCAAGAGAATGCTTATTTCTCCAATATTTACCAAAATTTTTAATATCCCACTTTTGCCATTCTGAAGGATAGGGAAGAGTGTCCTGTAGATTTAACTTATATTTCCATAATTAATAATGGGACTTATCATCTCCTACAAGTTTATTTTCTTGTGACTTGCATATTAATTTTCTTTGAACTTTTTTCTACTTTTTTTTAATTTTGGACATACATTTTGGTGTTAAATGCACAACAAAAATGATTTTCCTGTCTTTAGTTTGCATTTTCATCTTGTTCATGAAGGCTTTTGACAGATGGAATAATTTTACATTTAATATTATTAAATACATCGATGTTTCCTTGAAGTTTTGTGTTTGTGTGTGTGTTTGTGTGTGTGTATGAATGTTCACTTAAGAATATCTTCTCTTCCTGAAAATTATATAAATATTACCATTTATTTTATTCTATTTAGGATGTGCTTTTAATTTTTTAGTAGACTTGGAATTTGTGCTGTGCATGGCAGTATATACTCATTTAACTTACTATTTTGTCATGTAAACAATTATCTCAGTAACATTCTTTAATGGTCCACCATTTTCTAATCTAACCAACTATTAACAAAATCAAGTATGTCTTGCATTAGCTTTGGGATAATTTTTGCTCCTTTGCATTTTGTCTGCAAATATGTCGCCTTTTCTTTGTTCATATCACTAGATGTTCTTCAGGTAAAAATTATAGATGAAGTGGTTTTGACTTACTGAAATATGAAAAAAGTAACTCTCTAATTTGATGTAAAATATCAGAGAGCCTTCAAGACAGTAAGGAATTGCTGGCCCAAGATCCTAGAAGGGAGGAAAGCGATGAAAGTATGATTCATCAGTGTGCATCATTTCCACTTGAAATAATAGTCATTGCCTAAAGCAGTATTTGAGAATTGGAGAATCTGAAAAGTAGTTTCAAAGAATTGCAGATTAGGAGGCTGTATTTTAGGTAAATTTCCAACAAAAAGAAAGATCTGTGATAAAGGCCCTAGCATAAATTGGGTTCCTAAGTGTCTATATCTAAAAAATAAAAGCAAACAAGAAATATATCTCATAAGGGCTGAAGCTTAGGTTTAAATCAACTCTTTAATTGATTAATTATATGAGGACTGATAAGTATCTAAGCACAAGTGGCTAAAAAATGTGTGAAAATATAACTTCTCTGAAGAAAAGTAATATCATTCAGAGTTTTAAAATATCTTTGTAATATTTAATGGCCAAACATATAAAGAGGCATTTGCCTAAAATAAAATAAACCATTGAAATACACATAAGGATAAGCTATACAATGTTGTCATCAGGCACATCTTTTAAAAAGAGTATAAAATGATGATAAAAAGATTTATAAAATGGTGATTTAGGGAAGAAAATTTGAAAGTATATTAAAATGATAGAACTGAGTACTGAAATAAATGAGATTAAAAACTCAAAAATTGGATGTAGGAGCATAATGCCTAAGCTGAAAATAATTCAATGGGAATTGGAACACAGGTCAAAAGAATATATTCAGACTGAAGCAGAGAAAAAGCAGCAAGAAAATAATGACAAAAATAAGAGACAAAGGCAAATGGTGAGAAATATCACACATATATTTCTGCAGTTTCAGAAAGAGAAAAAAATTGGCACAGTAATACTGAAAGAGATAATGGCTTAGAATTTTCAAGATCTTTTAAAATTATCAATGTTATAAATACGAAGAAAACTGCTAGACATACACATCTGAGAAAAACTGAAACAAAGTAACAACTTTAACAAGAGCCAAAGACATATTATTTTCAACTGTCTCCTAATAAAAAATAGAAGCCAGAAAATAATGGAAGGATATGTTGAAAGTGCTACAAAATAAATAACTTGCAATCAACAATTCTTTACCTTAACCTAAGAAAACATGTCAAAGATAAAATTCATATTTTTAAGGAAATAAACAAAAACGACAAAGAAAAAAAGCCTAAAAATATTTGTCCATACCAGCACAGACTAAAGGAAATAATAAAAAGGGTTTTCTCTATAGGCAAAAAATAATATCAGATGGAAGGTTGATAGGCAGGAAAAAATGAAAAGCCAAAGGAAGTGTAAATATCTGGATTGAATGAACACTAAATGAAACTAACTTTATAAAATAATAAAACGGTATTGGAGAAGTCTAAAGTGCACATCACACTAAAATAAGCAACAACGACATATAGATTGACAGATGATAAAAGATCTTAAGTAGTTTGCATTTCCAGTAAGTGGTAAAGAATTAATATTAAATCAAATGTCAAGATTTATGTTGCAATCTCTAGGTAACAAGTAATAGAAAGTGAAGTATATATAACAAACATTCCAACTGAAGAAGAAAAAAAAAATGCTTATTCAATTCTTAAAACCAATAATACTGAGAAACAAAAGTGGTGAAATAAATAGTAGAAGCATGATAGATTAAATCATAAGTATTTAAATTATAACAGTATGTGAGCTAAATAATTCACTTGAAGAAAAAGAGCTCAGCTTTAAAGATGGCCAACCAGATGCAGCCAAGAGGAAGATCTGCCACTGAGAGAGGGAAACATCCCGAAGACTGGGGCACACGGAGCAGATCTTCAGAGAAAAGGCCTTTAGAGTGGATGGAAGGAGGATGCAGACGCTGGGCTGAAGGAGGAGGAAATTGGAAAACCTGCAAGGGGTTTCCAAGAACTAGGGCTTATTTCTGGCCCCCTGCAACTCCTCAGAAAGGGGTGAGTTGAACAGACAAGGAGTGACCAGCTCCTGTCGCGGACCTCCAGAAACTGGGCAGGAGAAAAGCTCGTGACCCTCACGGACACTTAAGCTGGCAGGGAGGGTGACTTAGAGAGATGGTAGGAGCAGGACTCCAGCCCATGAGGAGCCCAGTGAGTTTGGTGCGGGAACACCTGTAGTGGAGGACGGCCAGGGACACTCATCTCTCAAGGCTCACCCTGCTTCTCTACAAGACTTTGCCATAGAGTTACTGTCCGACTTGGGTGAAACAGGGCGGTCTTGCCCGTAAGACAGTGCCAGTCTGATCCGAGCTCCCGCCTGTCTGCTCTCCTCTCCCAGGGCCCCAGCCTGGACATGCCCATTGACAGCACAGAATCGGACACCCAACCAGGGTGATTTCTGAGAGCTCTCATCATAGCTCCTTGATATGGTTTGGCTGTGTCGCCACCCAAATCTCATCTTGACTTGTAGCTCCGATAATTCCCAAGTGTTGTGGGAGGGACCCAGTGGGAGATAATTGAATCATGGGGCGGTTTCCCGCATACTGTTTTCGTGGTAGTGAATAAGTCTCAAGAGATCTGAGTTTTATAAGGGGAAACCCCCTTCACTTGGCTCTCATTCTCTCTCTTGCCTGCTGAGATGTAAGCTGTGCCTTTCGTCTTCCGCCATAATTGTGGGGACTCCCCAGCCACGTGAAACTGTGAGTCCATTAAACCTCTTTTTCTTTATAAATTACCCAGTCTTGGGTATGTCTTTATCAGCAGCATGAAAACGGACTAATACACTCCTTCAATGGCAGGCCATGCCTGACCATTGAAGAGCTCCAAAAGAGTGGCTCTTGCCAACGTGCCGCAGCCTCCCTGCACCCTCCTGGCCCCACAGCTTTCCCGTTGCTGGCACAAACTCACCTATGGCCACCCCCTTACCACTTTACAGGAGCAGGCATGTAGAGGCAGAGACCTCATTTTCACTCTGCCATTGCACATTTGCATGCACACTCCACTGCTGCTGCTGGTGTGAAGCAACATGCTGCCCCCCCACACCACTAATGTGTGGGCACTCAGTCGCACTGTCATTGCTGGCATGAACACATGCATAGACGCTGGTGACTCTGCCACCCTCTGCACACCACAACTGCCACTGTTGTGAACGAGCTCACAGACACCAGTGGCCCTATCCCCACAGCTGATGGTGTGAATATGAGCACAGACACCAGTAACCCTGTCCTCTGTGCTGGTGCAAGTACATGTAGAAATGCTATATCCCCACTTCTGACAGTACCTCACCCAGCTGATGTGTACTCTCCACCATGCTACCATGGCTGCTGGCACACAGGAACAAGAATGCATCCCACTGCTGCCACCCTGATGAAGTGCTTTGGTGGGCACCATCTATGGCAGTGTTGTGTTCAGCAGATTGGGAACACCTCAGCCACTCCACTGCAGCTGGCTCCTGTCCTCAAGGGGCCAGAGAACAAAGCCAGGGGCCCTGTACCAGCCCTGCAGAGTTACACCACACAAAACAGGAGTACTGAGCTGAGAATTGGCCCCTAAAAATCTTTCATAAATAAACCCAATTAATTGAACCCACCTTATACCACAATCAAACCCCATAAAAGAAAATAAAAGCAAAATAAATAAATAAAACCAAAGGACAGCAACTTCAAAGATTAAAGGGACAACAGCCCACACAGATGAGAAAGAATCAGTAAAAAAAGTTTGGCAACTCTAAAAGCCAAAGTGTCTTCTTACCTCCAAACAGCCTCACTAGTTCCCAAGTAACGGTTCTTAACCAAGCTGAAATGGCTGAAATGACAGAAATTGAATTCAGAATATACATAGAAATGAAGATCGTCAACATCCACCAGAAAATCAGAACCCAATCCAAGGAATCCATGGAATACAATAAAGTGATACAGGAGATTAAAGACTAAATGGCCATATTAAGAAAGAACAAAACTGGTCTGATACAGCTGAAAAACTATGAGAATTTCATGATACAGTTGCAACTATTAACAGCAGAATTGACCAAGCTGAGGGAAGACTCTCAGAGCTCAAAGATGGGTTCTTCAAAATAATTCAGTCAGACAAAATAAAGACAAACAACAAAGAAGAATGAACAAAACCTTTGAGAAATATGGAATTATGTAAAACTACCAAATCTCCATCTCAATGCCACCCTTGAAAGGGAAGGTAAGACAACAAGCAACTTAAAAATTATACGTGGGGAATCATCTACAAAAATTTTCCCAGTCTCACTGGGGAGGCCAACATTCAAATTCAGGAAATGCAGAGAACCCCTATGAGATACTATACTCAAAGACTATCCCCAAGACATAGAATCATCAGATTCTCCAAGGTTGAAATGAAAGAAAAAAATGTTAAAGGCAGCTAGAGAAGGGACAGGTCACCTAAAAAGGGAACCCCATCAGGCTAACAATAGACCTTTCAACAGAAACCACAGGAGCCAGAAAAGACTGGGGCCTGTATTCAGCTTTCATAAAGAAAAGAAATTCCAATCCAGAATTCCACATCCAGTCAAACTAAGTTTCACAGGCAAAGTAGAAATAAGACCCTTTATAGACAAGCAAATACAAAGAGAATTTATAACCACCAGACCCGCATTACAGGAGGTCCTTAACAGGTGCTAAATATGGAAAAGGAAGACCATTACCAGCCACCACAAAAACACGTGTACGTACCTACGTACATTATAAAGCACTAGAAAGCCACAATGCAATTACATTTGCATAATAATAAGCTAATGACATGATGACAAGATCAAATCTGCGCATACCAATATTAACCTTGAATACAAATGGGCTAAAATAAAATTAATAAATCTGTATGTTCATTTTTATAAAGGTCAATTATATACATACACCACAGCCAAGACAAATCAAGAAAAATGGGAGTAGGTACAAACAAATTAGAAAAGGACGCTATATAAAATGTTTTGCCAAAAATATACTAGAAAATTTAGATGAAATGGACAAAATTCAAGAAAAAACAACTTTTCCAAACAAAATCTGAGTATTCCTGTATTTATTAAAATATTAAATTCAAAATTACAAATATTCCTCTGAAAACATCATTAATCAAAGATAACTTCCCTGCTGAAATCTACCTTTAAGAAAGTAATTATGTAAACTCTACAGAAACTCTTCCAGAGAAGAGAAAGTGAACACTAATATATTCAATTCTTATTTGAGTTCAGTATAAACTTGATACCATTAATATAGTCCAATATTTCTTTTGCCCATATATACAAAATTATTGATAAAATATTAGCAAATGAAATCCCCATCATTGATACAATGTTGAATAGAAATGTGAATACAAGTATCCTTTTCTCATTTCCAATTTCAAGATAACTTTTTCATTATTTCCTTTTTAACAATGACAATTGCTGTAGAATTTCTGTAGATTTATTAGATGAATACATTTACTTTAGATCTCTACATTTCCAAAATCTTTTATAATGAGTGGTTTTTGGGTTTATTAATGCATTTTCAGATTTATTGAAATAATCATCTTTTTGTTAACTGCGTTAAGGAAAAAAAGCAAAAACAATTAAAAGAAAAGATGAAAACTATTATTCAAACATGACATGATTTTCTGAATTGAACATCAGATGAATCCACATATAAACAATAAAAATTAATAAGGGTATCCATATGCAAAGCCAATATATAAAATATGATGACTTTTGGTACTAAATCATTAGCATGAAAACATCATTTAAGATAACAACAAAACATTGAGGAAATTAAACTATGAAAAGATGAAAAGAACTCTAGAACACTATAAAATATTGAGAATAAGTGAAAAATATGTAACAAGATATACATGTTTATAAATAGAATAATTAATATAATGGATAAGTTACCTCTTCCCAAATTTATCTATAGATTCAACACAGTCACAGACCTAACCACAGAATTTTTTGGAAAGTAACAAGGTAATTCTAAATTTATATAGAATAAAAAGAGTAAAATTAGAAAGATTTATTTAAACAAATATTAAGGGTTATTATAAAGCTACAATAAATATTGGCAGGAGGATAGACAAATAGACCAATGCAATATAATACAGTACAGAAATTCTTCCACATAGGAAAGTTCAATGGATTTGTGGCAAGTTTTATAAAGTTACATGGAATAAATGGATGGTCTTCTCAAACATTGGTGCATACATATGGATGTCCATAGAGTAAAATTTGAATCTTAACCACTAACTCACACCATACATTAAAATTATTTCCTATAGGCAAATTATGTTTCAAATATAAAAGGTAGGCATTTAGCTTTCACATTTCATAAAACTCCTAGAAGGTAAACTAGGTTAATATCTTTATGACCTCAAGTAAGAATGTTTTCTTAACCCAAGCACAGTAAAAGCATTAACCAGATTGGAAAATAATAATGAATTAGACAATACGAGAAGAACTCACAAAAATCCATACAGCATGTACATCTAAGGGTTTTCGTTAGAAGTCAAAAAACAAGCTATAGCAAGAAAGTGGGTATAGGCAAGCATCTGAGGCTTTAGAAGCATCTAGGTGCAAGTGTACTAGGGCCCTTATTCATACAAGGACACACTTCTCCAGTTTGAATCAACAAAATCTGTGCTTCAGGAAAGCTCAAGGCAGATGTTCCCAGTGGAGTCATTTATGCCTTTCTGGTCAAGCCAGACTGTCTAACAGATTATGCTGGGTGAAGACTGTCAGTAAATAAACTGGCCCTGGAGTTGCTAGGGAAGTTACAGACTAAACAGCATGCTGTAAACCCCACTGCCCTTATCTTAGCGAACAGTCTAAGCCAGAAATTTTTAAATCCCCAAAGAAAAGGATAGAGCATTCCCAGTCCAGCTGCTAAATAACCCCATTTTACACAACTCAAATATTTTAGATCGGAATTTATTTATCTAGCTCAGTGCTCAGAATACACTTTCTTATCTGAGAAGTTATATCTGTATTCTTCTTAAACTTACACTTTATATAACTTGTTTTTAATAGTCAGTAGATGAAAGTATGACAAAAAAGTGTATATTCTATACATACTCAGTTAAATAAAAGCTTAGATGGTTAGGTGGGCAGATATATCACCCCTTTTTGTTACTTTTGTCCCATATGTTGTCTTCATCTCTAAAACTTCATGGCTTATTTTTTAGACCTTTTCATTCTATCTGAAAAGTCTCAACTCTGTATTACACTTTTAAATTACTTTCATTATCAGTATTTCAACTTCTAATGTTCTTTCTCCTCTGTTCAATATGCTGTTGAGCCCTTAATTTTAATTATTGCATTATTATTTTTGTAATTTCCATTTCTGTGGTTAAATTCTTTATAGTTTTTTTTTTTACTTCTCAGATATGTGAGACAGCTGGAAACTATGTTTTGCTTTATAGAAATTATTCTCCATAATTTCTTAGACTCTTACTTTGGGTAGTTTGAGAATCTGAAAATTCTTAAAGGAAACAAACAATAGACATCTCCTTTCAGGTGGATTTTTGAGTAAGAAAGATAAAATTAAGCTTCCCCACTTAAACAAATCACAAAGCAGACTTATATACAAGGAAATGGTTTTCATATATTGACCAATGTGCAGTTCAGGAGAGTAATCCCCAAAGAAGAAAATAAATGAAGTGAGCCCCACAACTGTCCTAGCTTCCTGCTTGCACGTTTGTCAAGCTCCTAAACTACCTACCTTGAGTTGAGGAGACAAAGTCTGGGGAGACGAAGTTTGAAATGACAGTTGCCTGGGAAAATGAAGGGGAGTAGAATTGTTAAGGCAGAGTAATCAGGAGGGAGAAAGCTGCACAGAGACAATATCACAGATATTTGCAAAGGGTTCTTTTCAAACCTTCAGCTGAGTACTAATCAGCACATCTGTATGAAGAAACTATTGAGGCTAGGAAAATAACCCCATGAAGGGAAGAAAGGGAGCAATCTTCACAGGGCCTGGGTACAGCTCAGTTAAGCTTACCTGATGGCCAGTGTGCCTTTGAGTACAAAAGGGGGGGTGCCAAATCTTTCAGGTAGCGAATAGGAAGTTGAGGGTAGACAAAACAACAACAACAACAACAACACCTGGTTAAGTAAAATCTTAGAGCTGAAGAGCTGAAAGGATGATTTTAGAACGATAGAAGGAGGAGTGAGGAAGGTTTAGGTAAACATTCTAGGTAGAGAGCAAGGATCTGGGATGTTTTCAGAGAATTTTCAGTGTTCAGTATGGCTGCATCATGGGGTCACAATAAGAATAAGGCAGAAAAGAAACGTTGAGAGTCAAGTTTTAGACATTAGAAGGCTTTGAATACCTGTTTAAGAAAAATAGCTTCACAGCCTGTAGATTACACGGTGGAGAATCAAAGTACAGGTTTTCTTCCATTTACAGTGGGGTTACATCCTAATAAACTCAGTGTAAATTGAAAATGTTTTTAATCCTCCTAACCTACCCAACATCATAGCTTAGCCTAGCCTACCTTATATGTGTTCAGAACACTTACATTAGCCTACAGTTGGGAAAAAAATCAAAATTCAAAAATTGAAATATTCTTTCTACTGAATGTGTATTGTTTTCACAATGTCATAAGTCTAAAAACCATAAGTTGAACCATAGTGTATGTGTATTGTTTTCACAATGTCATAAGTCTAAAAACCATAAGTTGAACCATAGTGTCAGGGACTATCTGTCATTTATATAGAAAAAACCTTATAGATATATTGCAGAAAGGCCATTCATGATTTTATAAATAATAAAATTCAATCAAAATCTTTAGTAATAAGTTAGAAATCTATTATAAAAGACAGTAGAGGTGAATAATATTTCACTGCAGATATATACCATATTTTCTTTGCCCATTCATCCGTTATAGAAATGTAAGTTGTTTCTACATCTTGCCTAGTATGAATAGTGCTGCAGTGAACATTGGAATGCTGATAGTTCTTCAAGATTCTGACTGTAGTTCTTTCAGAAAAATACCCAGAAGTGGCATAGCTTCATATGGTAGTTCTATTTTTAATTTTTGAGGAATCTCTACACTGTTTTAGCAACTGCACCATTTTGCATTCCCACCAACCCTATACAAGAGTTCCAAATTTTCCACATCCTCACCAACACTTGTTGTCTTTTGTTTTGTTTGTGTTTGTGTTGTTTCTGATAATAGCCATGCTGATAGACTTGAGGTGATATCTCATTGTGATTTTGATTGGTATTTTCTGATGATTAGTGACATATAAAATAATTTTATTCAGCCTTAAACAAGAAGGAAGTCCTGCAATAAGTGACAACATGGATGAACCTTAAGGACATTATGTTAAGTGAAATAAGCAAGTTATAGAAGACAAATACTGCATAATTTCAATTATGCATATCTAAAATAGTCAAACTCATAGAATCAGAGAGTAGAATTGTAGTTGCTAGTGGCTGGGAGGAGGGAGAAATGGAGAGTTGCTAATCAACTAGTCAATAGGAATAAAGTCTCAATTATGCAATATGAATAAGTTCAAGGGATCTGCTAGAACTTATGCTATAGTTAACAATATTGTATTGTACACTTAAACATTTGTTAGGAGGATAGATCTCATGTTAAATATTCTTACTACAATAAAATAAAATTTAAGAAAAAAGAATACACAAATTAAAACAGTAGTGAAGCTTTTCAGAAGAATGTTAATTTGAACAGTAAATAAAAATAAAACCAACAAGTCCCTGAAAAAAATGCATGAAAAAGACAACGGAGTCTGGAATTAAGAAAGTGGGACTCAGTAAGAGATAAGTGACAGTGGTAGTAATAAGGGAATGGGATCACTGTTAAATATAATATGTGGACAAAGGGGCTTTTATTTGAGTGAATGAAGGAAGATTGTTTACTTCATCATAATAGTGCTATTAAATGAGAAACACATTGGGGTGGGAAATTAAGGGATTTTAAAAAATATGTTGAGTTTGAATTGTGGGATGTCCAGATAAAAATGTCAAGTAAACAGCTGGATTTAAATGCCTGGAAATCACAACTGAGGTCTACACTAATAATATTCTTTCTTCAAATACATAATTATGTTTGATCAATAAAACTATGTGAAATACCGTTGACCCTTGAACAGTACCCTTATGCAGTCAAAAATCCCCATACAATTTCATATTCCCCCAAAACGGGTGAAACCCCGTCTCTACTAAAAATACAAAAAAAATTAGCTGGATGTGGTGGCACATGCCCGTAATCCCAGCTGCTTGGGAGGCTGAGGCAGGAGAATCTCTTGAACCCAGGAGGTGGAGATTGCAGTGAACCAAGTTTGCGCCACTGCACTCCAACATGGGTGACAAAGCGAGACTCCCTCTCAAAAAAAAAAAAAAAAAAAAAAAACTCCTTTGGCACAGCCTCACAGACACACCCAGGATTAATACATTGCATACTTCAATCAAGTTGACAGCATTAACCATCACAATCTCATAATTGGATTATTTTTAAATGCCCCAGATAAGAGCCCAGTTTGATAAACACTTTGATTTCAGTCTTGGGAAACCCTGAGCCGTCAACATAGTCGAACCTGCCTGGGCTACTTACCTGTAAAACTGCAAGCTAATAAAAGGTGCTGTTTTAAGCTGCTAAATTTGTAGTTCTTATGGTTATAGAAAACTAACACAATTAATAACCATAATTTCAAGGAAACTATGTGGGATAATAGTTAATATGTCATGTATTATAAAAAACTAAGAGTACATAAATAAATATAGGACTTTAACCCAATCATTAATAGAAAACATTAATGTTACTTTAAATAATAAAATCACAGTTGATATATTTTTAAATATTTTATTAAATTGCATTCACTGAGCCAGTCTTTAATAATGCATATGAATATGTGACTATAATAAGAAAATAAAATGTTCACATAGTATAAAAATAACTCAATTTACTTAATGTTCACAGTCAAGCAAATAAATTCAAATGTATATACACATTTCAGAGGCTTTAAGGGAATACTTCACATATTGACATTAAGTATATCTGGTTATGAGGAGTTAGGGAATATTTCTGTTTTGATTTCTACAGGTACATAATACAGTTCTGTCTTTTCCACTATGAAGGAAATTACCTTCTAGAAACATCAGAAATTTTAGACATTTTGTTGTTTCTTTCCTATGGATAAAACTGTTATATGGTCTCTGAAAATTGGGAATGCATTTTTCTTTTATTAAACTTCCTTCCTTCTCTCCTTCCTTCCTTCCTTCTTTCTTTCCTTCCTTCTTCCTTCCTTCTTTTCCTCTTCCTTCCTTTTTTCTCGTCTTCCCCCCTTTCCTTCCTTCTTTCCCTCCTTCCTCTGTTTGTTCCTTCTCTCTCTTTCTCTCTCTCTGCCTCGTTAAAACAAATTGGAAGTCTCAGATTTGTCAGGATGGAAAGGCCAAACTATTTCTTCTTTGTGCTTTATAATACGCAATGTTATATATTATTACCTTCTTTGTGCTTTCTGCCTGTGGGTGGGTTTCTCCAACTGCATAAACAGTCTGATGGTGTTGCAGTTATTATAGTGTACACCATTGTCGCAGCAAATACAACAGGGTTTTATCAGGTTAAAGAGTCAAACATTATTAGGTAACCATTCTAAAAGAGAAGACATGTGCTACAAAACAGTATTACCTCAAAGACGGAGGTTGTCATTCAATAAAATACATGATTTTGTTTTATATAAAATGTTGATGGACACATTTTTACCCAATATATGCAGAGAACTATTTAACAAAAGAGCAGCAGTGACAGTGTCTAAAGCGGTGTTTGTGCAGTTAATACAGTGTGCTATTTAATGCAGACATGCAGCCTATCACTCAAAAGGGCATGCTTGTGACAGTTCAGTCTTTAACTGTGTATGTTACATAGCTATAAAAACTGCTTATAAATTCTTGCTTTGTATATTAATCCGAATTCTCAAGAGATTCAGGATAAGTAGGATATCTCTATATTTATTTATTATGAAAGAGAGAAAGACAGAAGGAGATAGATTTACCATAAGAAACTGGCTCATACAATTATGGAAACTGAGAAATTTAAGATATGCAGTTGGCAAACTGGAGACCCAGGAAAACCAATGTTATAGTTCCAGCCCTATTCCAAAGTCTTCAGAACTAGGAGAGCTGATGGAGTAAGTTCTAATCTGAGTCTGAAGGCTTGAAAGTGAGAGCGTACCAGTTGTAGATTCCTTGTCTAAGTCCAAGTCAGAGGGCAAGAAGCCAGCCTTGTTGGTGTATGCCTGTAGTCCCAGCTACTCAGGAGGCTGAGATTGGAAGATTGCTTGAGCCCATTTCAAGACCAGTCTGGGCAACATAATTAGACCCTGTCACTACAAATTAAAAATTAAAAAATAAATTAGCTGTGTATGGTGGCATGAACCTGTACTCCCAGCTACTTGAGAGGCTGTGGGAAGATCACTTGAACCCAGGAGGTCCAGGCTCCAGTGAGCCATGATCTCATGACTGCACTCCTCCCTGGACAATATAGCAAGACCCTGTCTCAAAAAAAAGAAAAGAAAAGAAAAGAAAAAAAAAACCTGGATTTGCAGCACCTTAAGAGACTAGGCGAAAGAAAAATGAAGGCAACAGAAGATTTGTGTCTCAGCTCAAAGACAGTCAGGGAGACAGAAAGGATTCTTTCTTACTCAGCCTTATATTCTCTTGAGGCTTTGACAAATTAGATGAGACTCATATGTGGAGGGAAGTTTGGTTTATTCAGTCTACTGATTGAAATGTTAATCTCATCCAGAAATACCCTCACAGACACACCCCAGAATAATGTTTTGCCAAGTAGGGAACATATTCAAGTTAACACATAAAATCAACCATTATATTCTGCCACTTAGTAGCTCTGTGACTTTGGGAAAACTCTGTCTCAGGTTTTTCATCTTGAAAAATGGGAGTCATATAATAGTTCTACTATTTTATAGGGTGGATATTAGGTTTAAATGAAGTAATCCATGTATAAGACTGTGACGGTTAATACCGAGTGTCAACTTGATTGGGTTGAAGGACACAAAGTATTAATCTTGGGTGGGTCTATGAGGGTGTTGCCAGAGAAGATCAGTGGGCTAGGAATGGCAGACCCACCCTTAATCTGGGTGGGCAGAATCTAATCAGCTGCCAGCACGGCTAGAATATAAGCAGGCAAAAAAATGTGAAAAGAGAGACTGGCCTAGGCTTCCAGCCTACATCTTTCTCCCATGCTGTATTCTTCCTGTGCTTGAGCATCAGACTCCGATTTCTTCAGTTTTGGACCTCAGATTGGCTCTCCTTGCTCCTCAGTCTACAGATGGCCTGTTGTGGGACCTTGTGATCATGTGAGTTAATATTTAATAAACTCCTCTTTATCAGAATCTAGAAACTCAGTGTACCCATATACATATGTATATTATATATATTTTTATATATATTTATATATATTTATATTTTATATATATTTTATATATATATATATTCCATTGGTTCTGTCCTGCCAGAGAACCTTGACTAATACAGATTTTGATACCAGGAGTGGTTCTAGAGGAGCAGAATATGAAGGTTGGAGTTCTTTTGTTGGTTTTGTGGTTCCTGGAGTTGGCTTCTTAATATGATCATACCCCAAAATGCTAAGGAATCTACTTCTAATAGTATGGAGAACACTGATAGTCCTTGTCGTGAAATGTTTAGAGAGTTATGCAAAATAAATGAATTTGACACTCCTGATTCATCGCTCATGAGAGGCAAGGAATTTAGTGATTCTATAAATATTACTTTTGACCATATGTGGAGAACCAAGAAACATAATGAAGCTGGTTTCTTGCTCCTAAGTTTAGTGGACAAAGTGATGAAAGAAAATGATGAACTCAGGGATTCTATCACCCGGCTCCAGAAACAGATACTGAGCCTCAAATCTGCTAAGATTGGCCTGAGTGAGAGTCTTACCTCTTGTAGAGAAAGAGCTGAAATTGTGGGAAAACAGACACAAGCTCTTATCGTGAGAGTGGCTGACCTGCAACGAAAGGTGCATGCACGGCCTTGCTAGGTGTCTACTGTTGAAGTGAGGGCATTGATTGGAAAATATTGGGACACTGCAACTTGGAATGGGGATGTGTGGGAGGACCCTGATGAAGCTGGGTACACTGAGTTTCTAGACTCTGATGAACCTTTTTTAAGAGAAGAAATAACTTCCCCTTACCCAGTAGTGGCAACATACCCTCCTCAACCCATGCTGCCATCAGCCTTTCCACCTTTCTCTGAGGATCTGAGGAGATAAACCCTGACCTGCCTGAGGCAACAGTAATGGCCTCCCCTGAGGCAGTTGCCAGGCAAGATAATGTTGATTCCTCTCTTGAGCCACCCGCAAAACCCCTGTTTGCTTCTAGACTTATAACTAGACTAAAGTCCCAGTGGGTCTCCTAGAGGTGAGATTGAGAGTGTGACCATGATGAGGTGTGTTACACTTGAAAAAAAGTGCTTGAGTTTTCTAATTCGCTGTTATTGACCAGGTTGGAGTGCAATGGTATGATCTCAGCTCACCGCAACCTCCACCTCCCGGGTTCAAGTGATTCTCCTGCCTCAGCCTCCTGAGTAGCTGGGATTACAGACATGCAGCACCACGCCTGGCTAATTTTGTATTTTTAGTAGAGATGGGGTTTCTCCATATTAGTCAGGCTGGTCTCGAACTCCTGACCTCAGGTGTTCTGCCCACCTTGGCCTCCTAAAGTGCTGGGATTACATCTGTGAGCCATCGTGCCTGGCCAAGTTTTCCAATTTTTATAAAAAGAAATCTCGAGAACAGGCATGGGAATGAATATTAAGGGTGTGGGATAATGGTGGAAGGAACATAGAGTTGGATCAGGCTGAATTTATTGATTTGGGACCACTAAGTAGGGACTCTGCTTTTAACATTGCAGCTCAGGGAGTTAAAAAAAAGTTATAGTTTATTTCCTTGGTTAGCAGAAATATGGATTAAAAGATGGCCCACTGTGGGTGAGCTGGAAATGCCTGATCTCCTTTGGATTAATGTAGAGGGAGGGATCCAAAGGCTTAGGGAGATTGGGATGGTTGAGGGGATTACTCACTTTAGACCTACTCATCCCAGCTGGGAGGATCCAGAAGATATGCCCTTGACCAACGACTTGTGAAATAGATTTGTGAGGGCAACACCTAAAACTTTGAAGACCCCTGTAATTGATTTTCTCTGTATGTCAGATCTAACGGTGGGAACCACAGTCACTCAATTACAAAATTCAAAAATAATGGGAATAATTGGATCACAAGGTGGCAGGGGCCAAGTGGTGGCACTCAACAGTCAAAGGTAAGGTAGGCATAGCTACCATAATGGACAGCAGAAACAAAGCAGCAATTAGAATAATCTGACTTATGTAGAGTTCTGGCATTGGCTAATTCATCACAGTGCTCCTATAAGTGAAATTGATAGGAAGCCTACTGCATTCCTATTTAATTTATATAAGCAGAAAACTTCTAGGTCGAATTTACAAAAGACTAATTTGAATTATAAAAACAGCGAATCATGACCAGTCAATCAATTTCCAAACTTGAGCCAGTTAACAGACCCAGAACCCCTTGAAGAAAGGGAAGCCAGGTCCACTTGAAGAAGGACTCCACTAAATTACTGACAATTTATGCTGTTAATCTTTCTCCCATCATTCCCCAAGGAGACCTCTGGCCTTTTACCAGGGTAACTGCATTGGTGAAAGGGAAATGATCAGATATTTCAGGGACTACTGGACACTGGCTCTGAGCTGACAATCATTCCAGGGGCTCCAAAAATCATAGGGGTCCTCCAGTTAGGGGCTTATGGAGGTCAGGTAATTGATGGAGTTTTAGCTCACATTTCACTTACAGTAGGTCCAGTGGGTCCCCAGACTCATCCTGTGGTCTTTTCCCCAGTGCCAGAATGCATAATTGGCATAGACGTACTTAGCAGCTGGCAGAACTTCTACATTGTCTCCCTGACTGGTAGAGTGAGGGCACTTATGGTGAGAAAGGCCAAATGGAAGCCATCAGAGCTGCCTCTACCTAGAGAAATAGTAAATCAAAAAGAATATCACATCTCTGGAGGGATTATGAAGATTAGTGCCACCATCAAGGACTTGAAAGATGCAGGCATGGTGATTCCCACCACATTCCCATTCAACTTTCCCATTTGGCCTGTGCAGAAGACAGATAGATCTTGGAGAATGACAGTGGATTATTGTAAGCCTAACTAAGGGGTAACTCCAATTAGAGTTACTCCAATTAGAACAAATACCAGATTTGTTTCATTGCTTGAGGAAATTAACACATCTCCTGGTGCCTGGTATGTAACCATTAACTTGGCCAATGCTTTTTCCTCCATTCCTGTTCACAAGGCCCATCAGAAGCAATTTGCCTTCAGCTAGCAAGGCCAGAAATATACCTTTACTGTCCTACCTCAGAGGTATATCAACTCTCTGGATTTGTGTCATATTATTCAGAGAGACCTCGATCACTTTTTGCTTCTGCAAGATATCATACTGGTCCATTACATTGATAACATTATGCTGTTTGGATGCAGTGAGCCAGAAGTAGCAAAGACGCTAGACTTATTGGTGAGATATTTGTGTGCCAGAGGATGGGAACTAAATCCAACTAGAATTCAAGGACCTTCTACCTTAGTTAAATTTCTAGGGGTCCAGTAATGTTGGGCCTGTTGAGATATTCCTTCTAAAGTGAAGCATAAGTTGCTGCATTTGGCCCCTCCTATAACCAAGAAAGAGGTACAATGCCTAGTGGGACTATTTGGATTTTAGAGGGAACACATTTCTCATTTGAGTGTGTTACTGCGGCCCATTTATTGAGTGAGATGAAAGGCTGCCAATCTCGTGTGTGGTCCAGAACAGGAAAAGGCTGTGCAACAGGTCTAGGCTGCTGTGCAAGCTGCTCTGCCACTTGGGCCATATGATCTAGCAGATCCGATGATGCTTGAGGTGTCAGTGGCAGGTAGGGATGCTGCTTAGAGTTTTTGTCAGGCCCCCATAGGTGAATCACAACGGAAGCCTCTAGGATTTTGGAGAAAGGCCCTGCCCTCTTCTACAAATAACTGATCTCCTTTTGAGAGACAGCTCTTGGCCTGTTACTGAGCTTTGGTGGAAATGGAACATTTAACTATAGGCCATCAAGCCACCATGTAACCTGAACCGCCTATCATGAACTGGGTGCTTTCTGACCCATCTAGCCATAAACTGGGCCGTGCACAGCAGCATTCCATTATCAAATGTAAGTAGTATATACGTGATCAGGCCTGAGCAGGTCCGAAAGACACAAGTAAGTTACATGAGGAAGTGACTCCAATGCCCATGGTCTCCACTCCTGCCACTTGCCTTCTGTCTCCCATCCTGCACCGGTGGCCTCATGGGGAGTTCCCTATGATGAATTGACAGAGGAAGAGAAGACTAGGGCCTGGTTCACAGATGGTTCTGCATGATATGCAGGTGCCACCAAAAAGAGGACAGCTGCAGTATTGCAGCCCCTTTCTAGGATATCCTTGAAGGACAGTGGTGAAGGGAAATCTTCCCAGTTTATAGCACATGGTTATGCACTTACATGGAAGGAAAAATGGCCAGATGTGCAAATATATATTAATTCATGGGCTGTAGCCAATTGTTTGGCTGGATGGTTGGGGACTTGGAAGAATCATGAGTGGAAAATTGGTGTCAAATAAATTTATGGAAGAGATATGTGGATGAACCTCTCTGAGTGGTCAAAAACTGTGAAGATATTTGTATCCCACGTGAGTGCTAACCAACTGGTGATCTCAGCAGAGGAGGATTTTAATGATCAAGTGGATAGGATGACCCGTTCTGTGGATACCACTCAGCCACTTTTCCCAGCCACCCAATGGGCCCATGAACAAAGAGGTCATGGTGGCAGGGATGGAGGTTATGCATTGGCTCAGCAACATGAACTTTCAGTCACCAAGGCTGGCCTGGCTATGGCCACTGCTGAGTGCCCAACTTGCCAACAGCAGATATCAACAGTTAGCTCTCATATGGTACAATTCCTTGGGATGATCAGCCAGCTACCTGGAGGCAGGTTGATTATATTAGACTTCTTCCATCATGGAAAAGGCAGAGGTTTGTTCTCACTGGAAATAGAGACTTACTCTGGATATGGGTTTGCCTATCCTTAACACAATTCTTCTGCCCAGACTACCATCTGTGGACTTATGGAATGCCTTATCCATGGTTATGGTATTCTACAAAACATGCCTCTGAAAAAGGCACTTACTTTATGGCTAAAGAAGTGCACCAGTGGGCTCATGCTCATGGAATTTGCTGGTCTTATGATGTTTCCCATCATCATGAAACAACTGGATTGACAGCATGATGTAATGGCCTTTTGAAGTCACAATTACAATGCCAACTAGTTGGCAATACTTTGCAGGGCTGGAGTAAAGTTCTCCAGAAGACCGTGTATTCTCTGAACCAGAGGTCAAATATATGGTACAATTTCTCCCATAGCCAGGATTCACAGGTCCAGGAAGCAAGGGGTGGAATTGGAAGTGGCACCATTCACCATCACCCCTAGTGATCCACTGGCAAAATTATTGCTTCCTGCTCCCGCAACATTACATTCTGCTGGCTTAGATGTTTTACTTCCAGAGGGAGGAACTCTGCCACCAGGAGACACAACCATGATTCTATTAAACTGGAAGTTAAGATTGCCACCTGGACACTTTGTGCTCCTCCTACCTTTAAGTCAACAGGCTAAGAAGGGAGTTACAGTGTTGGCTGGGGTGATTGACCTGGACTATCAAGGTGAAATCAGTCTACTACTCCACAAAGGAGGTGAAGAAGAGTATGCATGGAATACAGGAGTTCCATTAAGGTGTCTCTTTGTATTACCATGTCCCGTTATTAAGGTCAATAGGACACTACTAAAGCCCAATCCAGGCAGGACTACAAATGGCCCAGGCTCTTTAGGATTGAAGATTTGGGTCACTCCACCAGGAAAAAAACCACAACCTGTGAGGTGATTGCTGAAGGCAAAGGGAATACAGAATGCTTAGTAGAATAAGGTAGTCACCAGTATTTGCTTTGACCACATGACCAGCTGCAGAAATAAGGACTGTAATTGTCATGAGTATTTCCTGCTTCTTTTGTTAAAAAACATGTTTGTGCATGTATACACTTGTACTAAGAAAATATCTTAATTTTATTTCCTTTTTCCTTTATCATGTTTCATAGGACTTATTGACTTCATATCCGCATTTAAGTATGGTTAACTTTAAGTAATAGTAGTTTGGTTGGGGATTGATGTGTTTCCAGTTGTAGGAAGGATAGTTGTGTTATGTTACGCATAATTATGACCTTATTATTGTCTTTATTTGAAGGTTATATATGATCTTATAACCTTCAAATACAGACAATAATAAGGACATAATTATGGGTATGGGTTCAAGTTGACAAGGGGTGGACTTGTGATGGTTAACATTCAGTGTCAACTTGATTGGATTGAAGAATGCAATGTGTTCATTCTGGGTGTGTCTGTGAGGGTGTAGCCAAAGGAATTTAACATTTGAGTCAGTGGGCTGGGAAAGGCAGACCCTTAATCTGGGTGGGCACCAGCTATCTAATCAGCTGCCAGCATGGCTAGAATATAAAGCAGGCAGAAAAATGTGAAATAACTAGACTGGCCTAGCCTCCCAGTGTACATGTTTTCTCCTGTGTTGGATGCTTTCTGCCTTGAACATCAGATTCCAAGTTCTTCAGTTTTGGGCCTCAGACTGGCTCTCCTTGCTCCTAAGCTTGCAGATGGCCTATTATGTTATCTTGTAATCATGTGAGTTAATACTTAATAAACTCCCCTTTATGTGTGTGTGTGTGTGTGTTTGTATTTGTATTCCGTTAGTTCGGTTCCTCTACAGAACCCTGACAAATATAGAGGTCGCTCAGGTTGTTAGTACAACTCGCTTTCTTGCAGTAGTAGGAATGAGGGAGCTATTTCCTTATTGACTATTCTCCAAGGTTTAGTCTCAACTCCTAGAGGGCACTCCCCTATCCTTGCACTTGGTTGTCTCCATTTTGAAAGCCAGTAGTGGTACATGGAGCCTTTCCCTTGCTTTGCATTTCTCTGATATACCCTAGGTGACCAGCTGGGAAAACTCTCCTAAAAAGGCTCACATGATTATATTAGGCCCAAATGCATAATTTCTCATTTAATTAATTCAAAGTCAACTAACTTGTAACCTTAACAGCAGGTGCAAAATTCCTGTTGCCAAATAACCTAATATAATCATGGGTGTGGTAGTTCATCTATTTCACAGTCCTAGAGATAAAAGTAGGAAACTGTGGAGGGTAATTATTTTGCACAACACACTAATATCTGGATACTTGTCCACTCTATTAATATAGCTTTGCTTATTTAAGCATTATATTATAATGGGGAATTTATTCTATATCCCAAATTTCATTATTATTAATAAATGAGATTTAAAACTTTGTAAATATCTTAGAACTCCACTATTACTATTACTTTGAAATAAATTGCTGAAAGGAAATTACTTCATCAAAAGGTACAAGCATTAAAAGACCACGATATGTATTACCAAATCACTCCTTCTTTACTACAGTGAAAAAACCCCAACACTTTACTTTTTCCTGCTTAACTCTATGTTCCACCCATTAGAATGCTTACCATTTATATAGGTGAAATGTAGTAAAATATTGTTAACTTTGATTAGTAGTGAAAGTAAATATATAGGAAGTGTTACATACGCTAGTGAGAGGGAGGACTGATCGGAATGGAATACCAGCTCCTCCACAAATTAGTTGTGTACGCTTTTCCAAGTTCCTTTACTTCTCAGTACCCTTCTCAACTGTGCAAAGTAGATAATAATATTAACTAATTTATAGGGTAATTGAGGTAAGTAAATGTATTAAAGTTAATAAATACCTAGAACTGGGTCCAGTTAATATTTCATTACTTAGCCACGTATTCTCTTAGAAATTTTCATTAAGGCTGGGCGTGGTTCATTAAGGCTGGGAGTGGTGGCTTACATCTGTAATCCCAGCACTTTGGAAGGACAAGGTAGGTGGATCTCTTGAGGCCTGGAGTTTGAGACCAGCCTGGCAATCATGGTGAAACCCCGTCTCTACTAAAAATACAAAATTTAGCTGGGCATAGTGGTGGGCGTCTGTAATTCCAGCTACTTGGGGGGCTGAGGCAGGAGAATCGCTTAAACCTGGGAGGCAGAGGTTGCAGTGAGCCAAGATCGTGCCATTGTGCTCCATCCTGGGCCACAAGAGTGAAACTCCATCTCAAAAATATATACAATTTTTGTTAGTTTTTTTTTTTTTTGCATTTTTTAGATTGAGTGAATAGTTGATTTTTTAATCCATTTTTATTTCTAAAATATTTATATGAATATAATCTCACTATTACCTATTTTTAAAATGTCAAATGTATTATTTTAAACTAAATACATAAATAAATATTTATTAATTTTTTACAGATGTTTTATTAAAGAATAATAACAATGAAAAGAAATAGTATGTATTTTAATTAGTTGATTCATTTGGGCTTGTTAATTATATAATTATATCAATTCCATAAAAGTGAATATGTCTGTGCCTTTCCAAACATTATTTGTAAGGGAAATTTACTTTTCTGCAGTATCTACCCTGCTATTTACTGCTTTTGTTGCTTAAAAATATTCTTGTTGTCTTCATGACTTCTTTTCTGGACTTAAAACCTATTCATGATTACTATATTCTACATTGCAAATTTAGTATCAATTTAAATCTTACTGGAGAGACATTTTAGATATTTTGAAATCCGTGTTGTATTTTTTCTAAAAACCTATTTTATAGAATGACATTTTAGAGTAACTAAGTTTGGTTTATTTCTTTGTAGTACAATTTCTGTTAATGTCTGGTATTTTCTCTTAGTTTATCTTTGGACATTGATTCTGGATGCATTTCAAAGGGGATACTTTGATTTCCGGTGAATTTATGTGAATAGTTTGTACATCCAGCAGCCCAGAGGGGATGAGGCTGGAAGCAATCCAAGCACTGAGCACCACCTCAGAGAAGAAAAATCAGTGTGTTTGAGATGGAAGCAGGAAGTTTTTCAATTAGTGGCCCCAGTGATGGCTTTCTCAGAAAACTGAACCAAGTGTTAATTGAGATGAAATCTTCTAGGACAGGCTCTCCATATAGTATGGGGTTTGTGGAGTATAAAATACAGAGCTTCCAGTTAAACTTGAGTTCAGATAAGTAGGAAATGTTTTTAGTAAAGTATGTCCCAAATATTGTGTGGAATGTACATATACTGAAAACATTAATAGTTTTTTATCTAAAATTAATTGGGCATCTTGTATTATTATCTGCTAAATCTGGCACTCCTAAATACTGTGAGATGAAAGGGCACTAACTGTGGCACCATCAGCTAGCCCATTTTAAGTCTGACATTTATTTTTTCCCTTGTGCTAAGATAAGAGGTGTTATTGAGATTCTGTTCAAAGACATTGTCCTCTCATTACTTGCCTTGCTGCTGCTTTATAAACAGAAATATTGTCAAATCTTCCTTAGACATTGGCTTATACACACTTTTCTATCAGAAAATAATTATTTTATCATTGTTCCCAGTTTGTGAACATCATTCCTGCCTACATTGTAGTGGCAATGCAAGATACTTCTAATTTTATTAATTATTGGTAATTTCAATGGTTGTTTGTTGGTAAATTGGGGAAAACCAGTCTCTCATCCTTTAATACTATTTTATAAAAATTTTATAAAAATAGTATGCTGCCTTGTCAAGGAGAAGCCACATATACAAGGGTAGTCCCTGAGATTATAATGAAGCTGGAAACTTCCTATTGCTAAGTGACATCATAGCCATTGCAACATCATAGCACTGCACATTAGTCAAGTTTTTGCAGTAATGCTTGTGTAAACAAACCTACTGTGCTGCCATTCGTGTCAAAATCTAGTATATAAAACTATGTACACTGAATAATATTTAATAATGATAATAAAAAACTATGTAACTGGTTTATGTATGCACCATACTATATTTTTTATTGTTATTTTAGAGTGTTCTTTTTCTAATTATTAAAAAAAAAACTATAAAACAGCCTCAGGCAGGTCCTTCAGGAGGTATCCAGCGGAAAGCATTGTTATAGGAGAGGACAGCTGCATGTGTGTTATTGCCTCTGAAGACATTCTGATGAGAAAAGATGTGGAGGTGAAATACAGTAATGCTGATGATCTTGATCCTGTGTAGGCCTAGGTTAATGTTTGTGCTTGTGTCTTACTTCTTAATAAAAAAATTCAAAAAGGAAAAACAAAGCAGAACACTTTAAAAATAGAAAAAATCTTATAAAATAAGGATATAAAGAAAAAATATTTTTTACAGCTGTACAATATGTTTGTGTTTTAAGCTAAGTATTTTTGCAAGAGTCAAAAAGTTGAAAACTTTTAAAAATATCTAAGTAAAAAAATTATGGTAAGTTAAGATTAATTTATTACCAAAAAATTTTTTTTCACATATTTAGTGGTAGCCTAATTGCACAGTGTTTATAAAGCCTACAGCAGCGTATGTCCTAGGCCTTCACATTCACTCAACACTCATTGACTCACCCTGAGTCAATTCCAGTCCTGCAAACTTCATTCATGGTAAATGCCCTATTCAGGGATACTATTTTTTAGTTTTTATACCATAGTTTTACTTTATCTTTTCTGTTTAGATATGTTTAGATACACAAGTACTTACCATTGTGTTATAATTACCTACGATGTTTAATACAGTACTATGTTGTACAGTTGGGAGCCTAGGAGCAATAGGCTATACCATATAGCTGAGGTGTGTAGTCAGCTGCACCGTCTAGGTTTGTGTAAGGACACTCTACGATGTTCACACAGTGACAAAATTGCTTGATGATGCATTTCTCAAATCATATCGCATTAAATTAAGCAACACATGACCATGTGTCTTTAAGGTTTCTCAAACTTGTCAATAATTCACCTTGACCACTTGCCAACTCCTGATAACCAGCAAATCAATTACTATTTCTAATTGATTCTGAGATGTTATATTAAAATGTGCAATACAGAAAATTCTCCTGAATCATAGAATACATTTTCTTTAAAAATACATGATACCAAAGTACATTACATACTTTATCATGTGATAGAAATTCAGTTAAAAATCAAAAAGGACACATTAAAAATACATGTTTTCCCTAAAGCAGAAGTGGTTCATCCCAGAGGATTCACAGTTGATGAAAAGTCTATAACAGCAAATGTAAATTAGTGTGCACCGTCTTTCTGTGGCACCAGGAGCGAGGAAGGTACAGAGCAGTTTGAGAGCAGCAGTAGGCAGGCAGTGTGCAGCAGCACCGTAGCATTACAGCCCAGCTACCAAATGAAATTGAGGAACTCTTTCCCATGAAATTGGGGGCAAGAGGGTATGCTTTGCTTGGTGTGGCTGTTTCATTTCTGTATATATTTACTCATTTGCTTTACATTTGTTCTATGCTGCAGCTAGAAGTTTGTGCCAGTAGATGAGAGGTGGGACTAGATGCTCTCTAAGGTTGCTGCTACTTCTAAACTTTTCCCTTGGGGAATTTGTTATCCCAGTGTGGGTATCTGGAGTTAGTTAATAATGTCTTTGAAATGGAAAATAAAAGTCACAACCCTGCTTCAATCCAGAAAAACAATCTTCTGTTCTGTGAGCAAATTATACAGGCTGTATAGAGACTTAGGAAACTGAGGAAATATGTCATTTTTCAGAGAACTTAAAAGAGTCCCTTCCCATTGTTTATTCCTAGAAGCATAGAAATGGCTGACACCTTCCAGAGCTGTCAACTTCTGATCTTCAAATAGACTTATAAGGAACTTTAAAAAAATTCCTTTATATCATTATGAAGTTAATTTTTATATATTTTAATACTTTCTTAAAGGAACCTAAGATCTTGGTTGTATAGAAGTATAATTTACTTATTCTATTTTAATTTTCATTTGTTAAAGACAGGGTAGTGCAGTGTTTCCAAATTGTTGCCAGAAATGTAAGGTGTTAGATAGGGAACCCTGAGCAACACAGAACTTGGTTAAAAACCCACTCTACATCCCTCCTGTTTAGACTCTGGCATACATGCGTGTGCGTGCGTGCACACACACGTGCGCACACACATTATCCACCTACACTCAACAAAACAAACAAAAACTTCATAACCCCTTGTTACTCAGTTGAAAAAGTAGGGGTGTATGGTATATTAATTGCATGCATCTGTAAGTTATTAAAGTACATATATTGTACTATGGTATCTGATCTGTGTCATTTCCTCTTCTATTTCTTTTTATAATTTCTCTCTTGCTTTCATACTCTTTTTCGTGTATGTTAACATGTAGAGATTTACTAAGTAAAAGTATTTCTAATCTAAATTAATATATCTATACTCGAAAAATAACAATCCCTTCCCCCAAAATAGGCATGAATTTCACTTATTACTAATGGCTCCATGAAAGGGAATTGAAAGTAAATCTGTTTTTGAGATGTTTGTTAAAACCATATTTATTTCTGTAAATATTTTGCTTTGATTTACTTTGATTCCAAGCAGTGTTAAAGAACCAGTTTTGCACAAATTGCCAACATATATACACCATTTCAAAAACTTTCTAAACTATTTTTATTTGGACATGAGAGGGAAATATAAATTTTGAGATAAACTGTTATACATGGTTGAGGACACACAGTTGGCTAAATATAAAAATACTTCCCAAGTAAAACTATAAATTTTACAATCAAATACAATCAAATTTACCACTGACTTTATTTGCAAAATATTTGAAAAATAATATCTTGTTTCAAGTCCTCTCCCAATGAGATTGATCAATGCCTACTTCAATATAACTGTGATTTTTTTCTCTCTGTTTAGCAGTAATTCATTAAAGATAAATTTTATGGGAGCATCTTCTCACAGCCAGACTCCATGCTGAGCGCTGAGAATTAGATGACGACAAAGGCCTGACTTTGGTGGGTCACATATCTGCTCTAAAGAACAGAAAATAAATGTAAAAATTAAAGTAGAAAAAACTACAAGTGCAATGTTAAGAGTATATCATATCATATCATATCATATCGTATCATATCATACCATATCCAGTTTTCTTCTGCTGTGAGTCAGTTTACAGTTCCTTGAGTGGGACACACAAATTCTGTGGACAGAGATTAGAGCATCTGTGGACAGAGATTAGAGCATAGAAACATGAATATTACAATTTAAAATGGAATCTAAAATCATTGTTAATATTAAGAATCAAGAACATTAATATTAAAGCTTACATACCCTTTCCTGCCATATAAAATTAGCAGTAGGCAAGTGGAAGACAATAGAAGCAGCTATTCAGGTAATATAACATCAGTTTCTTTATTCCATAAAGAAACTAAGTGAGACAGTACATGATACAGAACACTTCTACTTTTTTAGCAATTCAAGTTACTCTATGCCTTCATAACTATTTAATACAATTCAACAAAAAAAAGCCACTGGGCAAGGGATCATGACCAAGTTTGTTTTTCTCAGAGGGTCATAGTTAATAGTGAAAACTGGAGAATTCTATTTTTTATAAATTTTGAGTAATTTTTAGAAGAAAGCCAAGAGTATATAGAATTTCAAACAATATTTTTAATGAAAATATAACTTGGTCTCATTTATTAAAAATAATTTTGCTGCATTAAATTTCTGTCTCCATTATGAATAATTTGTTTTAATTATTGCATATAAAAATTAGTATTCTGAGTGAACTTTGTAATCATACTACTCTAATTTCTTTTCATCATTGAAGAGGTTTTAGGAAAATGTGTATAAGTATAGTATAATTTTTAAAGTTTTTCAAGTAGCTAAAATTCTCAACATTCAAAAATAGTAATACATGTAAGTATGATAAAGATTTGCAATAAAAGATTGATCAACTGTGAAAAGCCATTAACACTGTTTTTGGTTAGGTGTTAAAATAATTACATACTGGTCACAAAGACTTAACATATAGAGAAACTAACAGTTGTCACTAAGTCAATAAAGTTATTCTTAATGCCTCAATTCAAGATGTCTAATATATTTTTAATAAAATATTCATGCATTTATAACTGGTTTGAAACTAAAAAACTTTCAAAATTGCATTGCTTCTATGGATAGTATACACACTGAATTTTAAAAACAACATGGTACAGATGGCATGCCACTTAAGCTTAAAGAGGACATTAGAGACTTTTCTTTGTTTAACAAAATTTAGAGCAATTTTATCATTGTAATTGGAATTTCCTTTTAGATTCTCATTCAAAAGTCCTTGCTTATTCCTTTTTGTCCCTGAAAATATTATGGTATTCTCAATGACTATCTCAAAATAAATATCACTATATATGTCACCTAAAAGTGCCATCTATGTTGAAACAAATTTAAAATAATTTGGGTCTTGATTGTGTAATTGCAAGATTCTGAATAGGTTTGTAACAGATAAACTTGTTTTGCCATCAAATGTGCACTGTCCACCCCCTAGAAAATCCAAATTTCCTGTAATCCTTCATGAGCTCTTGTGAATTTTCACAGAACTATATATAGTAGTTAAAGGTACAAGTAAGAAGAAAAGGGAAAACTATGATAGCATCTTACTAACTGGGCTTTGAAACTTTAATCATTAGGTAAGGATCAATTCCAATCATCAGTAATATTAGCCAAAAAAAGCTCTGAGGTCAAAAAATCTGAATTTGAGTACCAAATCTACTAATTTTGTGACTAAAAGAAGGGCTCAATTATGTTATTTGTAAAATCTAGATTAAAATCTAGTTCACGGACTTATTTTTAAGATAAATTAAGATAATATATTTAAAGTAATTTCTACAATGTGATAAACTGTACAATCGCTCATTGTTTCTATAAGGGCAGGTCGAGGGTAAGAATTCCCTCTGGTAATAAGATTATTTTACAGCCAGGCGCAGTGGCTCATGCCTGTAATCCCAGCACTTTGGGAGGCAGAGGCGGGCAGATCACCTGAGGTCAGGAGTTCGAGACCAGCCTGACCAACATGGAGAAACCCCATCTCTACTAAAAATACAAAAAATTAGCTGGGCATGTTGGCACATGCCTGTAATCCCAGCTATTCAGGAGGCTGAGGCAGGAGAATCACTTGAACTGGGAGGCAGAGGTCGCGGTGAGCTGAGATGGGACCATTGCACTCTAGCCTGGGCAACAAGAGCAAAAATCTGTCTCAAGAAAAAAAAAGATTATTTTATATAAACTCTTCTCTTTTTATTCTTAATATAAAGTCTAAATGTTATGTCTATCATAACTTGTATTATATTACATTCTGTTTTAAAACAAACTATGTCTATCTTGTAATACATAAAGAAGTTTTACAAAGATAAACAAATGAAACAATGTTTTTGAAAAAAACCTGAAGACAATATAGGATTAATGAAAGTCCTGGTGATTACTGAAGATAAACAAATGCAAAATGAATAGAATCCCCCAAAAAGTGAAAAAGGAAATCATATAAAAATAGCATTCAAGAAATGTGCTGACATTGTTTTTAAAGTATTATATGTAACTTTGTGGTGGAAATTTTATATTTATTTTTCACAGTGTTAAACTGGTTTCCCAAAACTGGTAGGTGTTTAACATTTTTGTCTCATCAACCTCATTTAATCAATTAAACATAAAGTCGCAAAGAAAACTTTACCCATGACCTCACTTCATACTTTCTGGAAATCATTTCTTCATTTTTTGTTAATACTTATGAAATATTTAATATAATTACTTGATTTCAACAAATATGAATCTTGTACATTTACCTTCAGGTGATCTGAATACTTTTACAAAACTCGAAAACTGATTAAAACAAAATATTTCCCAATTATGCATATGCACCAGAACACTGAACCAAGCTGGAAAAAAAAAAAAAAAAAAACCTCAACCATTTCTTATGGTTCTGTTTTTAAATTCCTGTTCAATAGACTGAAGTTACCCAAAAGACCATCAAAATCATAAAATATTGTCCTGAAAAACTGAAGCAATAACCAAAAATAATTCCACCTGTTCGAACCACTGCATTCACCAACTTGTTTCTCTCTGTAGCTCCATACTCTGCCTTCCCTTAATGTAAACTGGTGAGCTGTACACATGCTTACGTGAGATCAAAACCACCCCTTGTGCACTAGATTTCATCTTCTGTCTCCTACCCAAGGGTATCACTCTTCCAATTATCCACTTTCTCTTCTTTATCAACAAGATTCATCTCTGTAGTTGATCATTACCTGCAGCAGAAATATATATTGCATCATTAAAAGCCATCTCTTGACCCTGGGGAACCTTGCAGACATTGTCCCATTGCCCTGCTCCTCTTTATAGCAAAACTCCTTAACATATTTATCTGTAGTTACTGTTTCCAATTCTCTTTCTCCTGTTTTTTCTTGAATGTATTTTTTACAGGATTTCAACCCCACCTCTATCTACATTAAAATAGCACACTTCAAGGCTTCCTTTTGTTGATCCAGTGGTCAAAATTTAATTCTTCTATTACCTAAACATTGAACAGTAATTTTTATTCAGTGATGGTTATAAAATTTAAGGACTTAAGATGATAACATTTGACAAAGAAGATTAAAAAATGAGCATCCTGAAATCTAGGAGGAAAATCAGTAGTATGTGTTATTCTTGAAGCAAAAGGGCATTTCCAGATGGGAGAGAATAATACTGCTGACCATTCGCTAAGAGTACTGGCAAGTGACCATTAAGTTTAGTAATGTTGAGACCACCAACAGCTCAAGGGATGGTGAGAAGAAAGACTGAAGAAAATAAATAGAAAAAAATACTTTTGAAGATGAGTGAAAAATAGGGAAATGGAGCAGAAGTTGAAGAGGGTAGAGATGTCAAGAGACATTTTTGTTTGTTTATTTGCTCTTTAAGATTGTAGATACAGCAGTTTCATGCTCATGGATAGAAAAGGTAAAATTGATGGTATAAAAGAGATTTCAGAAAACTATTTGTATAATACCTTAAAGTGACATAGGTGATAACAAATGGAATCTAGGACACATATAGAGGATTGTACTTATCTAGAAGCACAGACAGAGTTATGCGTGTTCATAAAAAGGAAGTGAAAGTGCATGGGAACTGATGTTATTATGAGTGAGAACAGGTATTGTAATTTGGAGTAAATTGAATAATTTAAAAAATAAAGAAAAAAGAATACAATATGACCTCAAGCTGGATGAAAGTTTGTACTATTACAGTAAAGTGTCATATGGAAATGGTTCATGATTTTAGAAATCTCTCTCTCCACCTCTGTGTGTGTGTTTTGTGTGTGCGTGTGTGTGTGTTTGTGTGTGTGTATTCATTTAGTTTTACTCCTTTCCAGGCTCTCAACATCTTCTTAATATTGTTAATAGCATATTTGGATACCTAAAATATTATCCTGCAACAGGTAAATAAGTTTTTGTGGGATTAATTCTGGAAATGCCTGCTATGACTCAAATATCTCCCCTCAGAGTTTGGAAAGCTCATGGAATTCCCCACAGAGTAGTCTCTTTTTTTTTTAATAAATAAAGTTTATTGCTTACGTTTTAAAAAGGGGAAAGTTGTAAAATCAGACATGCCAGGTAAAGCCTAATTTATTTCACAGTAAGAACTAAGAATAAGAATGTGCTGATGCTAACATTATATCTTGAAGTCTGCACATACAGAGAAAGGAAACAATTGTACTGGGGGATATTGTCAGTACACTATTAGGGAAGAGAGAAGATAAGAAATATTGTCTTTATGTTGAACTTCACTTAACTGAAATCTACTGCATGATTGCTATTAATGACGTGGCATTTAAAATGTGAGCTTTTATAGGTTCCCAGTGATTTGTTTGGTCAGCATGATATCATAGTATTACATGCTTTAAAGTAGAAATGCTTTTTTTTTTTTTGCGTTTCAAAACCACTACCTTCCTCTCTCTAAGGTTTAAGACAAAATAATTCTAATCTTTTAAAATTCTCAGAATGTTACAAGAGACATGTATTACAAATTTTCATCCTTTCTAAGGATCATTTCAGAATAATTCACCTTCCCTCCTGCATGATAATTACTAAGATTGCTAAGCATCACAATTATGTTCACTTCAGATGAGAGAATGAGTGGTAATTGAAATCTAAGATGATAGAGAAAATCTATGTCTTGATTTTGATTTGTAGCTGATGAAGTGAATAAAGAAAAAGTGTCAAGCTGGATTTTAAGCAAGTTCCTATTTAGAACAGATTTACAAGTCAAACCTTATAAATTCCTGATAGAATAGCAAGTTCATCAGTAATGCAATTATCTTGCCTATCCCTTATCTTAAATATATTATTTCTGAGATAAAGTAAATTGTTTCAGTTACAAGTAGTCTTTTTGGGGAAGAGATAAAAGTCAATGGTCTATAAGAAAGTCTAGGGTTAAGAATCTTTTGAAAAGTAGAGCTACGATTTTATCATTTTTGTTGGTGTTCACAGTCTTGCCCTACTTAGTCACTGATAACCATGTCAGCACCTCCAGGATGAATCTTCATTTCTATATCTGCTATTCTAGGAACACAGTGTGACCTGAAAATATAAGGCTGCTTATCTGCCTAGCAATATCAGAGGTCGATTTAGTCTCCTTGCTTTAAGCCTGTTCTTCTGACCACAGCTTTTCTCTCAAACACTTAGCAAGTTTCCACTTTGTCTTACGGATTCCTGATATTTGATCAAATCCCCAGAGTTCCTTTCAAACATTGGTGAGGTGGAGAACACTGTCACTCACTATATCCCTTCCTCTTCACTTCCCAAGATTCTGTTTTAATTTTATTATATGTCCATTTTTACAAAATCCTTCATGAATAGCTATCCAAAATTTCACTCGAAGCTCATATCCAGAAATTTTGATAAGGCTGTCCACATTGCCTTTTAGATGAGACGTCCAGGCTGGATTGGGCTTGCTCACCTCAGCAGTGATGGCACTGAGCTCACTAGTCCCCTGTTAATTCAGGATCAGACACTCATTTCTGACTTAGTTTTTTGTTTTTCCTTCTTTAATTTCACTTCCTTCTTCATCAGCTACATTTTATATATATATGTGTGTGTGTGTGTGTGTGTGCGCGTGTGTGTGTATGTATGTATTTTTCGGTATACATAGATTCATAAATTAAGTAAGCTTTGGCTTTTCCTAGAAGTTTTAGTTTTAGTTGATCTCTTCACTGTGTGCCAGCAGTACTTTGTGAAGGTGATTACCCTGCTGCATTGTACTTCTCTGACTCCCCCACTAGATAGTCTGTGTTTATAGGGGAAAGGATTTTTGCTTTATTCATTTTTGTATCCATTGTGCCTTAGGCTTGGCCTATAGAATATGCTCAGTAAAAGAGTCAAATGAATGAATGAATGAATGTTGTCATCCACATGTCCTCTTCTCTCAGTTTATAGATTGGAAAAATGAAAAATTTGGAGATAAGTGAACAAGTCAAAATATTGAATTCATATTCTAACTGGGATAAAACAAGATTTACTGATTCCTAGTTAAGACGCCATTCTGTTATAATGTTCTATTATAAATATAACTGACTTTTCATTAATCAATATTGTGAACATTATAGTGTTTTACTAAACATTCACATGCAACAAACAAGATTCTATTACCCCATTTATCAGATGAAGACCCTAAGGCTTGGAGTTATTTACATGAAATTAAGTTGGAGTTATTTACATGAAATTGCTTCCTGGTTAGTGGAAAGCCTGTGATTTTAACATAGGCTTTCTGATTCAAAATCTATATTTTATTCATTGTTTTATATTTCCTCTCCAACAGTAAATGCATCTCTTTTAATGATCTTTTGTGTTACTTTATATAAGGCTTGTCAT
Source organism: Gorilla gorilla gorilla (assembly GCF_029281585.2). NCBI lineage: Eukaryota > Metazoa > Chordata > Mammalia > Primates > Hominidae > Gorilla > Gorilla gorilla. The sequence goes on from NC_073238.2 coordinate 69,897,187, forward strand.
ACTCTGTTTTGCACCTGCCCACAAATAACATTGTCAGATAGCAAAGGTGACTTAGAACACTTTTCTTAAAAAAGGGTCTATTTTATCAATCACATGATTGTATTTGCACTTCCTTGGTGGATCATGATTTTTATATTCCTCCATTTGCTGAAAATGGAACTGAACCTTTCTTCTTTAAAAAATCTGTCAACTATGAAGATCAGTTTTGTATCAATTGTATGGCAAGCCTGTACAAGCGAGAAAGCCTCATGCTTAGGCATTTCAGTGGATAAGTTACTATTTATACTGTCATTTTCAATGATATCAATAATTCTTAGTGCTAGTGAAGTAACACATAAGTAGATTTTAGATAATAATAGTATTTTCAGGCAATATTCCAATATACATACTTTGAAATTGAGCACTAGCAGTACATTGTAACACATCACAATGTTCTCACTGCTTTGGTTCTATGAACTAGTGTGCATATCTCTTTCATTTATTTGCCCTTGCCTTGCTGCTACTGTTGCTCATGAGGAAAAGTTTCCAACTCAGTTCCTTTTCTATTTAAAAGCAACTTTGTTGTGGATTATAGTAAATGATTTAGCTAGTTGGCTGTATGCTTGGTGGAGCATCCTCAGGCTTATTTTCACAGCTAAGCAAGATTTTGCTAGATGGTCTTTGAATTCAAAGGCTGCTTTTGGCAACCCCAGGAAGAATAGTGCTGATTATTTAGAAAACTGTAGCTTTATAAACGGCCACTCTGCAGTAGCAGGAAATTAATGGCAGAAGATGAGTGGTAAATAGGTCCATTTCATTTTACTCACAACCTGCATGCATTCTGAAGAAATGGTTACAGGCTTGTAGAAGAAAACAAAGAAAAGTTTGTAAGATGATAAAAAAAATGTGTTGGGAAAATTGAGAAAACAAAACTGTCCTGTTTAATGGGTTAGAAATTATTATAAGTAACCTAATTGTGGTGGCTACTTAGAGAAGCAGAATTTGGGGGCAGTCTTAGGCAAGTCTCACTGGCTAGGTAGCATAAGCGCAAAATATATCCGTGCTGTTTTAAGACACTGAGGTTTGGAGTTTGTTACTTCAGCTATTGAGAAGGTTAACAAAATGACCTTGATATAAATAATAAAATTGGACTTTCTTTTTTCAACATTTCTGTTCCTAAAAATTGGGACAATTCCAAACATTATGTTAATCTATCTGACTGAGCTCAATCTAGAATGAAGTAAGATTTAGGATAAAATTATTTGTTGTTGTTGTATATGTTGTGTTTTGTTTTATCTAAGAGACCTTGAGAAATAACTTTTTTTCAGATTTGTTTAAGAATTTTACATTATCTATAGGCTTATATCTAAGCATTTTTGTTGTGATTGTTTTAACTAATTAATATATAGCTATTTCAATTAAAAGCAGATGGAATCTGTGTTTTGTTAATATAGAATATAGACTGCCAACACTTGAAATTGGTAGCCAAGAGTGTCCGTAAGTGTGATAATGATTTGACAGAGAATTCATGCTATTATAGGGAACTCAAACACCGCAGTTGTCTAGATCTATAGCTTTGAATTTGTGCCAGAGTGAAAATGATGTCCGTTATATTCTGTGAATAAATCTCTCTTATAAAGGATTAGTGGTACACTCTGATGAATTTGGGCAATGCAATTAGTTATTAGGTCTATGAAAAGTTATTACCTTAAACCTTTGGAGTCTGAATCAATACACCTTTGCTCAATCATAACTGAAGTCAATGAAATGAATTCCCCAAGAAAGGCTACAGAATGGTGTGTGCACTAACAAGGTAATGTTTTAGCAAGAGAAGAATGATTTACCACAACCGCATGAAACATTCGTGAAACCGTTAGATGACATTGTACAGCCTCTGCTCCCTTGCTGGTGCATTGATTAGGTAAGATAATTTAAACCTGTGGGTTGTCGTGTTGGTGGTGCAGTCCAATATTATCTTAATCACACCTCATTATGACTGTTGCTAAGCTAAGGCTAGAATGTACCAGAGTTGTGAGGATGGTGTTAAATAATCTCATCACTATTATGATCAGGCAAAGGGTAAGTTCCAATAGAGAAGGTAAGAGAAAAGCTTGCTTTTAATGTTTAATTGGATGTAAAACAAAATGTTTTCTGAGTATACGTTATGCACCTTTATGTGTTCATTTAAAATATGAATCTAGTTTTCTGAGTATTATGATACAGAGACATAGTTTATATACTAAGATTTTTGTGTGTTCTTTTACTATAGAAAACATCAGTTAACTTTAGGGTAAATATACTACTGTTTTATAAAACAGAGCATTGATTCCACTTAATTTACTATCAACATAAATTTCACTGCAAGTATCTCTACTAAAAAAATTAATTCACTATATTTTATTCAATTTTATTTAATTCAGTATTGAGTGGATATTCAGACATGAAAGAGAGTGTGTTAATGAAATTTCTCTCTCTCAAAAATATATCATTCAAAATGTACACTGCTTTGTCTGAGTCCTAAAACCTATGCTTATAGTAGAGATATTTTCTCTTTTACTAGGTAGCTCTAAAATTGTTTCCTAAATTAATTTCTATAGAAATCAAGGTGCTGCACATCTATTTTCTAAGCCTTCTTTCACTGAAAAAAAAATAGATGAGATTATGTAGTTTATTTTTCTATATTATTCTTTGAGGTATGGGTCACTACTGCGAAACTTTATGAAACCTGATGAAGGATCTACTCCAGAACAAATCCATATTTTTAAACAAAACCCCATGCTTTTGAAATATATTATATTTATCATATGCTATAGTTTGAATATTTGTCCCCTCCAGACTTCATGTAGAAATTTGACCCCCAGTGTTAGAAACAGGGCTTAAAAGTGGGTGTTTGGGGGTCTGGTGTGGTGGCTCATGCTTGTGATCCCAGCACTTTGAGAGACTGAGGCGGGAGGATCACAAGGTCAGGAGATCGAGACCATCCTGGCTAACACGATGAAACCCCATCTCCACTAAAAATACAAAAAAATTAGCCGGGGCTGGGTGCCGTGGCTCACGCCTGTAATCCCAGCACTTTGGGAGGCCGAGGTGGGTGGATCACGAGGTCAGGAGATGGAGGCCATCCTGGCTAACACGGTGAAACCCTGTCTCTACTAAAAAATACAAAAAATTAGCCGGGCGTGGTGGCGGGCGCCTGCAGTCCCAGCTACTCAGAAGGCTGAGGCAGGAGAATGGCGTGAACCCGGGAGGCAGAGCTTGCAGTGAGCCGAGAATGTGCCAGTGCACTCCAGCCTGGGCGACAAAGCGGGACTCCGTCTCAAAAAAAAAAAAAAAAAAAAAAAAAAAAAAATTAGCTGGGCGTGGTGGTGGGCACCTGTAGTCCCACCTACTTGGGAGGCTGAGGCAGGAGAATGGCGTGAACTCGGGAGGCAGAGCTTGCAGTGAGCAGAGATCGCGCCACTGCATTCCAGCCTGGGAAACAGAGTGAGACTCAGTCTCAAAAAAATTAAAAAATAAAATAAAAAGTGGGTCTTTGTGTCATGGGAGTAGATTCCTCATGAATAGATTGATGCCCTTCCTAGAAGGTGAGTGAATTCTCACTTTATTAGTCCCCACAAGAACTGATTGTTAAAAAGAGCCTGGCGTCTGCCCCGTCCTGCCTCCTCATAGATTTAATAAAATTAAAGTTATCAGCTATTTATCCTTTTTCCCTCTTCCTCTCACTATATGTGTATGTGTATGTGTATATGTGTATATACACACACACAAGCACACACACACAGCAGATACCAACATTTGAAGATACCCAAGTTTCTTAAAATAATATATATATTATTTTATAGTTTATAAATACTTTATACTTTATATACTTTATATTTTATATACTTACATACTTTATATACTTTATATATATACTTTATAAATAAAGTAATATATATATCTACACACATTGTCTTAAGTCATCTATAAATAACTTATAATACCGAACACAATGTAAATATTATGTAAAAAAGTTGTTATACTGTATTGCTCAGAGAAAAATGGCCAAAAACCATCTGTAACTGTTCTGAATATTTTTGACCCCACAGTTGGTTGCATCCATAGATCCAGAACCAACAGATAGAAAGGATTGACTGTGTATGTTCATGTATTTTCCTTATTTAATATTACTCTCAAGTTCACCCACATGTTCAAGAGTCTTCACTTGCTGCCAATCTCCAAACTAGCTGTATTACACCTGCCTTCGCATCAACGCCTTTATTTTGAAAATAATAAATTAAAAAATAAAAATAAAAACTTTAATCAACATTAAGATCACTTAACTATTATAGAACAAACTCTTTACATTTTGTTCTATGTCTTGTTTTATAATTGATTTAGTCTTTTGTGTTTTAGGTTCAATTGAAATGGTATTATGAGCATCTTTGTGGATTTTAAAATTTTCAAGTATATTTTCCCTCAGCTGTCACTATTAAAGACATCTGAAACATTACTCTTGATTACCCATGCTCTAAAATATTTCCCTTATCTTGACTTCTGTGGCTTAATTAAATTAATTAATTTATTTACTCACAGTACATTTTTACTAAGACATGGCTTTATTTTATATGTACTCTGCAATCAATGTTATGCCTTTACATTTCATCTCTTTTTACAATTAGTCTTTGCAGAAGCTATTGTTTATTTGCTTTTTCTTCCATTGTCATAATTTTAATGAGCAGTTTTATTTATTCAGAATACCATTAATGGGTATCAATCAAATGCAAATATACATAATTAATAACTGTTGAATTTTGTCAAATGTTTTTTCTGAGTTTATTGAGATTATTTTTTTCTTTTTTAAACTGTTAATGTGGTAAATACTCTCTATTGCTTTTTCATTGTTGAACCAGTTATACTATCGTATGATAAATCTCATTTGATCATGATGTAGTTTCTGTTCAATTATTATGGATATATTTTGTTAATTATTTTATATTTATATTCATGAAGGTTATTATTCTGTAGTTCACCTTTATTGTATTTATCTGATTTGGGTGTTCAGATAATACTGATCTCATACAATGACTTGGAAGCTGATTCCTCTTTTTTTTTTCAGGAAGAGGTGGTGTCACTTTGGTAATATTTTCTCCTTAAGTATTTGTAGAATTTGCCCAAAAAATCACTTGGGTCTATTGTTTTCTTTTTTGATGGGTTATAATTACAAATTTAAATTATTTAATAGAATTATCTCGATTGAGTGTTAGTAGCTTTTGTCTATTCTCTGCATCTGGTTTCATTATTTTCTCTAATTTTTTTCTGTTTTTAATTCCATTGATTTGTGCTGTTAAAATTACTTCTTTCTTTCTGCTTGCTTTAGGTATAAATTGTCCTGTTTTCTTTTGATTTGTAAAGTGGAAATCCAGGTTACTGAGTTCACTAAGATCTTTCTTCTTCACTAATATGGGCATTCAATGCTATAAATTTTTCACTGAGTACTATGTTAGATGCATCCTACAGATTTTATATACTGTGTTGTTTATCCCACTACTTTCAAAATATAATTTAATTTTTTCAGATATTTTCTTTGTGTTTTTTCTGTGTTATTAAAAAGTGTATTTTTCTCCAAATATTTTAGAACTTTTTCATATTGAATTCTATTTTAACCTTTTATGGTCTGAGAACCTACTGTGCATTAATTGCATTATTTATATTCTATTAAATTTGTAAACTTTTTAATGAGTCCAGATACAGGATATTTTGTTGAATATTCCTTGTCCACGTTCCATGAAGACAGCCAGCAACAAAGGGCATAGATGAGACTACAATCTCCAGCCCAGGAAACTCTGCCTCATGACTCAACAAAAGAAGACACTTGATCAAAGTGGTCATTCAACAGCAGAAGGCTGTAGGAGGTAGGTGCCACAGGTCATCTTTGCATGAACACCTTGCCAGCTTTCACATATGGCTGAGATATCTGTTTGGGACCTCCACCATTCAGGACAAGCAGTGCTCTAATTATTTGCTAGAGCTGATGGGAAATCTGGGCTTAAGGCACCATCTGGTAGTGAAAAAGAGATGACCTAGTAAGAAATTAAAAAAAAAAGAAAGATAGCCAACAAGTAAATTAAAAGGAATGTCTAACCAAATATAGACAATATAAAACAATACAAGCCAGACAGAGAAGACTAGAATAAATAACTAATCCTCTAATGCAAAGACATAGGCATACACCCACAAGAAACAATAGCAAACAGGGAACCATGGCCTTTCCAAACAGAAAAAAAAAAAAAACAAGGAACGAATGACTGACCCTAGGGAGATGGCAGCACATGAGCTCTCTTGTCAAGAATTCAAAATAGCAGTTTTAAGGAAACTCAGTGATCCCCAAGGTAGCATAAAAAAGAAAATCAGAAAAATATCAGAGAATTTTAATAAAGAGTTCGAAATAACAATACAAACATTAAACAGAAATCCTGGAATTCAGAAATACATTTGCTGAGCTGAGAAGTTCACTGGGGGCTATCAACAGTAGAATGGATCAAGGAGAGGAAAGAATCAGTAAGCTCAAATACAGGCCTTTTGAAAATATATGAGTAGAAAGAAAATGAAAATAATTAAAGTTCATCTACAAGATGTAGAAAATTACTTCAAAAGACCAAATTTAAGAATTATTGGGAATTAGGCATGCACACAGGGTAGTAGCTTATTCAAAGAAATAATAACAGAAAACTTTACGAAACTTAAGAAAGAGATGAAAATTCAGACACAGGAAGGCCAGATAACATAAAAAAATCAACACAAATCAGACTACACCAAAGCATATAATAATTAAACTCTCAAAAGTCAAGAACCAAGAGAGAATCCTAAAAGAAGCAAAATAAAGAAAACAAATAACATATAAAGAAGCACTAATTCATCGTGCAACAGACTTCTTAACAGAAACCATACAGGCCAGGAGGGAGAGGGATGACTTTTTCCAAGAGCTAAATGAAAAGAAAAGGGAAGAGAAGGGAAGGGAAGGAAAGAGAGCCATGTCATCTAAGAATACTGTATCTAGCAAAAGTTTCCTTCAAACATGAAGAAGTGAGAAAAATCTTTCCAAGAGAAACAAAGACGGAGAATTTACTACTACCAGACCCATCTTACAAGATATGCTAAGGGTAGTCCCTCAATCTGAAAGGAAAAAAAATTACTGCAGAAAGAATATATTTGAAGGTATAAAACCCATTGATAAAAGTAAGTACACAGAGAAGCTCAAAATACTATAATACCATCATACTGTAATTTTGTTGTGCAATTTACACAAAACTGTATTATAAAGTCTAGATGACAAATACATTAAAAACAATAATAGCTACAGCAACCAGTGAAGAGATAGAACAATTTATAAAATTTTATAAATTGAAATAAGAAGCCAATATATGAGGAAAATTGATTTTAAAATTGAGATTTTTTAGCTTATTTTTTGTGTCTATTCTTTTTGTGTGATCAAAGACATGTCATCGTCTCTTAAAAATAACTTGTTATATTTGTAAGTTTTTTTGTAAGATTCATGGTGACCACAATAGAAAAATCTATAACATATTCACTAAGAATAAAAATCAATGAATTGAAACATACTGCCAGAGACAACCACTTAGTCACAAAGGAAACAATAAAGAAGATAAAGGAAGAGAAGAGTTATAAAACAACCAGAAAACAAGCAACAAAATGGCAGTAGTAAGTGCTTAGCTATCAATAATAACATTGAATGTAAATAGACTCACTTGTCTAATTTTAAGACATAGATGAATGAATAAATAAAGAAACAAGATCCAAGTATATGCTGCCTACCAGACAGCCACTTAACCTATAAAGACACACATGGAATAAAAGTGAGGGGATAACAAAAATATTCCATAAAAATGAAAACCAAAATAAGCAGGAGTAGCTATATTTATATCAGATAAAATGGACTACAGGTCAAAGATTGTAAAGAGATACAAAGAAAAGTCACTATATAATGATAAAAGGTTCAATTAAGAAGATATCACAATTATAAATAGCTGTGCACCTAACATCTAAGCACCCAAACATATAAGGCAACCATTAGTAGATGTAGAGAGAGATGGATTGCAATATAATAATAGTAGTGGACTTCAGCACCCCACTGTCATTAATGGAGAGATCATCTAGACAGAAAATCAACAAAAATTTAAGGTTAAGCTACACCCTAGACTAAATAGGCCTAATTGACATTTACAAAACCTTCCACCCTACTGCTGCAGAATACAAATTCTTCTTATTAGCACATGGAACATTTTCTGGAATAAAACATATGCTAGGCCACAAAACAACCTCAAGTCAAAAAATTAGACATTATAACAAGTATAACTTCTGACATCAATGGAATAAAACGAGCAATCAATAACGATAGGAACCTTAGAAACTCCACAAACACTCAGACATTAAATGATATGCTCCTAAACAATAAATAGGTTTATGAAGAAATTAAAAATAAAATTTAAAAATATCTGAAAACAGATGAAAATGGAAAGATAACAAAATCTCCAGGATACAGCAAAATCAGTACTGAGAGAAGTTTAAAGCAATAAACAACTACATAAAAAAGTATGAAGACTTCAAAAAAACTCAATGATGCACTTCGAGGAAGGAGAAAAGAATAAGCAGAGCCTGAAGTAATAGAAGGGAAGAAATAACAAGACTACAGCAAAAATAAATAAAATTGAAACTAAAAAAAAATACAAATAAATGAAATGAAAAGTTGATTTTGGAGGAAAGATAAACAAAATCAACAAACCTTTAGCCAGACTAAGAAAAAATAGAGAGAAGACACAAACAGGTAAAATTAGAAAAAAAAAGGAGACATAACAACTGAGACAACAGAAGTACAAAGAATTATCACAGGCTATTATGAACAATTATATGCCAGCAAATTAAAACCTAGAAAACACAGATACAGTCCTCAACAATACATTCTACCAAGATTAAACCATGAAGAAATATACAACCTCAACAAAGCAATAATGAGAAATAAGGTCAAAGCTGTGATAAAGTGTCAAAGAAAAACCTGGGTCCTGATGACTTCACTGCTGAATTGTACCAAATATTTAAAGAACTTATACCAATTATATGCAAATGTCAAGAAAAAATGAAGAGAAAATATTTCAACTCATATTATGAGGCCAGCAATACATTGACACCAAAACTAAACAAGGGTAAACCAAAAAAGAAAACTGCAGGCAAATATTACTAATGAACATAGATGCAAATTTCTCAACAAAATACTAGCTAACAAAATTCTCAACAAAAAACATCATGGTACTGGCATAAAAACAGACACACAGACCGATGGAACAAAATAGAGTTAATTTAAATTAGGGTTATTTTCACATTTTTGCTATTATGAATAATTCTGCCATAAACTTTCTAGTATAAGCTTATATGTGAAGAATGTTTTCAGTTCTCTTTGGTATGTACCTAGAAATGGAATTGCTGGCTCATATGAAAACTCTATGTTTACCTTACTGAGAAATTATAAACTGCTTTCCAAAGCAGGTCCGTAAGTTTACATTTTCATCAGCAATGTTTAGTTCTAATTTTCCCACATCTTTGCCAACACTTAAAAAATATATAGCTATCATGGTGAGAGTAAGGTTGTTCTCATCATGGTTCTGGTTTGCGTTTTTCCAATGACTAAGGACTAATGACTTTGAGCACCTTCTCATGTGCTTCTTCACCATTAGTATTCTTTGGAGTAATGCTTAGTGAATTCTTTGGAGTAATGTCTAGTAATGCCTAGCCCTTTGCCCATTCTGTAACCATGTAGTTGTTTTGTTGTTAAATTGTAAGAATTCTTTATATATTCTAGATTTATAATTTACAGATGTTTTCTTTCATTTTGTAAAAAAAAACTTTCTTAATTGTGTCCATTGAATCACAGAAACATTTAATTTGAAGTCCAAACTATCTATTTTTTCAGTTGCTTGTTATTTGTGTCATATCTTAGAAACCATTGCCTAATGCAAATCTACAATGATTTATACCTTTTTGGAGAGTTTTACAGTGTGAGATCTTGCAATCTAGTCTTTGATTTAGTTTGATTTCATTTTTAAGTGGTATAAAAGAGAAGTACAACTTCATTCTTTAACTGTGAATATCCAATGTTCGAGCACCACTGCTTGAAAAGACTATACTTTCACCAAGGAAAGGTGTTGGCATCCTTCTAGAAAATCAGTTGACCGCAGAGATACAAATTTTCTAGAAAATCAGTTGACCACAGAAATATGAATTTATTTCTGGACTTTTGATTCCATTCCATTAACCAATATGCCTATCCCTGTGCCATTAGAAGATAAGGTTGATAACTGCAGCTTTTGTAACAGGTTTTGAAATCAGAAATGTGAGTCTCCAGCTTTGTCCTTACTTTCCAAGATTATTTTGGCTATTCTGGGATGCTTCATTTGCATTTTAATTTTAGGAGTAACTTGTCAAATTCTGCAGAAAATTCAGCTGGTATTTGGAGAGGAATTACACAGAATTTGCACATCAACTTGGGGAGTACTGCTGTCTTACTCATATTGAGTCTTCTGGTACATGAACAAGTTCTATCATTCTATTTCTGTCTTTAATTTCTTTCAGCACTTTACACATGTCAATTTATTGTCTTCTGGCTTGTATGGTTTCTGAAAGGACAACTGCTCTAATTCTTATTGGAGATTCTTTATATGAGATGACTCTCTTTCCCCGTTTGCATTTAAAATTTCCTATTTCTAATTGCATCTAGAAGTTTGAATATGATATGCCCCAGAATGTCTTATTGTCAGACAATTTTAACATCTGTGTCATTTGATTGCTTTGTCTCTTGGTATTGCGTTTATTTTTTTATGTTTGATGTGGCTCACACTTCTTTGTTAAAAATTCGACATTTTGTATATGACAGTAGAGACTGGGGTGAATATGTTTATATATCTGATAATAGCCATGTCTTTTCTTCTCCCAGGTCTTTATGAGGAATAAGTTAATATAACTAGCAGCTGTGCTGGGTTTGAGGTTTCTTGTTCCTATGGTGGACCTCAGTACCTCAGAGGTTTCAAATTCCCTTACCAATGCCTTGTGCTTAGGATGTGGCCTGGTTTGCCAGAGGTTTCTGTTATTCGTTTTTTTCATGTCTACTCCAAAGTGAGATTCAATATCCTTTCTGTCCTGCACTTTTGAAAGGGTCAGACTGTTAAAATTTACTTACTGCTGGACATTTGTTAGCCTAGTTACGTGTGTGGTGGGGTAGACTATATTCTGTTTTTCTGATTAAGTCTTAGCCATAGGCAAGCATAGTGTCATTGAGTCTCATGGTGCAACATTCTCAGTACTTCTGAGCCACACCTATATCTACTCCTTCTCTGGGAGTAGAGGTACTATTTCCTGTTTCCTTTCTCCTGTTGCAATGGATTTTCGCCAATGTCCTAGCGGTTACAGTTGGTGTTGTCCTTTACCCCACAGGTCAAATATTTGTCCTACTGGAGAGATAAGGAAGAAAAGTCTCAGTAGGATTGCATGTCTATACCACAGCACCTTCTTTTATTCTCCACAATTTTATCCATAAGGGAGACTTTTTGAGGGCTCTGTCAATATTTTTTGTCAATGTGGTGGTTTTGGGAAGAGAGACTACAAAGGAATATAGACTTCCCTTATATTTTCAGGCCCCAAGAGCTTCATCTTCTCTTATCAGTGAATATTCAGTCTCTACTTACTTGCCAGTCACCTTACTTGAATTATTTTGACTGGTTTCCTGGTGAATCTTGCCTTGGGTAAGTGAGTAATTTTGTCTCATTTCTCCTTGCAGGTGCCAGTCTCATTTTAGATTGCATATTACCTGCAATCTCAGAAATCTGATATGTTCAAGAAAAGCTGCAGGCTTGCAGTTTCTCCAGCTTGTTTTTATTGTATACTTTAGGTCAATGCATTTTTCAAATCTCCACATGATTCTGAATAAAGCAAAAACTCTTTATTATGGTTTCATTATCCTTAATTTCTCTATGTCCACTATTTTGTCAACATCAATCAATCTAGGGAATATATTTTAATACAAGACCGTTGATATGGTTTAGATATTTGTCCCCTGCAAATCGTATATGGAAAGGTAATCCCCTATGTTGGAAGTGGGGCCCAGTGGGAAGTGTTTGGATAGGGAGGATCCCTCATGAATGGCTTAGTGCCCTCCTTATAATGAGTGAGTTCTCTTTCTATTAGTTCACATGAAAGCTAGTTGTTTAAAGAGCCTAGTACATCCTCCCTTCTGTTTCTCACTCCCACTGTCACCATGTGACACACCTGCTCTTCCTTCACCTTCTGCCATCACTGGAAACTTTCTGAGGCCCTTGTCAGAAGCAGATGCTGGCACCACACTTCCTGTAAAACTTGCAGAACCGTGATACAGTGCTCTTTTCTTTTTAAATTTCCTAGTCTCAGGTATTTCTTTAGGGTGATGCAAAAATGGCTTAACACTATTTAAAATAAAATCTTATCTAATCCATGAATGTCTAATAATTATATTTGTTTATATAAATGGAATAGGCATAATAAATATGTTCTCAAGTATATAAAGTCTTAAGAAAAGGAGTGTATTTATTGCTTATTTGACAGTATTCAGTGGAGGCATATGACAGGACGTTGCTCTTCTCCACAGTCATCTGATGTCCTAGGTTTTAACACCTGGTTTGCAAGGTCATCCTAGATATTGATTCCTATTTATCCAATTAAAAAGGGGAAGATCATGGGGTCGTTTGTATAAAAAACTTTAACAAATCAACCCCAGAAGTGAAACATACCACTCACTAAGATCCCATATGCTATAATTTAGTCACATTGATGTACCTGAATGTAATGAAATGGGAGAAATGTAGTCTAGCCCTGTACCAGGAAGAAGAGATGGTAGAGTTAGATATGAAGCTAGCATCGTCTAGCAAAAAACAGAAAGGATACATATGACACACCTATTTGAAGGATAAATAGAAAGTCCAATTTACTTTAGAGCAGTTTCAACCCAAGGGCTCAGAAACCTCTAAAAACAATCTCTCTAAATATGATAAGCACAAAATATTATCCACACATTTGGGGAAAAAAACCCATGAAATTCTTCACTAATGAAAACAAATGCAATATATTTTAAGTAAAGATTATCTTGATTTCACATAAAAATTAATTGCAATTTTAGAGAAAATGAGCTATGATTTTGACAATTCCTTTTTAAGTCTTTGGTCACCAAAAAATAAAGTTAAATAGAATACATTTATGTGTTCAAATATGCAAATGGTTATTCCTTAACTCTGTTTATTCAAGATAATGAAGTGGACCAAACTATAATTTTATCTGAAATTTAATTTGGAAATTTCCTTTCTGTCTTCTCTCTCTTATTGGAGTAACATATATGTAGCCTTCAGTCATACTTCACCAGTGGTTCTCTAATCAATGCTCATAACCGTCACTTGGGGTATTTGTTTTAAACATAGATCCCTGGTGGCTGGGCACGGTGGCCCAAGTCTGTAATCCCAGCATTTTGGGAGGCTGAGGCAGATTGATTACTTGAGGTCAGGAGTTCAAGACCAGCCTGTTCAACACGGTGAAACCCCATCTCTACTAAAAATGCAAAAAATAGCCAGGCATGGTGATGTGCATCTGTAGTCCCAGCTCTTCGGGAGGCTGTGGCAGGAGAATCACTTGAACCCAGGAGGTGGAGGTTGCAGTGAGCCAAGATCTTGCCACTGCACTCCAGCCTGGGTGACAGAGTGAGACTCTGTCTCAAAACAAAAAGCAAAAAACAAAAGTAGATCCCTGGGACCTTCAGTCAGACTTCGATTCATGTGAATGATGTGGAATCTAGTAATCTACATTTTACTCACACCCACCAGACAAATCTATTTTAGGTGATGCATACTACATAACTTGAGAAATAAGAAAAATGCAGGGTGAATATTCTTTCTACTCTCTTCTGAATGGGTAAGATATTTTCAGAAATGAAAGCATTAGTTTAACCAGACACATTCAGATAGCCAGAGCTTTGTAAAACCATTCTCTCTCTCTTTGCCCAGTCCCTTGTTTTTTTTCCCCCTACATGGACAGGGAAAATTCCCTAAAACAATAGCTGAAGTAGGGTCACCTAGCGTATCTACAACCTTGGCGCCTGGTAAAAATCTAGCACATTTTTGATTAATGAAAATAATGCTCTAATTTGGGTTAGAAAGTGTTATTTAGTAGGATTGTGGTTAATGATTTGATCTGTGTTTATGTTTATATTTTTTTTCTGCAATGATTTTAACTAGCTATTTAGGAGATTATGACAAAAAGTATTTCATATAAATAAGGAACTACAAAATTTAAGGCTTACTAGTTTTTAGTGTTTCTAAATACTCAATATCAGAGAGACAAGAAATCATTATATTTATAAATATTGATGGCAGTCAGAAAATTTTTACCAGGCTTGTCTTTACAATTTAAAAATGCCTATTATTATTCTATACAAATAAAAAAAGGAGAATTACATTTTTGAACCTTTCTAGATAATGAGCTCTGTTTTTCTAATGGAAATCTTTCTTGCCGAGAGGTCTATAGTATTCTAATTTTCTCAGGGACTTCGTTATTTAGCTTGCAGTGGTTAAACCTTCAATGTCAGTTACAATTTATCAATTTTAATTCTTGACCTGTTGTTCACAAATTAGTAGTATGCAGATAGTGAACATTTCTTTTCAGCTTCACTTTTTTTGACAGATGAGAATACAATAGTATTCCCTGAGTTTGGCAGATAAGAATACCATAATATTCTCTAGTAAGTTCTCTGAGTATTTTTTTTCCTTTCTTTCAGTTTCATTCTTTTGCTTTGCATTTTTAAATGTCTATAACAGCTGCCATTAATTTCCTGCTTGTTGGTTAATATTTTTCAACTCTCATAATTAGTATTATAAATACAAGTTATGAGATGATTATTATTATATAGCTATATATCTTACATAAAACTTTTATTTGCAAAAATAACATTTATAATTATGCTTTTAAGACTGTATTGTATTTTTTAAAATTTTACATTTCTGGGGCACATGTGCAGTTTTGTTATACAGGTAAACGTTTGTCATGGGGATTTGTTGTACAGATTGTTTCATCACACTGGTATAAGACCAGTACCCATTAGTTCTTTTTCCTGATCCTCTCCCTCCTCCTACCCTCCATCCTCCAGGAGGCCCTAGTGTGTGTTGTTCCCCTCTATGTGTCCATGTGTTCTCATCATTTAGCTCTCATTCGTGTGAGAACATGAGATACGTGGTTTTCTGTTTTCATGTTAGTTTGCTAAGGATAATGTCCTTCAGTTCTATCCATGTTGCTGCAGAAGACATTATTCTGTTCTTTTATATGGTTGCATAGTATTTTATGGTATGTGTACCACACTTCCTTTATTCAATCTATCATTGATGGGCATTTAGGTTGATTCCATGTTTTTGCTATTGTGAATAGTGCTGCAGTGAACATACACATGCATGTATCTTTATATTAGAACGATTTATATTCCTTTGGGTATATACCTAGTATTGGATTGCTGGGTCAAATGATAGTTCTCTCTTTAGGTCTTGAGGAATCACCACACTGTCTTCCACAATGACTGAACTAATTTACACTCCAACCAACAGTGTATAAGCATTCTTTTTTCTCCACAACCTCACCAGGATCTGTAAGTTTTTGGCTTTTTGACTTTTTAATAATAGCCATTCTGACTGGTATGAGATGGTATCTCATTGGGGTTTTGATTTGCATTTCTTTAATAATCAGTGCTGTGGAAACTTTTTGTCATATGATTGTTGGCTGCATGAATGTTTTCTTTTCAGAAGTGTCTGTTCATGTCCTTTGACCACTTTTTTATAGGGTTGTGTTTTTTTTTTTTCTTGTAAATTTGTTTAAGTTCTTTATAGATGTTGGATATTAGATCTTTGCCAGATGCATAGTTTGCAAAAATCTTATCCCATTCTCTAGGTCATCTGCTCATTCTATTGAGTTTCCTTTGTAGTGCAGAAGCTCTTTAGCCTAATTAGATCACATTATTCCATTTTTGCTTTTGTTGAAATTGCTTTTGGCACAATTGCTTTTGGCACCTTTGTCATGAAATCTTTGCCCATGCCTATGGCCTGAATGATATTGCCAAGGTTCTCTTCCAGGATTTTTATAGTTTTGGGTTTTACATTTAGGTCTTTAATCCATCTTGAGTTATTTTTTGTGTATGGTTTAAGGAAGAGGTCTAATTTTAATCTTCTGCATATGGCAAGCCAGTTATCCCAGCACTATTTATTGAATAGGGAATCCTTTCTCCGTTGCTTGTTTTTCTCAGGTTTGTCAAAGATCAGGTAGTTGCAGGTGTGTGGCCTTATTTCTGAGTTCTCTATTCTTTTCCATTAATCTGTCTGTTTTTTTTACCAGTACCATTCTGTTTTGGTTACTATATCCCTGTGGTATAGTTGGAGTTGGGTAGCATGATCCCTCCAGCTTTGTGTTTTTTGCTTAGGATTGACTTGGCTATTTGGGCTGTATTTTGGTTCCATATAAATTTTAAAATAATTTTTTCTAGTTCTGTGAAGAATGTCAATGCTAGTTTAATAGAAATAGTATTGAATCTACAAATTGTGTTGAGCAGTATAGCCATTTTTATGATAGTGATTCTTCCTATTCATGAGAAATGGGATGTTATTCCATTTGTTTTTGTAATCTCTTATTTCTTTGTGCAGTGTTTTGTAGTTCTTATAGAGAGCTTTCACCTCCCTAGTTAGTTGTATTTGTTTGGTATTTTTAATAAAAGAATTAAAACTTTAAGTACCTAGTGCTTCAAGATTTAGAAGTGCTAAAAACTCCCTTTAACATTCTTCTTATTTTGAAAATTTATTTTTAAGTTTTAACTTTTAAAATAAAATTTTACTACATTTTAGTTAATACACATCATACATAGAATTTATTGATAATATATGAGCATATTTCTGGCTTTGAGTATAGCACATCTGCATAAACACACACGCACACGCACACTTTACCCTGAATGCCAAAAGAATAATCTGAGAACTATTATTAAGTAGAAAAATATTAATGCTTGCAAAGTGATTAGAAAAGTGCTTAACAACACTAAGTAAATGTGTGTTAGTATTATTCATTTCAGAGACGTTTGTGCACATACATTTTAAAATATGATAAGGAGTTAATGGTATATTCCTCAAAGAAGTAATAGCTGTTATCACCCATTTCAATGTAATAAGAAATAAAGAATGAATAGGCAGGAGTAGAATGTAACTAGTATAACTTTTGATTGTCCCTATTCTCAATTCTTTATTCAATACTTTTTCATCTCACAATTACTGGTATCTCTAGTCTTTTCTTAATTTTATTTATTTTTAAAAATCACTTTGGCATTTTATTTTCTTTTTCCTTTTTATTTATATTTGGAATATTGTAAGCATGTTAGTATTATGTTTATTAATTGATATGGTTTAGCTGTGTCCCCACCCAAATCTCACCTTGAATTCTAGTTACCATAATCCCCACATGCCATGGGAGGGACCTGGTGGAAGGTAATTGAATCATGGGGGCAGGTTTTCCTCATGCTGTTCTTGTGATAGTGAATAAGTCTCATAAGATCTGATGGTTTTATAAAAGGCAGTTCTCCTGCGTATGCTCTCTTGGCTGCCGTCATGTAAGACGTGTCTTTGCTCCTCCTTCACCTTCCACCATGATTGTGAGGCCTCCCCAACCATGTGGAACTGTGACTCCATTCAACCTCTTTTTCTTTGTAAATTACCCAGTCTCATGTGTTTTTTCATAGCAGTATAGAAACGGACTAATACATTGATAAAATCTTGTTCTGCTATTTTAAAAAATATTTTTAATTATTTAAATTATAGTTAAGTCCTGAATAATATCAACAACAACAGCAAAACTTCTTTACAGACAATTTAGAGGAGGAAATTAAGCAGAATTCTTCTGCATTTAAAACAGTATCTGGCACAGGATGTTCTATAAGTTTTTTTTTCAAATTATTGACTACAAATTTTCCATATCACCATCTAAATAGAAGATTTTGTCATTTGTCACTAGTGGAATTATTCCAGTGGCAGACAGTTTCTGACATGAAGATGACTCAAAGTGATAAAGCTGTCTAAATCACTGATGTCAATCAGCATCATTATGGGATCTGTCTAGATCTGAAAGCTAAACAGTATCACTTTAAGCAAGGATTTTCTTCAGAATGTAATGGAAATGGATATCACATGCCTAGGAGAGCTTTTTGCCAGGCAAAATGATTGCCACTGGGTTTGTGGGTTGCAGCCGGTTTTCCCGTTGATACAATTAAGCTGTGTTTATTTCCTTTGTTACAATGTTACTGCCGTATTTCTTCTTAGGAAAAAAACAAAGAAAAAACAACAATCCCACTAGACCTTAGAGAGCAAACATTGTTTCATTTATCTTCTACTTATTTATAAATATTAATTTTAGAAGAATTAGAAATTATGAAAAACTATTAAAAAAGAGAACATTCCACAGTTTAGACACATTATTAACATATTATAAACTTTGTTATATAACCCAACTTTTTAACAGTGTAGCTTTGTGTTATAGAGTGTGTTTAGGTCAGAAATGACACTTGGTTAGTCCTACTTGTGGAAAGATGAAAAAACCTTCCAGATACTTAGGGCAGTTTTCTGTCACTGAACACTTGTCAAAATTCTTTACTGTCATGTAGAGTTCTAGGGCAATGTGGCTGCTGTTTGAACCTAGGAACATTGTTTGGTTTGGGAAAGAATTGAGTCCCAGATCTGTCACCAATTAGAACTGTGACCTGGGGCGATATTTCAAATGTCTTAGTTTCTGTTATCTCAAAGAATAAGATAGGATTAATAAAGTCCTAATACATAGATTCTTCATGATTACATTAAAATATCAATATAAAGTGGTCAGTAAATGTGAATTGGCTTCATTCTCTTTTTTTTTGAAATTGACAGATAAAATTATATGTATTCTGTATTACATGACTTTTGAAGTACATATACATTGTGTAATGACTATATCTAGGTACTTAACATATGCATCACCTTACATAGTTATGGTTTCTATACTAAGAGCACTATATTCCCTTTGCATTTTTTCAAGAGTAAAATATATTAACTATAATAACACTGTTGTATAATATATCCCTTGAACTTTTTCCTCCAAACTGAATTTTTTAATCCTTGACCAATATCTCCCAAACTTCTTCTGCCAACCACTCCAGCCTCTGGTACCCACCATTCTAATCTCTACTTCTATGAGATCAACTTTTTTAGATTCCACATATGAATGAGATTATGTAATATTTGTCTTTCTACTCCTAGTTTATTTCACTTAACATAATGTGTTGTAGGTTCATTCATGTTATTGTAAATGATGAGGTTTTCTTCTTTTTCATGACTGAATAGTATTTCATTGTGCATATCACATTTTCTTTATCCATTCGTCTGTTAATGGACACCTAGATTGATACCATATCTTAGTTATTGTCATTAATGCAGCAATGAACATGGCAGTGCAGATATCTCTTTGACATACTTATGCATTTATTTTGGATATATATTCAGTAGTGGGAATGCTGCATCATATGGTAATTTTAATATTTAATTCTTTTTTAAGAAACCTCCCTACTGCTTTACATAATGTATTAATTTACATTCTCAGCAACAGTGTCCAATATTTTCTCCATATCCTCACCAATCCTTAACTTTTGTCTTCTTGATAAATACCCATTCTAAAAGGTGTGACATAATATCTGATTTACATTTCTCTGATAATTAGTGATGTTGAGCATTTTTTAATACACCTGTTGTTCATTTGTATGTCTTCTTTTGAGAAATATCTACTCAGATCCTTTGACCATTTTGAAACTGAATTACTTGGATTTTATTATTGAATTTCTTATTATGTTTGGGTCCCTTATATATTTGGATATCAACTCCTTATCAGATGTACAATTTACAAATATTTTCTTATACTCTGTAGGTTGTCTCTTAACTCTGTTGACTGTTTTCTTTGATGTACAGGTTTTTTAATTCAATTTAATCCAATTTGTCTATTTTATTTTTGTGCTTTGGGGGCTATATAAAAATCAGTCTTTAATCTATTTTCATTGGATTTTTGTATATGGTGGGAGATATGAGTCTAGTTTCATTTTTCTGCATATGTTATCTGTTTTTTCCAGCACTATTTATTGAAGAGACTGTCCTTTCCCCATTGTATGCCCTTGGCACCTTTGTCAAAAGTTAGTTGGCAATACTTAGTCAAAAAATCAAAAAGTAATAGAGGTTGGCATGGATGTGGTGAAAGAGGAACACTTTTACACTGTTGGTGGAAATGTAAACTAGTATAACCACTATGGAAATGTAAACTAGTATAACCACTATGGAGAACAATGTAAAGATTCCTTAAAGAACTAAGAGTAGATCTACCATTTGATCCATCAGTCCCACTACTGGGTATCTACCCAGAGGAAAAGATGTCATTATAGGAAAAAGATACTTGCACATGTATGTCATTAACAGCACAATTTGCAGTTGCAAAAATATGGAACCAGCCCAAATGCCCATCTGTCAATGACTGGATAATGAAATGTGGTATACATACACCATGGAACACTACTCAGCCATAAAAAGAAATGAAATAATGGCATTCACAGTAACATGGATGGAATTGAAGATCATTATTTTAAGTGAAGTAACTCAGGAATGGAAAACCAAACTTCATCTTCACTCATAAGTGGGAGCTAAGCTACGAAAATGCAAAGGGGTAAGTATAATGCAATAGATTTTGGGAACTTGAGGGAAAGGATGGGAGGGAGCTGATGGATAAATGACTACATATTGGGTACAGTGTGCACTGCTTGGGTTATGGGGTGCACCAAGATCTCAGAAATCATCACTAAAGAACTTATCCATGTAGCCAAACACCACCTGTTCCTCAATAACCTAGTTAAACAAAAAATAATAATAATAATTTAAAAGCCTGGATTTATTTCTTGGTTCTCTAGTCTGTTCCATTGGTCTACCTCTCTGCTCTTATGAAACAATTCTATTTTCATATTAGATCCGTGGTATATTTGAGTAGTATATGAAAATAGCTTTGTTGTGTGTGTGTGTGTGTGTGTGTGTATATATACATATATATTATATATAATCCGAGTCTCTCTCTGTTGCCCAGGCTTGAGTGCAGTGGCACCATCTTGGCTCACTGCAGCCTCGCCTCCTGGGTTCAAGCAAATTCTCCTGTTTCAGCCTCCAGAGTAGCTGGGATTACAGGTGTGTGCCATGACACCTGGCTAATTTTTGTATTTTTAGTAGAGATGGGGTTTCACCATGTTGGCCAGGCTGGTCTCAAACTCCTGCCCTCAAGTGATTAACCTGCCTTGGCCTCCCAAAGTGTTGGAATTACAGGCTACCATGCCTGGCTGCTTTGCAGTGTATTTTAAAATAAGTTAGGATAATGCCTCCAGCTTTGTTACTCTTAATTTTTGCTTTAGATTGCTTTTGCTATTTGGACTCTTGTATGATTACATATAAATTTTAGAATCTTTTTTCTATTTCTGTGAAAAATATCATTGGTACTTTGATAGGGATTACATTCAGTCTAAAGGTTTCCTTAGGTAGCATGGTCATTTTAACAATATTAACTCTTCCAGTCAATGAACACAGAATATTTTTTATTTATTAGTGTCTTCTTTAATTTCTATCATCAACGTTTTATAGTTTTTGTTGTTGAGATCTTTCATCTTCTTGGTTAAATTTCTTCTTTAGTATTTTACTTTTGTAGCTGTTGTAGGTGGGATATTAAAATTTATTTTTCAGATGATTCATAGTGTATAAAAGTGCTACTGATTTTTGCATATTGATTTTGTATCCTGTAACTTAATTGAATTCGATCATTAGTTCCAACAGTTTTTGGTTTTAGTCTTATAGGTTTTTCTATATATAAGTTCATATTGCCTTTATTTTTCTAATTATTTTTATTTTATTTTATTTTGTTTTATATTATTTTATTTTTTGAGATGGAGTCTTGCTTTGTCTCCCAGGCTAGAGTGCAGTGGTGCAATCTTGGGTCATCACAACCTCCACCTCCCTGGTTCAACTGATTCTTCTGCCTTGGCCTCCCAAGTAGCTGGGACTACAGGCATGCACCACCAGGCCCAGCTAATTATTGTATTTTTAGTAGAGACGGGGTTTCACCATGTTGGCCAGGCTGGTCTCGAACTCCCAGCCTCAAGTGATCCACCCACCTTGGCCTCCCAAAGTGCTGAGAATACAGGCATGAGTCATTGCACACAGCCGATAATGTCTTTAAACAGAGAATATTTAACTTCTTTCTTTTCAAATAGGATGCATTTATTTTTTTCTTTTGCCATACTGCTCTGGCTAGGACTTCCAGTACTCTGTTGAACAGGAGTGGTGAGAATGGGCATCCTTGTCTGTTTCAGATCTTAGAGGAAAAGCTTTCAGCTTTTCCCCATGGAGTATAGTGGTAGCTGTGGATTTGTCATGCATAGTCTTCATTGTGTTAAGGAACATTTGTTGTATGCTTAATTTGTTGAGAGTTTTTGTATAAAGGCATGTTGAATGTTTATAAATGCTTTTTCTAGATCTGTCGAACTAATCATATAGTTTTGGTGCTTCCTTCTGTTAATGCAGTATATCACACTTACTGATGTGCATATGCTGTACCATATCTACATCTCTGGAATAAATGCCACTTGGTCATGGTGAGTGACCTGTTTAATATGCTGTTGAATTATCTTTGCTAGCTTTTGTTGAGATCCTTTGCATCTACATGCATCAGGAATATTGGCCTGGAGTTGTCTTATTTTTAGTATCCTTGCCTGACATTGCTATCAAGGTAATGATGGTCTCATAAAATGAGTCTGGAAGTATTCTCACATCTTAAATGGCCTGGAAGAGTTTGAGAATAATTGGTATTCATTCTTTAGAATTTTTATAGAACTCAGCAGTGAAGCTATCAGGGCCTGGGTTTATCTTTGGTGGAGAACTTCTTATTATTGTTTCAACAATCCTTACTTGTTATTGGTCTGCTCAGGTGTTCTAATTCTTTGTAATTCAATCTTGGTAGATTGTATGTCAAGGAAGTTACTCATTTCTTCTAAGTTACCCAATTTTTTGGTGTATGACTATTCATAAAAATCTCTTATGATCCTTTATATTTCTGTTGTATAAGTTGTAATATTTCCTTTCTTATTTCTAATTTTATTTGTATCTTCTCTCTTATTTCCTTCGGTAAGCTAGCTAATAGTTTGTCAATCTGGTTATCTTTTCAAAATAAAAACCTCTTGTTTATCTTTTCTATTGTTTTTCAAGTCCCTATTTCATTTATTTCTCATCTGACCTTTATTTCCTTCCTTCTCCTAACTGTGGGCTTAATTTCTTTTTGTATTTTTCTAGTTCTTTGAGGTATAACATTAGGTTGCTTATTTGAGAATTTTCTTTTTTTGTTTTTTGATGTAGGTGTTCATTGCTATAAGCTTTACATTTAGAGCTGATTTTCCTATGCCCTCTATGTTTTCATATGTTGTGTTTCTTTTCACATTCGTTTTAAATTTACCTTTTAATTTTTCTTTTAATATTTTCATTGACCTATTGATGATTGAATTATTATTTTTACTTGATTTGAGTAGGCCACAGGACTTTAGAAAAAAAAATTAGCACCCAAAATCTTCACAAAATAATCTTACTCTTAATTATTGTAATGCACTATTTTCTATTTGATACCTTTATTTTAACTAAAATTTCTGATAATGATCCACAAAATTGATTCCACGCCTGTTAATATCTTATAACCCACACATTGTAAAGCAGTGTTTTAGAAAAACTGTGCTTTATAGTGGGGGCTAGAATATGGAAGTCTGTCTTGGAAAGAACACATCAAGAAAGAGAAGAGCAGTAAATCTCGGGTATTTAGAGATCAAGTGTAATGACATAGAGGCTCATTGTAATGAGCACAGGGGTAAAAAGGTTATTGGTGTCTACAATAATGGGAACCCATTTGCTTTAGGACCAGGCTCAACAAAGCAAAAGGACATTATGAGAAATGAACATGGAAGCTCTGCGCCAGTGCAGAAGCAGTTCTGATAATGATTGAGAATCTGGGGATTTTTCCTTGGCTTTTCAGGCACTCCTACAGAATTTAATTGTTGAGAAGGCTACTGGGTAAACTCTAGACTTTTGCCACTCATATTGCTGGAAGCATTTTTGGAATTGAACTATAAATTTACTGTATGTTACTGTACTATACTATATTATACCATACTAAATACTTAATACCTTAACATACCCGTAGAGAAGGAAGAAAGTTTGCTGAATAAATAAATAAATATTTAAACACCACACACACACACACCTGAACATTTAAAAAAGTTTATTTACCAATAAAAGTAAACATTTCACATATAATGATGTATTATTCAGTATTGTAGTAATGTATAAATATGTAGTAAATATACATAGTGAATATATAATGTAGTTACGCAAATGCTGTTGTTTCTTATTCATTCTTTTTCTAGTTTTTTCATGTTAATACAGTGATATCATGCATTTCCTTTGAGATAAAATTTTGTGTTTTTACTCTGAGAAAATCTAACAATTTCTAAGCCAATTGAAAATCAGGTTTAGACCATTTTCCTGTTTTGTTTTGTTTCCCATTAAACGTGGTTTTATCACTTAATTGAATGATGTGTTTCATTGACTTATTCATATAATTAAGGTCAATTTGTGTAGCACTTATAGCACTTATACGTAATTGGGTACCATAAGAATAATGTAAGTGAAGAGAAAGGAAGGAAGGAAGAGAAGGAGAGAGGGAGGGAGGAAGGAAAGGAAGAAGAAAGGGAGGACTTGGCACAGGGATAATTACAAAGCAACATATATTTGTTGGACTCTAATTGCAATCTCAGCACAGATATTAGTTCTTTGAGTCTGACCGTTGACCTGATTACTGTCATTGTATTAACTGATAGTTAAGACACATGTGTTCTGTTGTATCATGTGATTGTTAGCTTCAATGAGATAAAAAAAAGTAAGGTAATTTTGAAATTAGGTGATATTTTATATCAGTCATTATTGGGATGATTATAAAGACTGCATAACTATTGATTCTCTTCATTAATTCTGATTCTAAGTAAAATTACCACAATTAACATTTTTTCTTACATGAAACACAAGGCATGTTCTATTGTTTCCTGTTTCTTAGCATGGTTCAGACCTAAAAATAGTAAGACAAAATAATGGATAAAACAAACAAACCATAAGCTTTTTGATTTAAAATAAACAATCCTGGCAATTTAAATTGGATGTCTTACCTTCTATATAGGTTCCCATTTATAAGAAAGCATAAGATATTTGCAATCATATTGTAAATACTATTTAAAACATCTGTTTACATTTCTAATATTGGAATGTTTGTGGGACACTCGAGGTAAACTTTCAATACCCTCTATTTTACTTTTACATGTAGTTATACTACTATGTTTCTTAAAGTTAGCTAATGAAATTTGCAACCTACTGGTATTAGTAAGTTTTCAACATGCTTTTTAGCTATATGGGGCCCAAAATCAGGAGAGAGATGTGCTACTTCAGGTGGAATAACCTGATTATTATAGGGTTAAGAGTGGAACAGCAAGCACTTGCTTTCAGCAGCTTTGTGTAGTATTTACAGAATTTGAAAGTGTGGTTTTCTTTCTCACTCCTGCTCCTCCTTTCTTTATTTAAGAAAATTTTTTTCTCTTTTTCACTAAAATTAAATTAGTTCTAAGATAACTACTCACCAAAATTTAGATTTAATTACTAGCAATGTGTCTAATCATGCATATATGTATAACATCTCTGATGTTCAAATGACTACCTCAGCAGCAAGGAAATAAAATTACTTCTTTTATTTTGGTTATATCAATCAATAAAGTCCAGATTCTGATGAGAAGTTAATCACAAATTTTATAAAACAAAACTTTTGAACATTAATAATTCTTTATAAGCCACAAACAAGGCAGACTCATACACCTGTGAAGTTTTATCAAGCAATGATTGCTGAAAACCTTTTTACCCCACAGAAAGAATGTCTAGAATAGCTCCAAACAAAATTTTAAAATAATCAGTGTTCAAATCCGGATATAAGTAGATTAACTCCAGGTTTGTTTTCAGTTCTCAACAATTTGAAAGTGCTCTAGTATTCTCAATAACATAAATGGCCAGTAACTTCATAGTTATTTATCAGTTGATTAAGGTGAGTTATAAAGTGAAAGTCTCCTTTTTTCACTGCCATTATAAACTGCTCAGTGAAGCTGAATGATAATGAACTATAAAAATAAAAACAAATACAAATGATCTGCACTGATTAAAAAAAAGAACTGAGGAACTAAAACAAAGATGTAAGCTAATACAAAAGTCTTTTATATTTGGATATGTAAAATCTTGTCCTTGGGAAGCTAATGTGCTGTCCCAGAAAAGACACCTGATGTCTGTGATACTGGTAGTGATTTTTAAACCTCAAAATATCGCTGCCTCTGGGCAGAAATGTCAGTTTCCTTTATAATCTATAGTTTGAAATTAATGACTCATTTTCTATTTTTATTTTCTGCTACTGATGTCTTAGAGTAGCTTTTTGCTGTGGTAAACAATGAAGTAAAGGTCATTGACAAGAAGTTTCAAATTATGGATCTAGCTATTGTTCCATTTGAATTTTTCATACACCTATTTTTTAATTTTTTTTAAAGTTTTATTTTACTTTTAACTGACAAACAATAATTATAGATTTATGGGGTACAGTGATAGTTCAATGCATGTATACATTGTGGAATGATCAAATCAGGCCAATTAACATAAAAATTGCTTCAGTTGCTACTTGTGTACGGTGAAAATGTTTAAAATCTACTTTTTAAAGCTATTTTGAAATGTGCAGTACATTATTACTAACTATAATTACCGTGCTGCGCAACAGACCACCAGAACTTATCCTTCTGTCTAACTGAAACTTTGTACCCTTTGACCAATGTATCTCCTCTCCCTATTCACCTCCCTGATCCCTCCCTATCCTCCTATGAGTTTGAATTTTTATATTTCGCATGTAAGTAAGAGATCATTCAATATTTGTCTTCTTGTACCTGGCATATTTCACTTAGCATAATGTCCTTCAGTTTCATCCACATTACAAACGATGGAATTTCCTGCTTTTTAAAAAGGCTGAGTAGTTTTCTGTAAATACCTCAAATTTTAATGTGTAATATGTGATATAATATATAGTGTAAGAAATACATATGACAGTTGTGAAACACTGTACAATGAACACTTTAAAGCACCACCACAGTTAAAAATAGATATCTCCACACTTAGAAGCTGCTTCAGTGATTCTATTATTTCAACTTCCTTCTTTTCTCATGAATTCAGTTTCTAACATTTTCTTCTATTTTGAAAATTTCAATTTGATATAATTCGAACTTATAGAAAATTTCAGAAATTCCTTACATGGAATGCTTATATATCCTTCACTCTGATTCACCCTTTGTTTATATTTTCTCTGTTTTCCTTTATCAGACTTTTATATATTTACATATACATGCATATTATTGTAAATCATTTGCAAATAATTTAAAGATATGTGTACTCTTTAACCCTAAATAATGTCTATTTCTTAAGAGTAAGAACATTCTCTTGCATACTCAGAAGTTATGAAAATCAGAAAGCAATGTTGAAACAATATTACCATCTAATTCACAGTCTATTTTCAAATGTCATCAAATATCTTAAATGTTCCTTATGGTAATTTTCTTCCCCAATAAGGGATTGAATTCAAGATCGTTTTTTATATTTCATTGTTTGGTTTACTTTATCTAGATCAATTCCATAGCCTTGCATTGTGAGTTTTTTGAAGTACAGGCCAATTATTTTGTAGAAATATCTTTCCATTTAAATTTTTTGATGTTTCCTCATGATTTGATTAGGTAATGTCATACATTTTTGCACAAAAGTAACATTGTGTCTAAGTTCATTATATCAAGAGGCATATAATAGCAGTTTATCCCATTATTACATTTAAACATTTGTTAATGGTTGTGCCTACCAGGATTTCTGACTCAACCATTACTAATTATCTTTTTGTTAACAAATAATTTGTTGGAAGGTACTGAGAGAGTCTTAAATTCTGTTTCTTACTACAATTTCACAGCATCCATTGATATTTTTATAACTCCTTCAAATCTTTTGTGTTTATTATTTACCATTTTACAAGGAAGAATTTTATCTTCATTTATTTACTGTTCATTAACTCATTGATTTATGCAAGTGATGTTATGGATTCTCACTTTATTCAATGATAATCACAAAATGTTGCTATTTGTTTTCATGATAAAATTCTCAACCAGCAGGAGCCATTTCAAACTACCTCCTGTGCTTTATCACCAGCTTACCCTAATTCTTTGAGGACTGTCTTGCTTTCTGAAACAAAATATTTTAGGCTTATTTTTGACATTTTGTGACTCTGAAATCAGTATTTCCTTCAAGATCTCTGGCTGTTTTCAATGGAGGTTGTTATTTAGAAACTGAAGTCTGAGTGTTAAATACGCTCATTGTCGCTGATGTGACAATGCTTCTAGTCTCTCACAGAAGACAGGACTTTTCCTCTCTCCCTTTTTCTGCCTTTTCCCATGCACCACTTGTTTTTACTGATACTCTCATTTCCAACTCAAAGCCACAAAATGCATTCTCAACTTTCCCCATTGAATATTTATAATTTTCTTCCCTGATAGAAAGAAACTACAAGTCCCTTTTGTCAATATATTTACTCCTTTGCTCAATCTAGGATACAGGAGATAGTTTCATAATTTCTAGCCCATATTACTATGAAAAACAAATACATAAGCTAGTTTAAAATATTTACTGATTTTTAAGGTAAATTTTACATAGAAATAAAAATACTAAGCTCACAATCAATAATTTTTGACAAATGAATACATGCATGTAATCTACATTTACATCACCCCAGATACAGAACATTTACATCACCCCAGGAAGTTTCTTCATTGCTTTTATCTGTCAGTTTCCCCACAAAGTAAACTAAGCTTGTTTTTCCTAGGAAGAATAGTTTTTCCCATTCTAAATTTTCATATAAATGGAAACATAAATTTCTTATAAATGTGCTCATTTGTCTGATTTTTTTTTATTGTGAGATTCATCCAAGCTTTATATGTATCAGTAGTTTAGTTCATTTTATTGTTAAGTATGAATCTATCATAATGACGTTATCAAATCTCCTGTTGATGGGCATTTGAGTGGCTTCCAGTTTGAGTCTCTTATACATACAGTTGCTATGTGCATTCTTAGTACTAGTCTTTGTGTGAATATAGATTTACATTTGACAATAGTGATTCTTATAAATAAAAGTGCTGGATCATATGGTAGGTGTCTGTTTAAATTTGTAGGAAACTGAGAGCCACTTTCAATATGCAATGTCCACATTCTTATCAGCAATACTGGGATAGTTCTGGTCATTATATACCCTCACCAACAATCGCTATAGTCAATTTTTAAATTTAGTCATTCTAGTAGAAGAATAGTGTTAGCTCATGGAAGTTTAACTTGCATTTCCCTGATATAATTCTAAATATTTTTGTATGTGTTTAGAGTCCTTTATCTTCCATTTTGAGGTCAATACAGATATTTTGTCTCTTTTGTAATTTATTTATTATTGAATTCTAGCAATTTCAAATATAGATTCTGGATAAATGTTGTTTTTCATGTATATTAAATACATACACATAGATACGTACATTTACACACATACATATATATATACACGTATATATATGTGTATGTGACTATATATGCATGTATTTCCTTCAAATATTTTATCCCACACTGTGGATTGGCTAATATTTTTAGATAATATCATTGAAAAGAAAGATTAGTTTTTCTTCTATGGTTTTTGCATTTCACTCTACTCTTTCTTTGTCTTTAGTTTTTTTTTCTTAATTGACACATAATAATCATACATATTTATGGGGTACGATATTTTAAAATTGTATATATTGGAGAATGGCTTGGGTCATAGTTACAGGGACAGGTGTATATACATATATATATATATGAAGTTGTGATGAGCACAAAATTTAATGTTAGTTAATTTACTTCCTAGCATTTTTGTTCCCTCCATCTAAGACAAGTATAGTAGTTTGTCCAAAAAAAGGTATATTACTCTGTTGCTGTATAAAAACAAAGCAACAAATAGATTATAATCTATAATAATACCTGATTCTGGAACTAGCCTATTTTATAGATGTATGAAGTTATTGAATAATGTATTTTTATTTTTATCATAAGTTTGTTTTTGTTTTATATAAAACAAGCAAAGTTACTAAATTTGGGAAGATAATGCTACATATGTCATAAGGTTATGCCTTAAATAGAAATATATAAATTTTACATGAGTTGTTGGTAACTTTTTTCACAATTTATAACCATGTATATTTCATGATGAAACACTGTAGTCATGCCTCTTGGCTAAAACAAATTTGACATTGATAGTGGCCTAAGGGGTAAAACGGAATTAAAACAACAATAAATTTAATCAACAAAGGAGCATCTTTTTAGTTCATACTAATCAAAGAAGCAATTTTTGATATAAATTATTAATTATATGGAGTAGAATATTGGCTAATAAAGTCTACTGCTCAATAAAGAAGAAGACTCTACAGTGTCAGAAAAATATTAAACTAATGCTAAGTAATCAGAATCCAGAAAGGAATAGTAGATTTCAGAAGCTATTTTTTTTTCTAGGCCATACTAATATATGTAGGCTTTAAAATGCATTATGCTTCATTTTTCTACTTTTCTTCCCCACCACTCAAAGCTTTTCTGGGTTATCTATCGCTACAAAACAAACATGCCCAAACTTCAGCAGTTTAAAACAACTACCTTGACAACATTGGAATGGCAGATTAAAGACCTGAGAAAACATGCACCTCCATAAAAACAAGGAGAACACTAATACAAAAACTTAAACGGACTTTTTCAGAACTCTGGAAATCAACCAAAGGCTAATTGAAAAGGTGGCTATCCAAGAAACATGACTGAATTTTTGTAAAGACAGCAGCTTTGTGCAGTTTTAACTTGCCCTATTTCCATCTCTGTACCCTCAGCTCTACTGTAGCCTTGAATCCAGCAACTTCACAACCATAAGAGCTGTCCAAACCAGCAGCCTAACTGCCATTAGAGAGGCCAGAATGGCACGCAGGTTGTCAAAGAATCTCCATCTTTAAAGATTGTCACTATTTGGCCTGTCTGGCAGTTTCCTGGAAAATTCTAATTCACAGCGTTTGTTTGTATAGGCATCAGAGCTCTCTCACTTAAAAGCCCATAGCCAGGGCTGTCGCAGTGGCTCACGCCTGTAACCCCAGCACTTCGGGAGACCGAGGCGGGCAGATCGCGAGGTCAGGAGTTTGAGACCAGCCTGCCCAACATGGTGAAATCCTGTCTCTACTAAAAACACAAAAATTAGGCGGGAGTGGTAGGGAGTGCCTGTAATCCCAGCTACTCAGGAGGCTGAAGCAGGAGAATCGCTTGAACCCGGGAGGTGGAGGTTGTAGTGAGCCGAGATTAAGCCACTGCACTCCAGCCTGGGCGACAGAGCGAGACTATGTCATCAAAAACAACAACAACAACAACAACAAACCCTTAGCCAGGGCATTCGAAACAACAACAAAAAATTAATGGCAATTGTTTAACATCACAGCTGCTTGAGTTGAATATACTAATTAGGGCAAACAAGAGGCTTGCAAAAAAAAAAAAATCTGGAAAATGAGATACCTATAAGGACTTTAAAAAAGTGCAACATATTCCAAAGATCTATATGGTCATGACTCCTACCTTATCCTAGCCCAGCAATCACAAGGAACAATGCCTCACCCCAGGGATCAATAGAGATTATGTGGAGAATCTGGGCTTCTGCCACCATTTGGCAGTAACAAGGCAATGTTCTCCGCTGCCAGAACCGTGTCAGAAAAGACCAGTTAAAAGACAAAATTTAAATAGGATCCAGAATCGAATAACATAATAAAAAATGTTTAGGCTTCCATTGAAAAATCAATCATTATACCAAGAACCAGAAGATTCCAAATTAGATATTTTTTGTTTTGTTTTTGAGACGGTGTCTTGCTCTGCTGCCCAGGCTGCAGTGCAGTGGCACGTTCACAGCTCACTGTAGTCTTTTTTTCCTGTGGTCGAGTGATCCTCTCACTTCTGCCTCCCAGAGTACTGGAATTACAGACGTGAGTCACCGTGCCTGGGCTCCAAATTACATTTTAAAAAATAAGTACATTTATGTCAATGCTGACATGACTGAGATGTTAGAAATATATGAGAAGGGCTTTAAAGCAGTCAATATAAAAATTATTCAATGAACAATTGTGAACATATTAAAAAAATGAAAACACAGAGAGCATCTTCAAAGAAATTGAAGATGTAAAGAAGAACCAAATGGAAATATTAGAACTGAAAAGTGCAATAATTAAAATTAAAATCTGAGGATGGGCTCAGCAGCAAAATGGAGGTTGTGGAAAATAACAATGATAGCAACAAAGAAAAAAAAACAGTGAACTGAAAGATGGAACAATAGAATTTATGCAATCTGGATAATATGACTGGAAAATACGAACAAATGTCAGTAGCCTTTGACACAATAATGAAAGATTTAATACCATGTAATTGAATATCTGGAAAGAGGCAAAAGAGGGAGGAGCTATAAAAGGACTTAAAGAAATAATGGATGAAAATTCTCCAAATTTGGCAAGAGACATACACTTACAAATTAAAGAAACTGAGCTACCTTCAAACAAGATAAAGCCAAATAAATCCGCACCAAGACACATCATAATTCCTGAAAACTAAAGCAAAAGAATACACCTTAAAAGCATCCAGAAAGGGAAAAAAGTATTTATCTATAGTGGAAAAACAAGTTAAATGAAACAGTACATATATTCCTCATTAGAAACCATGGATGCCAGAAATAACAAATAAACAATACTTCTCATGTACCAAAAGAAAAGAACTGTTTTTTCAGTCTTATGCCCAATGAAGATATCTTTGGGGAATTAAAGGAAAATTAAGACATTCTCACATGAAGAAAAACTAAAAAAAAATTATGGCCAAGAAATCTACCATAAAATAATGGCTAAAGAAAGTGGGCTAAACTGAAAGAAAGGCTTAAAAACAGAATCTTGAGACATGGAAAAAGGAATACAATAAGCAAAAATATGGGTACGTAAAATAGGCATTGCTTTTCCTCTTGATTTCTCTAAATTAAGTTTGACAGTTAAAGCAAAATTACAAACTCTCTAATGTGCTCCTAAGTGTATGTAGAGGGAATATTTGAGACAAGTATATTATAAAATGAGGGAAGTGAAGAGACGTAAAGAGAGAAAAAGTTTTTATACTTAAATAGTAAAAAGAGAACACCAGTAGATTGTGATATGTACATGTAGTGGAATACCTAGAGCAACTCCCTCCAAAAAGCTCCATGAAGAGATGCCTTAAAAACACTATGCATATATCGAAATGGAATTCCAAAGTTATGTTGATGTAATACACAGAATCTTTATTTTGGTAAAGTTCCAGGAGTGCTATTATTGGGTGGAATTTTTCTATATACATCTGTTAGATTTTGTTGAAGGATTGTGTTGTTATGATCTGTATTCTTGCTGATTTTCTAATAGTTTTTTTCAGTTACTGACAAAGTGAAGTGAGGGAGTTATTAATATTCCCAGAAAAATTGTAAATTTATCTGTTCCTCTTTTTAGCTCTATCAGTTTTTGCATCTAGTAGTTTAAGACTTTGTTATTTGGTTACTGCATTTAGGATCATGTGTCTTCTTGGTGGTTTGATCATTTAATCATTATTTAATGTCTTATTTGTCTCTAGCCATTTTGTTTACTCAATATTAATATAGCCATGTTTTTTCTTGATTACTGTTTACATGTTATATTTTTATCCATATTTTTCTATCAAACTATGTTGTTGGGTTTGAGATTAGTTTATTATAAACAGTAGATTGTTAAACTATGCTTTTCATTCCTGAAGTATAGTTTTGTCAAATACAGCATTCACTACTGATGGAAATTTTGTTACGGCTTGTGAAAAATGTGTTACTTCCTCCCTGCCAATATGGTTCAGATGAGAAATCTGCTGTCAGCTAAATTGGTGTTCCCCTTATAGGTAATGTGTTATTTCACTCTGGCTACTTCCAAAATAATTTATTTCCTTCTTATTTTCAAATGTTAGATATGCTGTGTCTTGGTATGGGTTTCTTTACATTTATTATGCTTAGAGTTTACTAAGCTTCTTGGATATGTATGTAGCTCTTTTGCCAAATTTTATAAGTTTTCAGCCATTATTACTTCTAATACTGTTTCACCTTAATTATGTTTATTCTCTCTGGGAGTAGAATGATACAAAGTTGAGTCTTTTGTTATCCCCAAATGCCTTAGAGGTTCTGTTCTTTTTTTTCGGTCTATCTTCTGTATGTAGTTCAGATTGGGTAAATTCTGTTGATCTCAAGTTCACCTATTCTGTTTTCAATCATCTCTATTATACTATTAAGCCCATCCAGTGAGATCTTTTTTTTTTTTGGCAGTGTTTTTTCAGTGGTTTGATTTATCTGGTGTTGATGAGGCTCCCTTTGGTCCCTGCAGGTGGTGGCTGAGGGGTCAAATGGAGTTTCCCAGGCTGGGCCACTGAGTTTATATTAGAGGGGAAGGGAATCAGGCCTGTGAAAATGAAGGGGCTTCCCTGGACCAGTAATTGTCATGAAAGAATCCGCTATACAGGTACTCCAAGCAAATAGGTATCTCTTGGTAGGCTGTGGTAGTTTAGGTGTACTGAGACAGAATTTGTCAGTGGGGTCGCTTGTTATGCTGGGTTCTCTCCTGTCAGAGTTGTCTGGCTACCCTCATGCCTCCCAGCGGGGACAGATGTCCCAAGCCCACAAGGACAAAGAACTTCTTGGGCCTGACCACTTATTGTGGCAGGGCTCTTCCTAACAGTGCTGCTAATGACCTTTATATCTCCCAGTGAAGGAAAGATGGCTCATACTCATAAGGAGCTATGACCAGTGCTCATTGTTGTGCTGACGTCATTTTTGCCATTGCCCACGGGCAGTCCCAGCATTTTGGGGTCCCTTTATCAATTCAGGATCCTTCTTGGTGTTTCCACCCACTGTTCCAAATCAGTATGCAGTAGAGAGGGCAATGTTGATGGAAGAAGAATCTTAAAGCCAATGGTGAAGCATGGTGCTTTCCCTAATTGCCTATGGTTCTTTTTGTTTGTTTGTTTTGTTTTGTTTTGTTTTGTTTTGAGATGGAGTCTCGCTCTGTCGCCCAGGCTGGAGTCCAGTGGCAGTATCTCGGCTCACTGCAAGCTCTGCCTCCCGGGTTCACGCCATTCTCCTGCCTCGGCCTCCTGAGTAGCTGCGACTACAGGCGCCCGCCACCACACCCGGCTATTTTTTTTGTATTTTTAGTAGAGTGTTAGCCAGGTTGGTCTTGATATCCGGACCTCGTGATCCGCCCGCCTCGGCCTCCCAAAGTGCTGGGATTACAGGCGTGAGCCACCGTGCCTGGCCCCCTAATTGCCTATTGTTAGCAGATCTTCCAATAGATCACCTTGCCTACAGTGCCAGACTTCCCTCACCTTTTGGGGGGAACTCCTGTTTGACCTAACAGAACAATAAGCCTACCTGGGCCGACTTCTGTTGTTAGGTTGGGGATTGGAAAAACACTGGGTTTGAGTCACCCTCTTATGTTGGGTCAGTAGACTTAATACATCCTTCTACTATATTGTTTCTCCAGTCCTGGGGACCCCAAACAAGATTACCTTCCAGTTACCAGTTTTTCAGAGATTTTCTACTATTGCGTTTTACAATATTTCCAAAATTTATTGTTATACATAGCAGATAGGAGCAAAAGAAACTGGCTCTCTTTCTGTTCCTCTAGGTATATAAATGGACATACCTGTTATCTCATAATTATCATTGCTTTTGTCAGGATTTCTCACAAATATGCCTTGTGATACAATTCAATAATGCATACAATATGTTAATTGGCCTACTAGTAATAGCTCCATTTATTAAGTATTGTACAAATTGAAGATTAGAAAAACAAATGTTATCTGTGTTTTATGAAACTACCACTTCATATACATAAAAATGTACACCATGCTAAAATGGTTTTAGTTAAGTTGTATTGAATTGTAACATACAAAGAGTATATCTTAACTGTACAGCTCAAGGAATCTGAATGATTACAATTAAAACGAAACTATTTAATCTCAATATGACTGAAGAAATAGAGCATTAGCTGTACTGAAAAATACATTCGTAAGTCACTCACAGTCACAAACCTGTAAGGTAAACATTATAATAATTTATAACAACATAGATTATATTTTATATAGGCTTATTTTTTAATTTTACATAACTAAAATCATATTGCATGTATTAATTCTTACCTAACTTCTATTCTATATATTGTATTCGGCAAATATGCCTTTTTTGTTCACTCGAGCTATGGTTGATTTTCATTGCTGTTTAGCATTCAGTTTATTAATACAGGGTAATTTATTTATCTATTTTTTAATTTACCAATTCTACTAATAGATATTTTAATTTCTTTTTCCAGTTTGTTGCCATTAGAAATTATGCTGCAATGGGCTGGGTGCGGCAGCTCACACCTGTAATCGCAGTACTTTGGGAGGTCGAGGCAGGCAGATCACCTGAGGTCAGGAGTTCGAGACCAGACTGGCCAACATGGTGAAACCCCGTCTCTACTAAAAATACAAAAATTAGCCGGGCGTGGTGGCAGGCACATGTAATCCCAGCTACTCGGGAGGCTGAGGCAGGAGAATCACTTGAACATGGGAGGCGGATGTTGCAGTGAGCCGAGATCACGCCATTGCACTCCAGCCTGGGGGACAAGAGTGAGACTTTGTCTAAAAAAAAAAAAAAAAGAAAAGAAAAGAAAAGAGATTATGCTGCAATGAACACTCTTGTATACTCTTTAGGGGTTCACTTAGGATTGAAATAGCTGTTGAATAGAATATGCATATTCATTTTTGATGTATCATGCCAAGAGTTCTACCAATGTTTATTCAAAGTCTGCATTAACACCTGCTAATGTCTTAGGTATAAAAAGAGAGGTAAATTATGACTCCAATGTCAATAAAATATAGAGATATAGAGGAAGAGACAGAGATAGAGATAGAGATAATAATGCACATAGTTAAAACATCAAAACATGGTATTACTAGCAAATTATGCTCAGGCTATAATCTTGACTACTAATGACAATTTTACCATCACTAATACTTAGCACTCTTAAAATCACCGGTTTTTATTCAGTGTTCACTAATTTTAGTCATTTTGCATGTGTTATATCTAAAATGTATAACGATTATGTAGTGTTATATCTATTTTGTGGATGAAAAATTCAGTGTTTTTACTGCATTTTCTATTTCTCAATTTACTTGTAAATTAGACCTTATGTCTCTTTGTTAGCTATGACTGTCTGTATTTCCCATACTTTTTTCTCCCAACTGATCATCTTATCTATCCTTCAGATTACTCCATTTTCTGTGTTTAATCTACCATTAGACTCATTTTATGACTTAATTTGCTATGTATTTTTCAGTCTTTGCATTTGGCTT
Source organism: Gorilla gorilla gorilla (assembly GCF_029281585.2). Taxonomy (NCBI): domain Eukaryota; kingdom Metazoa; phylum Chordata; class Mammalia; order Primates; family Hominidae; genus Gorilla; species Gorilla gorilla. The sequence goes on from NC_073238.2 coordinate 69,934,929, forward strand.
TTATCTCAAAGTTTCTAATACTCTGCCTGAATTCTTTATCTGGTTATCTAATTTCCAGTACATTTAACCACAATTATTTAAAACTCTTTACCTGACTTTAACTCCTTATGTAACTTGAAAATCTCAACTTCCAATGAATTTTACAATTGCTTGTTTTTACTTTTTCTGTTTCATCTCCAACATGTTATTATAAAATTTTTCAAAAATTCTGCAAAAACAAACTTAAAAGATATGAAAGTATCCAGAACTTTTTTCAAGATGATTGTATGTTTTATATTCCCAAAGACAGTATTTGAGACTTTTGATTGTGTTATATCTTCACCAACATTTGTTTTCTCCAGTGTTTTCAATTTTAGCCATTCTGGTATATGTGTAGTGAAACTTCCTTAATAATTTTAATTTGCATTGCCCTAATGGAAAATTTTGATAAATTCTTCATACACTTATTGGCCTTTCAGGAGTCTTCATTTATGTAGGTAACTCGAACTTTTTGCCCATTTTTATTGGATATTTTCCCTTTTTCTTTTTCTTGAGCTGGGGACATTCTTTCCTTAAGCCAAATACCAACTCTGTGAGATACGTAATAAAAAAATAATTCTCTGAGTATGTGACTTGCCTATTCATTTACTTAATGACGTTTGTTGATGATCAAAACTTTTAACTTTAATGAAATTCTGTTTCTCAATTTTCAATTTTGTGTATGTTACTTTCTCTCTCTTACGATGCATTTGCCCACCCCAAAACACAAAGATATTGTACTAAGTTTTTTAACAAATGCTTTAGGATTTCTTCTATGTATTTCATACTTTTGGGTTTTACATTTAAGTCTTTAATTCATCTTGGTTTAATTTTTGTATATACTGTAAGGGAAGGTTCCAGTTTTAATTTCTGCATATGACTAGCCAGTTCTCCCAGTATCATTTATGAAATAGGGTATCCTTTCCTCATTGCTTGTTTTGGTCAGGTTTGTTGTAGATCAGATGTCTGCAGATATGCAGTATTATTTCTGGGTTCTCTATTCTGTTCCATTGGTCTGTGTGTCTGCTTTTATACCAGTACCATGCTGTTTTGGCTACTGTAGCCTTGTAGTACAGTTTGAAGTCAAGTAGCAAGATGCCTTCAGCTTTGTTCTTTTTGCTTAGGATTGACTTGGCTATTTGGGCTCTTTTTTGGTTCCATATGAATTTTGAATTTTTTTTTAATTCTGTGAAGAATGTCAAAGGTAGCTTAATGGGAGTAGCATTGAATATAAAAATGTCACAATATTGATTCTTCCTATCCATGTGCATGGAATGTTTTTCCATTAGTTTGTATTCTCTCTGGTTTCTCTGAGCAATAGTTTGTAGTCCTCCTTGAAGATGTCCTTCACTTCCCTTTTTAGCTTTATTTCTAGATATTCTATTATTTTTGTAGCAATTGTGAATAGGACTTCATTCATGATTTGGCTCTCTGCTTGCCTGTTGTTGATGTATAGGAATGCTAGCAATTTTTGCACATTAATTTTATATCCTGAAACTTTGCTGAAGTTGCTTATCAGCTTAGGAAACTTTTAGGCTGAGATGATGGGGTTTTCTAGAGGTAGGGGGCAAAGATTTCATGACAAAAATACAAAATCAATTGCAACAAAAGCAAAAATTGACAAATAGGATCTAATTAAACTAAAGAGCTTCTGCACAGCAAAAGAAACAATCACCAGAGTGAACAGACAACATTAAAAATGGGAGAAAAATTTTGCAAGCTATCCATCTGAAAAATGTCGAATATCCAGAATCTACAAAGAAGTTAAATTTACAAGAAAAAACCAAGCAACCCTATGAAAAAGTGAGCAAAGTTCATGAACAGACACTTCTCAAAAGAAAACATACATGCGGCCAAAGAACAAAAAAAAAAAAAAAAAAAGCTCAACATAACTAATCATTACAAAATGCAAATCAAAACCACAATGAGACTCATCTCATGCCAATCGAAATGGTTATTACTAAAAAGTCAAAAAACAACAGATGCTGGTGAGGTTGTGCAGAAAAAGAAGCACTTTCACACTGTTGGTGGGAGTGTACATTCGTTCAACCATTGTGGAAGACATTGTGGCAACTTCTCAAAGACCTAGAGGCAAAACTATCATTTGACCCAGCAATCCCATTACTGGGTATATACCCAGAGGAATATAATTTATTATGTTATAAAGATACACATACCTGTATGTTCACTGTGGGACTGTTTACAATAGCAAAGTCATGAAATCAACCTAAATGCCCATCAATTATACACTGAATAAAGAGAATATGCTACATATACACCATGGAATACCATGCAGCCATAAAAAGGAACAAGATCATGTCTTTTGCAAGGACATGGATGGAGTGGAGCTGGAAGCCATTATTCTCAGCTAACTAACACAAGAACAGAAAACCAAACAATACATTTTCTCGCTTATAAGTGGAAGCCAATTGATAAGAAAACATGGACATGTTGTGGGGAACAACACAGACTGGTCAACTGTGGGAGGTTGGGGGGAGGGAGAGCATTAGGAAGAAAAGGTAATAGTTTCAGTGCTTAATTCCTGGGTGATGGGATGATCTGTGCAGTAAATCACCATGGCACATGTTCACCTATGTAACAAACCTGCACGTTCTGCACACGTACCCCTGAAGTTGAAGGAGATAAAATTCTCTAAGGATTCTAATTTTACTCTGAGGTCTGTGATACACATTAATTCTTTTATAATATAGTGTGAGGTAGAGGTTTATGTTCATTTTTTCCCATTATTGATATACAGTAATTCCTGTTCACTTGTTGAAAACACCTTACCTTCACGATTGGTTGCTTTGGCATCTTTGTCAAAAATCAAATGACAGTAATAATGTGTATCTTTTTCTGCACTCTGTTTTCTACTCCACTGATTAATGTGTTACCTCTTATGACAGAATTACCTGGTCTTAAGGACTGTAGCATTATAGTTGGTCTTGATGTCATGTATTTTTCATCCTTCAACTTTATTCTACTTTTAGAAGATGATTTTGACTATTTTGCATTATTTTAATTTTCATGTAGATTTCATATTCAGCTTGTCATTTATAAAATTCAGCTTGTCATTTATAAAATTCTAATAAGATTAAAATTCAATTAATTTATAAAATTATAGGGATTCGTCACTTTAACAATATTGTCTTCAAATCCATGAACATACTATATCTCTGAAATGAACAAGTCTTTTTGTGCACTCAAAAATCTTTACAGTCTTTTACTCTTATACTAAATATTTCTATTTTCAATGTTTTAATTTCACTGAAATCTAGGGATTTCAATATATGCTACTGAGCTATCCACAGTCTGCTAGTATTAACATAGAAAATTTAAAAGTGTATTATGATCATTTACTCTTCTAGCTGTAAATCCCACCAGCAACTATTTTATTCTTTTGTTTTAAGAAGTTTCATGCTTTTAAAAAAGAAGGAAAAAAAAGATAAAAGTGTTTTTTCTTCATATTTACCCAGACATTTACCATTTTTAGTGCTTTCTATTCCTTCCTGTAGATCCAGATTTCCATCTGCTATCACTTCTTTCAGTCTGAAAAACATCCTTTAGCATTTCCTTTTGTGGAGGTCTACTGGCAACAAATACTTCTAGCGCTTTTAATTTAATTCTGAAAATGTCTTCCTTTTGATTTCATCTTGAGTGATATTTTTGGTGGATATAGAATTAAGGTTTTATGGCTTTTATTATTTTTGTTTCACTGCTGTCTTTAAGTCTTTATTGGGAAATTCATTGAGAATTTTTACTCCCCAGTTTTTATTATGTTTCTCCAATTGCTGTCAAATTTTTATCTTTACTTTTCAGCCTTTTGACAATGACGTGCTAAGGCATGGCTTTTTCTTTTTCATATTAGTTTTACTTGGTGTTTTCTTATGCTATGGTTTGAATATGTCCCCTAAAATCCTTGTGTTAGAAACTGAATCCTCCATGAAACAGTGTTGAAAGGTCGGACCTTTGAGATGTTTTGATCATGAAGGCTCTCCTCTCATGAACGGATTAATACCACGATACAAAGGGCTTCTGAGAGTAAGTTCACTCTCTTCTGATCTTCTGCCATATAAGACACAGAATTTGTTTGTTTTTGTACCTTCTACTTTGTGCTATGTGAAAATGGAGCAAGAGAGTCCTCATCACATGCCAGCACCTTAATCTTGGAAAGTCTTCGGCTCAAGAACTGTAAGAATAAATATTTGTTCTTTATATGTTACCTAGTCTGTGGTATTTCATTATAGCAGCACAGAAAAATAAGGCAATTATTTAATCTGATCACCAACTTTGGAAAATTCGGGACATTTGGGGCTAGAGTTTTTAAAAATACTTTTCTGCCTCATTCTGTTTCTCTTCTTTTTCAGGACACTAATTACATATAGATTATCTTCCTGCCTCACATATACCTGAGTTTCTGTTCATGTTGTTCATGTTTCAGCAACTGATTTTTCTCTTTATTCTTCAGAGTGATTATGTTGCAGGCTATTGTCATCAAATCCATTAAATTTTTCTTCTAAAATGTATACATTGCTATTAAGCTTTTCAAGAGAATAATATTTTTTCTTTCAGTTCTATAACTATCATTAGGCTTTCTCTTTTTTATTTATTTATGCACTTCTTTTCTCACAAACATAATAATAAAACTGCTTTAAATTTTTTTGTAGTTTTCAATATTTGAATTGCTACAACGTTCATCTCCATTAATTGTCTGTTCTCTTGAGAGAGTAACATTTTTTTGGTTATCCTCTGATTATATTTTATATTAAATGATATTAACTTATATCCTGATTTGACTAAAACAGTAGTTATATCTTTTGAATGGGTTTTCAAATTGCTTAGCTGATATGCTTTGAGTTTGCCTTGCACATGTGGGTTCCAGGGTCAGCCAGAGAGTAGGAAAAGTTTATGCATAGAATTTGAGGCTCCTTCACTTTTGCTCTCTTTTTTGATGTGATTACCTCCTTAATTTCCAGTGGGTCTAGTTTTTCTAAACTCTGTTAGGTTTACCAGTCCAGAAAGACTGATTGGGCAATCAAACTTTATATACCTGGTGCGTATTTATCATAACCTGTACTCAAACAAAATATTGGAAAAATGGGGAAAAAACATTCATGGTATCTTTTTTTTTCTGTGTTCACTCCCTCCCGCCCAAAATCGTATTGCTTTTACAAATCACTTTTAGCAGTTGCGTCCATGTTTATTCCAGAGTTCATGTTACCGAAAAACCGGTGTTTCAGTCCAGGCTCTGCTGCTCACTGAACAGGAAGCCAATCACTGAAAGGACAAGTACTGCCAAGGACGACGGCTTTAATCGGGTACTCAGTCTCAAATCAGTCTCCCTGACTGACCAAAACTCGGCTTTATATAACCGGGAAGAAATGTACAGTGAATAAGAAAACAAGAACTAGGGAGAAGCAGGGAAGCAATCATGATGAATGGAGGGTCCAGCATCTCTTGTCTGGATGTGGAGATCTGATGAGTTTCAGTTCTTTGATACTTTTTGTAAGAGGCCTGAAAGTCATTTTCTCAGGAACTCAGATAAAAAATTATAAGATTTAAGCTTTAAGATGAGAAGGGTCAATTTCCATAAAAGAAGGAAAGAAAGAAGAAAGAAAGAAAGAAGAGAAAAGAAAAGAAACAGAAAGAAAAGAAAGAAGGGAGGGAGGGAGAGAGAAAAAGAAAAGAAAGAAAAAAGAAAGAAGAAAGAGAGAGAGAAAGAGGGAGAGAGGGAGGGAAGGAGGGAAGGAAGGAAGGAAAGAAGGAAGGAAGAAAGGAAGGAAGGAAGGAAACTGTGGGACAATTGGGTCAGTTTTATTTACACTGGTTAACTGTGGGAATTATGGTACATTGAGAATTTACTTGATTCTGCAAGAGTCCCAGCTCCGATCATGAGTTTTTGTCTGCTACCATGCCTAGTAGTTTTTTTTTGACTGCCTGACATTGTGTTTGAAACATGTAGATAAACCATTGAAACTCGAGATGATGTTTTATTATTCCTAACAGAATTTACTTCGGACCTTGACATAAATTATAGAGACAGATCACCTCAATCCAATCAGAGATTGAACTGATATAAATCTACACTTTAATTTTTGTGAGGATTAGTTCATTTCTGGTTTGTCTTTGCTTCTAAGCTGTAGCCCTTTGGGGTTGAACTACAAACCTGGTTTTTTACTGAGGCTTCTTCCTCCTTTCGGGCCTGAACTCCACTTTTGTTTCCCCATTCTGTTGAGAATAATGAAAGTGTCCCTAATACTTTTAGTCACTTAGACTCTGCTTTTTGTTCAGCTTCTCATTCTCTCAGCCCTGAATTTATTATCAGAAAATATATTCAAGAAAGGAAGACAGAGCTGTGGATATCTTTCTTACCTTTCTTCATTTCTATTCTATTTTTCCTCTCAATGGCATCGAACAGAGGTACCTAAGTATTTCTATCTCAGCCTTTCTAAATTTCTCAGCTAGATAATTTTTTAACAAGCTATTGCTTTATTTCTAGAAGTTTTGAAATTTATTAAAATAATTTTCAGAATCAACAGGTTTTTGAAAAAATGGATTTATAATGGATACATATATTGACACCAATGATATAAATACAATTATAGAACATACCTGCCTAAATTACTCATCTTTTTCTTTACATTTTTCTATTCTCTTTCATTTTGAGATGAGTACTAGCCAGACTTCCCCTAAATTAATTCAGAAAGCATTTAATCATTTTAGGTTCAGTGCAGCTAAAGTCACTAATATATAGTTACTCACCAGTCTTAACATTTAATACATGTCAAATGTAAAGGTTTATAGTAAACAATTTGTCACAATAAGTATGCCCCTATTTAAATTGTACTGTTTTCCCAGCATTTATCCTTGTGTGCTCCAGATGAAACAAATGTCATTTAATACTAAATGCTGTATGTTAAAAAAGGAAAAGTGACTATTTATGTTCCTAAATTGCATTATTTATAATGCCTAAACTGTTTTATTCAACTATATTAAGAAAATTAATTATTTCCCAAACAGTGGTGCTTAACCTGTTTCTAGTCAAGTAAACATGTGTAAATCTGATATGATACAGAGCCACACTATAAAATGTCCTAACAAATATCCGTTTTTAATATCATTTGTTTTCTATTTAAATGATTTTAAAAATCATGTTTTATAGAATATTTATATTAAATAAGATACTAATATTTAGTCCTTCCTATATTCTTAAGCAATAAAAAAGTGACAGAAAATTCTGCTCACAATTTTAACCAAACATATTATGTTAGATTTTATAAAATAAAACTGAAAAATTCTGGATGACAATTCAGCATTTGCATCAATTCTAAAAACATATGACATTAATTGAATCCTAGGTGAAGCTGAGCATAAACTGGAAATTATTGAACTGAGAATCAGATAAATTTTATATTTATCATTGATCTATGTTGGGCAGGTGACTGCAATTCTGAGTCTTTAAACTGAGATATAATTTGGCTCACTTATTTATGATGCACATTATTTATTAAAATATGAAATCGCTTCTGTAGAATAGTTTTTAGTTAATTTGAACAGCTTGAGTTTCTTTATTTGTAAAAAGAAAAAGCATATTATTAGAGCTATTCCCCCTTGATCATACGGATCAATAACTGAAGTCAGTTTATTGACCCTCTAATTTTACTATTTCAGGACAGGCATGAAAAGCAGAAAATGAGCAAAGCAAGTCACAACTTCATGTTTAAGAGGGATATTGTTCTGAAGTAGAAGTATTGGTCTGTTATGATCTAAGAACTCCAAATAAGAAATGTCCACATTTTTGGAACATGTTATGAAAATGTAATAGTGTAATGATGAAATGAAGCACTCTTACTTTTATTTATTGATTTAATTTTTTATTTGATCTTAGTGTGACAGAGCACACATAACAGTCACTAGTTCATAGAATATACCACTTTTTGCTTTATAGCTTTTCCACCATACAAGCTGTTACCTTCTCTCTGTATCCATAGCTGAATAGCAAGCAAGTTATTCTACTTATTTATTAGACCAGTTACTTTTGTCAACAATCTTGTAATTTCTAATTCCTAGGAAACTGGTAAAACCATTAGCAACAATGTAAACACATGTCTGACCACTGTCCTTCCAGGCAAAGTGCAAAGACTTGACTTCAACCCACTTGGAGAATTTTGCAACTACTAATGGCCATCCATTAGGAAGACTGTTAAAATGTAATTTTTATAAACTAACCTAAATTAAACTTACGTTTGATAAAATATCCAAGAAGATATTTTTGGAACTATACAAGATAATGTTAAATTATGTTGAGAAAAATAAGAAAAGGATATAGATGTATAATATACGGTATAACAAATGATAATGGCACCAAAAAATACACTTATGTTTAATTACACTAATCGAAAGAAAACCATATGTATAAAATATAATTAGATACAATTTTTCATGTGCCTGACAGGCAAAAATGAAAACAACATCCTTGCATATATTGGTGCTTGGGCTGTAAACTGATGATTCTCTATAAAAGAAACATTGACACATCTCCAAAATTATTTTAATATATGTGTGAATAAAACTATGTGTATAGATATGATGTGTTCATAAAGATATTTACTGCACATTTGCTTGTAACAGTAAATTATTCAGAAAGATCTAATCTATCAAAAATAAAACCTAGAAACTAATTGTGTAAATCATAGTTGGACAACTAAGAACCTAAGAACTGCCTGTTTTTATAAATAACATGTTATTGGAACATGGCCACACCCATTTATTTGCATGTTGTCTGGTTGCATTGTTGACCAGCTGTGACAGAGACTGTTTTATCCACATAGCCTAAAATATTTACTAGCAGACCCCCTGTGACCTTTTGCAGACCACCAATATAGATTTATATCCTAGAATACTATGCAGCACTAAAGGGACAAAAAGAGCTGTGAAACTTCTGAGATGAGCCAATCTTTGTGACATATGAAAAATGAAAAAATGAACATAGTGTGCAAATATATATATAATACACTCTCACATACTTATATGATATATAAATGTATACATTTTTTAATTTTCAATTTTAAACAATATATCAGCAATATGTATTTTTAAAAAGAATAGAAAACAACACCAACTAAATATATTTTATTCATTAAAAAAGTAAAATGGAAGATAAATATAAATTTCTGATATTAGGATATGCCATTTTCTATTACATTGGCTTGTGTTATCTATGTATTAGTGCATTCTCACACTGCTGTAAAGATACTACCTGAGACTGGGTAATTTATAAACAAAAGATGTTTAATTGACTCACAGTTTTGCATGCCTGGGAAGCCTCAGGAAATTTGCAATCATGGTGGAAGGTGAGGGGGAGGCAAGACATATCTTACAAGGCAGCAGGAGAAAGAGAAAAGGGAGAGCTGGCAAACACTTTTAAAACCATTAGATCTCATGAGAACTCTCTCACTATCCCAAGAACAGCATGGAGGAAACCATCCCCCTGACCCGTTCGCCTCCCATCAGGGCTCTCCCTCAAAAAGTGGGGATTACAATTTGAGATGAGATTTGGGTGGGGACAGAGCCAAACCATAACAATCTAATTTTAGTTAAGCTGAATGGTAAACATTTTTAGTCTATTCATCTGTTCCATGAGCAATAAGGCTTCCTTAGCCCAAAGGCATAAATATTTTTTATTTGCATATACTGTACAGCTTGATACTATTTCAGGAGAAATTTTTGAGAAATATAATTCTCAAGTTGTTTTTAATATTGCTATAAATATATATCTCCTAGTTAAGCAAAAAAGTAACAATTTTACGTGTACAACATGGCTACTTTATCCATTACAAATGTTACCTTTCATAGCATATCTAAGGGCACATAATTATTTAATAAGTCCTGAATTGCTTACACAAATCTCCACATTTTACCAAAAAGAATAATGTGTTTATTTGTGTATAGATAAGAACTACTGCTTAAAAATAGACTGATGCTGTTTTTACTTCCTTTCTTTTTCTTGCACCTCAATGTTTTCTTATTATTTATCTGCAATTCTCTCTAATTCTTTTTCTTAGCTCATTTTCACATGTAGGAAAAATGATTTAATGTGTTTGTGTGTGATGTGTCTAAGTTCACTTTTTGACATGTTTATAGCACTAAAATATAATTAAATACAATTATAAAGTTGAGAATATTTTAATGACATTAAAAGATGATGCATCATAGCGTTCATTCTATTTCATTTATACCACACCTAGAAAGAGCATTTGAAGACAGTATATCAGAAGACATACAGATAATGCATAGTCTTTATATTTTAATTATGTCTTCATGGTTTACATATTCTGATTGGGAAAATTCTTTCGAAACAAATTGGTTAAAAGTTTTCTTTCAAAAATCTAGTTAAAAATTAGCTTTATTTTCGTCAAAGTCTTAAAGAATAGCATATGAATTTACCAATAACTTTCCTTAATTCAGCAGAAAGTAGAAATAAATGATAACACATATCTTGTTTTGTCACTTTTTTGTATCAAATTCCATATAATTTTTAACAATAAGTACAAATATTATAACATAATTTGAATTTTTCTTGGAAAATCACGTTGCTTAAAATCAGAATCATGTGTACAGTTGACCTTGAACAACATAAGAATAGGGGTTCTGATCCCCTATCCAGCAGAAAATTCGGGTATTACTTTTGACTTCCCCAAAACTGAACGAATAGCCTACTATTAACTGGAAGACTTATCAATAACATAAACAGTTATTAACACGTATTTTGCATGTTATATGTATTACATACTGTATTCTTACAATAAAGTAAGCTAGAGAAAAGAAAATGTTGTTAAGAAAATTATAAGGAAGATAAAGTATAATTAGTATTTCATTAAGTGGAAGTGAATCATCCTGAAAGTCTTCATTCTTGTTTTCATGTTGAACAGGCTTAGGAGTAAGCAGAGGGGTTGGTCTGGCTGTCCCAGGGGTGGCAGAGTTGGAAGAGGTGGAAGAGGTGGAAGGGGAGGCAGGAGAGGCAGGCACACTCAGTGTATCATTTATTGTTAAAAAAAAAATAAACATATAAGTGGACCTAAGAGAACAAACTCATGTTGTTCAAGGGTCAACTGTAATTACATATGATATTTAAAGTAATTACTTTACATTTCTTCCTATTTTATTTGAGCTAAATTTTTTAAAAGATTGTCTAAACCCATGTTACTAAAAGTTTGATACATATGCTTTTCTACTGTTGCTCACTTATGTGCCACATGGCTATTCACTTTTTATTATTTATTTACTTTGTACTCCAATACTGAAAAGATATAAAGATTTCATTATGTAAAAAAAAAGTCCATTGACTCATCTCAGAGGGAGAGAATTGCAGACAGAAATTCATTACATTATAATTATTATTATACACATAATACGTCATTTCCTATTCAAATTATGGGACTAACACTGCATTGATTCAATGTGATAGATTATTTGATAATCTCTTTGCTTCTTCTTATCCAGTTTACTCATAGGACCTTTTAAATTTTTCTCCCACAAGCTTTTTAACACAAACTTATTTGTCTTAGAAAGTTCCACAAACTTACTATTGTTCAATGCCCAATTAACATTTCCTTAGAATAGCAAATATATTTCAGAATATTGGAAAACAAGCGAATGTACTCTTATACCAAGGAAATTTAGGCTATATAATGTATGTCAGCACACACAAAATGAGTTTAGTTTTGAGGAAAAATGCTGGACAACTGAGGATAAATAAAAACAAAAAATAGACAATTAGCTAAAACAAAAGTGCTTACTTTTATTTTTACAAAATGAATGTTTATATATTTCATTGACTCAGTAATGCATTTTATTTTATTGTTTTTGTTAAACAATTGCATTTTGTTTTTGGTCAGTTCTATTTGAAAATCAACTTAATCTGTTTTTCCTATGTGGACCATTCCCAAGGGATAAATTTATAAAATTGGAATTGTTAAATATCACATAATAGCAACAAAAAAGTGCTTTGCAGGTGTGATTTACCAGTAGTCATTAAAACAGTGATATGGTTTGGCTCTGTCCCCACTCAAATCTTATCTTGAATTGTAGCTCCCACAATTTCCAAATGCCATGGGAGGTACCCAGTGGGATGTAATTGAATCATGGGGTCAGTAGTTTCCCATGCTGTTCTCTTGATAGTGAATAAGTCTCATGAGATCCAATGGTTTTATAAAGGGAAGTTTCCCTGCACATGCTCTCTTGCCTGATGCCATGTAGGATGTCTTTTTGCTCTTCCTTCATCTTCTGCCATGATTGTGAGGCCTCTCCAGCCACGTGGAACTGTGAGTCTATTAAACCTCTTTCCTTTATAAATTACCCAGTCTAGGTATGTCTTTATTAGCAGCATGCGAATGGACTAATGCAGAGCGTAAAAGCATTATTGTTTATAATTAACTTAAAATCCCCGAACATTTCCAAGATGATCCATTAGTGATGCCACACATTACTAAGCATACATCTTAAAATTTCAGAACCAGCTGCTTAAAGTATTTAATGGTGACCACAAATAGTATTTTCTGTCTCTAACTTTGACATTTAAGTTTAATAATGTAAGGCAAATTGCTTTTCAAATGTAAAGATTTGCACTAGTTTTTTGCTATTTTTGTTATGGTTACCATTTCCTAAGCCAGATTAGTGTGAAGCTGATCTTAAATGATTCAGACACAACCCAGTTGAAACTCACATAAAAAAGTTCACAAATTCCGTTTTGATAAATCTTTTTTGTTTTTTTACATAATATCAAATAACTCCTCAATTCTGTCAAACAATAATTTGCATTTTATTTAATGCTGTTCATGTACTACATGATAGTGTTCATATATAATTGTAAAAAGAAATGCTACTTAAAGAAAGTACAGTCTAGCACTTTATAAATGCAATGATAAGAATGGTGGTTTTGTCAGTAAAGGTTTAATACAAACAAAAACCATCGTCTGTATTTTAGGCTAAAGGGAATTAAATACAATAAAGTTCAAGGTATTTTGAAGGACAGGATCAGAAATAAAGGAGCAAATACTGAATATATGTTTCAAGATCTGATCTCTGGGCTTGCCATCTGGATGTCAGGGGCCTCTCTTGTTATTGCTCCATTGCAGCCATTGTCCAGACTGCCTCACACCCAGCACACACGTGACTCCCCTGAGGAACAGATCTTCTAGCTGCTGCAAACGCTTTCATTTTGGGGATTTGTGTATCAGCTGCCATAAACAAGGAGGAGTTTCTGTTTCACTTTTGTTATCCAAGCCTTGCACAAGTATCTCTAATTGGCATGACTTCTGTCAGGTATAAGAGATTCTGGAAAAAAAAAAGAATGATTTTAGCTTTCTAAACTTCCTATGTAGAAAAGAATGAGAGAGATAATCAAAGTATCTACCTCAGTAGTTATCAGGATTTAACCCACATGGTCCCTTTCATTTTGAATATCCCAACCTAAAGGGTAACTTCACACAGTTTCTCTATAAATCCTCGTTTCCAAAAGTTTCAGTATTTGAATCATGCAAGATGTACCAAGTCTCCTCTTTCAGAGTGTGTTATCTAAGGTATTTCTAATAATGGTAACTAAAATCTTAAACATATGAAAAAAATCAGTATGATTTCTTGTTTCTTGCCTCTCTTCATGTGTTGTAATAAACCTAGAGTTAAAAAAAAAACAAAAACCAGATTGCCAGTTATACAGCTATTTGTGGTTTATATATATATAATCTCAATTTCTGTTTTAGATTTTGGGGTACATGTGTAGGTTTGTTACATGAGTACTTTGTGTGATGCTGAGGTTTAGGAAACAAATGATACTGTCACCAGGTAGTGAATATAGTATTCAGTAGTTATTCAACCCTTGCCCCCCTCCCTCCTTCTGCCCTCTAGTGGTCTCCAGTGTCTGGTCCCCAGTGTCTATTGTTGCCATCTTCATGTCCCATCTTTACATACTTCTAAAGCAACAGTTAATGCTTTGAGATTTGACCAAAGATGATGTACACTTCCTTTTACTTAGCTTTCATCAGAACTATAGTTGAATTATGCATAATGCTTTCTAAATTTTTATATTTTTCAATAAAAATAATTTGTATTCCAAGGTTTCTGTAGTCTAAATAAAGCAGAAAAACTGAGATTAACAACGAAAATATGTCACTTTAACCTCATTGCATTTTGAAGACTGTAAAATAGACTTAAAATAAAAATATATAATTTCCTTCACAATTTATGTTGGCTTAGCTTGTATGAAAGAGATTTGTAGTAATGTTAGCAGCAGCACATAAAGTTTGTGCAGTATGAACAGAGTAACTTGATGATTTTATAATAAATATATTATGTTCCCTCCAAAAATTACACATAGGCAACAGATTTAAAACAAAGTAAACCCACTGATTATGTGTGCTGCTTTTCCCCTTGTTTTAGGGAAAAAAATGTCATCAGCCCATATGCATTCAAAACATTAAAACTAACCACATTTTCATACAGTAATTTCTTTTTTCTTTCTTTTTTTAGCAAATACTTATTGATGAATAATTTATTAGAAAAAAATGAAGTTGGAACATGAAGCAGACAGAAGTCACAACTTCCTAAATTGCACAAAAAGGCTTAACAAAAAGTCTGATATTCTTAAACAGATATCTATAACTAAGGAAATAAAGTTGGTGGGTTGTACTCAAGGAAGGGAATATAATTTCTATAAATATATTTATTTGGAATCATACCTAAATAATTACCGAAATTACAATAAATATGCAATGATTCTGACTTACTAATATTTCAATATTATTATTAATATTTCAATATCAATATCACTTCTTAAACCATAATCAGTTAGCTAGAAGTTTGAAGCCAGTGTACACTATTGTGTCAATTTAAGTGGCTGCTATGAGAGTACTTCATCTTTCTTCTGTACAGGCATACCTTGAAGATATTGTGTTTTCAGTTCCAGTCCTCCATGGTAAAATCAGTATTGCAATGAAGTCAGTCACACAAATTTGCTGGTTTCCCAGTGCATAGAAAAGTCACGCAGTCCATTGAGTATCCAAAAGCATTATGTGTAAAAAGCTGTGTACACACCTTAATTAAAAATACCTTGTATTTCTGAGGGCTCTGTTCTGTTCCATTGGTCTATATCTCTGTTTTGGAACCAGTACCATGCTGTTTTGGTTACTGTAGCCTTGTAGTATAGTTTGAAGTCAGGTAGCATGATGCCTCCAGCTTTGTTCTTTTGGCTTAGGATTGACTTGGCAATGTGGGCTCTTTTTTGGTTCCATATGAACTTTAAAGTAGTTCTTTCCAATTCTGTGAAGAAAGCCATTGGTAGCTTGATGGGCATGGCATTGAATCTATAAATTACCTTGGGCAGTATGGCCATTTTCATGATATTGATTCTTCCTACCCATGAGCATGGAATGTTCTTCCATTTGTTTATATCCTCTTTTATTTCATTGAGCAGTGGTTTGTAGTTCTCCTTGAAGAGGTCCTTCACATCCCTTGTAAGTTGGATTCCTAGGTATTTTATACTCTTTGAAGCAATTGTGAATGGGAGTTCATTCATGATTTGGCTCTCTGTGTGTCTGTTATTGGTGTATAAGAATGCTTGTGATTTTTGCACATCAATTTTGTATCCTGAGACTTTGCTGAAGTTGCTTATCAGCTTAAGGAGATTTTGGGCTGAGATGATGGGATTTTCTAGATATACAATCATGTCATCTGCAAACAGAGACAATTTGATTCCCTATTTAATAAATGGTGCTGGGAAAAGTGGCTAGCCATATGTAAAAAGCTGAAACTGGATCCCTTCCTTACACCTTATACAAAAATTAATTCAAGATTGATGAAAGACTTAAATGTTAGACTTAAAACCATAAAAACCCTAGAAGAAAACCTAGGCAATACTATTCAGGACATAGGCATGGGCAAGGACTTCATGTCTAAAACACCAAAAGCAATGGCAACAAAAGCCAAAATTGACAAATGGGATCTAATTAAACTAAAGAGCTTCTGCACAGCAAAAGAAACCACCATCAGAGTGAACAAGTAACCCACAGAATGGGAGAAAATGTTTGCAATCTACTCATCTGACAAAGGGCTAATATCCAGAATCTACAATGAACTCAAACAAATTTACAAGAAAAAAACAAACAACCCCATCAAAAAGTGGGCATTTTTGATGCCCACTTCTCAAAAGAAGACATTTATGCAGCCAAAAAACACATGAAAAAATGCTCATCATCACTGGCCATCAGAGAAATGCAAATCAAAACCACAATGAGATACCATCTCACACCAATTAGAATGGTGATCATTAAAAAGTCAGGAAATAACAAGTGCTGGAGAGGATGTGGAGAAATAGGAACACTTTTACACTGTTGCTCGGACTGTAAACTAGTTCAACCATTGTGGAAGTCAGTGTGGCGATTCCTCAGGGATCTAGAAATAGAAATACCATTTGACTCAGTCACCCCATTACTGGGTATATACCCAAAGGATTGTAAATCATGCTGCTATAAAGACACATGTACACATATGTTTATTGTGGCACTATTCACAATAGCAAAGACTTGGAACCAACCCAAATGTCCAACAATGATAGACTGGATTAAGAAAATGTGGCACATATACACCATGGAATACTATGCAGCCATAAAAAATGATGAGTTCATGTCCTTTGTAGGGACATGGATGAAGCTGGAAACCATCATTCTCAGCAAACTATCGCAAGGACAAAAAACCAAACACCGCATATTCTCACTCATAGGTGGGAATTGAACAATGAGAACACATGGACACAGGAAGGGGAACATCATGCACTGGGGACTGTTGTGGGGTGGGGGGAGCGGGGAGGGATAGCATTGGGAGATATACCTAATGCTAAATGAGGAGTTGATGGGTGCAGCACACCAACATGGCACATGTATACATATGTAACAAACCTGCACACTGTGCACATGTACCCTAAAACTTAAAGTATAATAATAAAAAATAAAATAAAATAAAATAAAGCCATGCAGCAAAAATAAAAAAATAAAAATACTTTGTATTCTTAAACAAAAGAAAAGTCTGACAATCATCTGGACCTTCAGTGAAGCATAACCTTTTTGCTGGTGGAGAGTCTTGCCTCAATGTTATGACTACTGACTGATCAGGGTGGTGATTATTGAAGATTGGGCTGATTGTGGTCATTTCTTAAGACAACAATGGTGTTTGCTACATGGATTGATCCTTTAATGAGATATTTCTCTGTAGCATCCAGTGAATTTTGATAGCATTTTACTCACAGAACTTAATTAGAACTTACTTAAAAACTAGAGTCAGTTCTCTCAAACTCTGCTTCTGCTTTATCAACTAAATTTACGAAATATTCTAAATCCTGTGTTGTCATTCCTACAATGTTTACAACATCTTCACAATGAGAAATCACCTTCTTTGCTCATCATAAGAAACAACTTGTCGTTTCAAATTTTAACATGAGATTGCAGCAATTCAGTCATATCTTCAGGCTCCACTTCCAATTACAGTTCTCTTGCTACTGCTGTCACATCTGCAGTTACTTCCTCCACTGAAATCTTGAACCTCTGAAATCCATCAATGAGAGCTGGAATCAACTTCTTCCAAACTCCTGTCAATGTTGATATTTTGACCTCCTCCCATGAATCACAGATGTTCTTAATGACATTTAGAATGGTGAATTATTTCCAGAATATTTTCAATTTATTTTCTCTAGATCCATCAGAAGAATCACTACCTCTGGCAGCTATAGCCTTACCAAATATGTTTCTTAAATTATAACACTTGAAAGTCAAAATTGCTCCCTGATTCATGGGCTACAGAATGGTTATTGTGTCAGTAGGCATGAAAACAACATTATTATTCTTGTACATCTCCATTAGAGATCTTGAGTGACCAGGTGTATTGTCAATGAGCAATAGCATTTTTACAGAATTTTTTTTCAAGCAATAGATCTCAACAGTGTTCTGAAAATATTTAATAAACCATATGGTAAACAGAGGTGCTGTCATCCAGGCTTTGTTGTTTCATTTTTAAAGCACAGGCAGAGTAGGTTTAGAATAATTTTTAAGGGGCCTAGGATTTTCAGAGTGGTAAATGATAATAGGCTTTAACTTAAACCCACCAGCTGTGATAGCTCTAAAGGAGAGAGTCAGCCTGTCCTTTGAAGCCGTTGACTTCTCCTCTCTAGCTATAAAATTCCTAGATGGCATCTTCTTCCAATAGAAGGCTATTTGATATACATTGAAAAATCTGTTTAGTGTAGCCACCTTCATTAATTATCTTAACTAGATGTTCTGGATAACTTGCCGCAGCTTCTATATCATCGCTTACTGCTTTACCTTGCACTTTTATATTACAGAGAAGTCTTCTTTTATTAAACCTCATTAACCCATATCTGCTAGCAACAAATTTTTCTTCTGCAGCTTCCTCATCTCTTTTAGCTTTAGTAGACTTGAAGAAAATTAGGACCTTACTCTGGGTAAAGCTTTGGCTTAGGGGAGTGTTGTGGCTTGTGTGATCTATCCAGATCACTAGAACTTTCTCTCTAACAGCAATATGGCTATTTCACTTTTTAATGATTCTTGTGTGCTCACTGGAGTAGTACTTTTTATTTTCTTCAAGAACTCTTTCTTTGTATTCACAGCTTTGCTAACTGTTTGGTGCAAGAGGTCTTGCTTTTAGCCTATCTTGGCTTTTAATGTGCCTTCCTGACTAAGCTTAATCATTTCCAGCTTTTAATTTAAAGTAAGAGGCATGCAACTCTTTCTTGCACTTGAACACTTAGAGGCCATTTGTAAGGTTATTGATTGGCCTAATTTTAATATTGTTATATGTCAGAAAATAGAGATATCCAAGGAGAGGGAGACAGAAGAGGGAATGGCTAGTCAGAGGAGCAGTCAGAACACACACAACATTTATTGATTATGCTCACCATCTTATATGGGCATGATTTGTACAGTCCTAAAACAATTACAGGCTGGGCACAGTGGCTCATGCCTGTAACTCCAGTGCATTGGGAGGCAGAGGTGGGAGGATCACTTGAGACCAGGAGTAGGAGACCAGCCTTGGCGACATAACAAGACCCAGTTTCTACCAAAAAAAATATTAATTAGCTGGGCGTGGTGGTGCATACTTGTATTCATGGCTACTTGGGAGGCTGATACAGAAGGATCATTGAGGTCCAGGAGTTCAGTGTTGCAATGAGCTATGATTGTGCCACTGCACTCCAACTCTGAGTGACAGAGCAAGATCCCATCTCAAACAAGCAAAGAAAAATAAAACAATTACAATAGTAACATCAGGATCACTTATCATAGTTCACCATAACAGATACAATAATAGTGAAAAGTTTAAAATATTATGAGAATTACCAAAATGTGACAGAGACATGAAGTATGTGCATGCAGTTGAAAAAATGACACTCACAGACTTGCTCGACTCAAGGTTGCTACAAACATTCAATTTGTAAAAGTACAATATTTGCAAAGTACAATAAAGCAAAGCACAATCAAAGGATGTATACCTATATTTCTGTTACATGATAGCACAGAAATTATTACAAAGATCTGTAAAAACCTATGTATGTTTTGGACTTGTACCTATAAAAATTATTGTTATATGATCACACTATAAAAATAAAACACAAAATTTAAGATTTAAATATTGTTTTAAACAATATTTCAGTCAAAATATCCTTTTTATTTGGTCTCTAAAGATGGATGCATGCGATTTGTTGCAACAAACCAATACTCTTTACAGACTGACATAGACCTGGTTCATGACAACTTCAATATAATTGAGGAGAAGGGGAGCTAGAAATCTCTGGTAAAATGGTATGCTGCTGATTTATCATTTGGATTGTATGGGAATTAGTATGCCCACATTGCGTTCTTCATTTCTATTCAATGACACTGAGAAGCAATGTAAAGAAGATAGTCAAAATCACAATTGCTTATGAGGAAAAATAATTATCAGTCTAGTCCATAAAATTTCAACAGTCGCTGGCAGCAATAGTCACCTCAGTAGTCAATGAGCCAGCATAGAGACCATGTATGAAGATATCATATATGAGACATACATAATTATAAAATGTGTGTCAGGCATAAATAATAAATTAAACTTTGTTGATGACTTTTTCTAAGTATAGGTATTTGATATAATTCTATCCTGAAGTCTATTATCTTATTCTTAATTTTTTTCTAATTCTATTTCTTCTGTTCTTTCATACCTTTTATCATTTTATTAACATATTTACTCATTTACAATAAAGTTAACATTTTTAAATCTGTTCTGTGAGATATTTTTCCAGCATGCTTTCATATTCTGTAGGAAAGCAACTCTGTCCCTCTATTTTTGTTATAAACACATTTTATGGGCTTTGACCACAATACTGTTGTTGTTCATTTTTTCCTGTAAAAATAACATTCCTGAGTGTTCGGAATGAAGAATTTTCAAAATAGCCTTTCTAGTTTTACAGAGTACCCTCTTCTGTCATTTAAAAAAATATTGTTCTGAAATATATTTAGTAACTTGGCTTTTCAGATTCCTTGGCTTTATTATCCTCCTCCACTTTTTTTTCTTGTCTTTCTCTTCCCTTCATTTCCATGCTCCCTGTCATGCTCAATTATTTTTCTGCCCACCACTTTCTCTTTACTCTGGATTTCTGTGCTGAAACAGAGTTTCAGCAGCACAATTCAAGAGATGACAGGAGCTAGACTGCTTCCGCTTCATTTGTCCCCATTGCAAACTCTACTTTCTGATGTTATTGGAATGGACAAAACTAGTACTGATTCCACATTTTGGGGTTTCCTGTTTTCTGGTCTATCAGGGACTCTTAAACTTCCCTCTGCTCTGCTTTGTGTAGACATAGATAACATACGTATCTTTCAGCTACATGGTCCAACATGCTCTTTTGGGGAGTTACTTTAGATGACTGGTCACCAAGTTTAATGTTAACACTGCCTTGGAATCCATGTTTTGCTACTTGCTTAATCACTTTGTTTTTAAGACAGGGTTTACAGAGAGTAAAACCTGTGCTGAAGATATTGCCACTATCTTCCCAGAAGCTACTCGTTATTTTTTTTTTAATTTAGTACAATTATTTGGGGGATTGTTTTTCTATTAAACTATTAACTAAATCATTTTGGGTGGTTAGTAAATGTAATAATTTTTCCATAAATCTCTATTAAACAATATGAGCATTTTAATGTATCTATGAATGTATATATGTATTCAATTATGTATGTCATTTGTGTTTTTCTCATCATATTTTTGTTGATTATAGCTCTACTCAGAACATAAAATACTTATTCAATAACTCAACTTTTAATAAATAATGAAGTAGATAATATTTACTTTTTTATTTTAAATTTCATTCATTTGCAAGAGTGTCCTTTTTACATTAAATAATAATTTTGTCTCAATTAGAATTTAATTAAGAATGTAACTATCTTATTTCTTCATAAAAAATGAATCTTTAACTCACAAAGTGTCATTATAGATGTTTGTTACTGTTGTTGCTTTTGATTCCATTAATTCCTTCCTTTGCTTCATAAGTCAATTGGTTACACATTATTTTAATCTATTTGTAGTTTCTTAAGCAAAATATTACATATACTTATGTAATTTTTTATTTTTTACACTACATTTTAAGAGTTCCATGACATTAATTTTAAGCAAATATGTCTTGACTTTTTATTTTTGTTTGCAAATATTGACACATGTAAAAAATAAATAGAACTAAGACTATATGAACGTGTTTTTTGAAAAATGTTAAATTCAAATAATATCAAACCCAGTTCATGAATTGTAGAAAATTAATGAATGATGCCAAATTTTTAGCTATTTTGGCAAGCATACACTGTGATATGAAATAGTGCTTATACATAAGAAGCACTTGTAAGTGGACAAAAATAAGTCAATTTAAAAAATACTGTATTTATGGAATGCCAAAAAAGCAGATGACTTTTTTTTCCTTTTTCAGGTGCCTCTATGAAGTAATGAGCCCACAGTAAATTCACTGTTATTCTCCTGTGAAATTGACACTGCTCATCTTAAATACTGCTTAAAAAAGTGTACCAAAGCTTGCATAAATTACAGTCTTACTGTTTGAAGATATGAAATTAGAACTTAGGAATTCCTCAAATTTAATTTTAAACTCAATGCTCCCAGATGCACATCTTTCTGAACAGTCCATTAATCAGAATAGCTAGAAACTATTCATCATAGTTCAGTGTAACAATTCTTTCATATGCTCCAATCTTTGTTGGGCTATACATTTTCAAAATTGCTTACTCTTGGGCATTTCCTCCATTTGAAGATAAAATATCATGCCATCAACCTAAAACCTCTTCTATAATGATCTGAAATGTACTTTTCATTTTTTAAAACATTCTGGCAAGCTGACAAGATCAAATATTAAGCATTTGAATCATCACTGGCTTGAAAGATTTTATTATTAAAACATGCTTTCATCATTAGAAAATTCATTCAGATACATGGAAAAGAAAAAGATTTCTCACAGTAGAAGAATACTGATGATACAGTAAAGATTGCATGTGAGACTTCTTCTACTTGCTGTGACCCTTATGAGGCTTCAAAAGTCACATGAAGAAGGCAGAAACCATTATGCAATCAGAAACGCAGGGGCAGATACCCCACTAACTACATAACTTCCCCATTCTAATAGAGAAACTTCTGTTGTATTATATCTTCTCTTATGTCCAATCATGTTTGTTACCTCCATTCCTTTAACAACCCAAAGTCCAGCGAAAAAATGAGACTAATAGTGAAAATCCTTACTTTGTATCTTGCAACAACCTTTGTTAATAAAACTAGGACCACCTTCATCTCTGGTGACAAGCTGCATTTTGCCCCACAGACCCCTGACACAGGGCACTAGACAATGCAAATATACATATTAATTCTAGAAAATGTATGTGGTTTTTATGTCTCTGCACCCCTGGCTTTTGTTTCTCCATCAGCTGCATCTGATTATCCAAGCCTCAATTCATTACCATAGCTGCAAGGGAGCCTTGGTAACCAGCATTCAACTTGTAAATTAAAATTCATTACCTGCTTCAAAAATAGAGAATTACTGAAGCATAGACAGACAATTTGGATACCATGCAGGTACCAAGGATAGCAATCATAAGCCATTTAAAAAAGTGCTTCTATTTATGTCAACAGTTATTTTTGCAAGCAGTATACAACAGTCATATTAGATGTCCTTTATATAAACACTGGACTCAAGGAAGTTTTGCTTGTTTTTTGTTTGTTCTTAATGTTTTATGTGAACATGAAGGTAGGCTGATATAGTGAAATTCTTATAATTCTTTTTCTTATTATGGAACACACAATATGGAACACATAATAAATAAAAATAATGGTAGGTCACACTTTGGGGTGGTCTGCTGATTATTGGTGCTCCAGATTCAGCCCAGATGTCCCACTGTCCAAAGTTAATCAACAACTTGGCTCACCTGTTACCTAGTCACAGCATTTCACTTAGGAAGCTGTATTTATCTTTTGTGAATCATTTAATCAGTTGGATCTCATTTTCCTGTTTTCTAAAATGGGATTAAAATGCGTAAATATACATATACATATACATATACATATATATATATATATAGCTTAAGGAAATAAATATAAGGGTATCAAAATAAGTAGATATTGACTCAAAATAATTAAGATCCCATATAGCACCAAATAAAGTAGTTCAATATTAATGTTACTGTTATGTTACTATGATGAAGTATACCTTCTATTAAGATTGCCTGTGTTGGTTTCAGAAATAGACATAAATAAAGTTGTGGGGTTTTTTTACTTTTTAATAATTAAAGGAAAAACAGATACATAGAAAAGTTGCAAAAAGAGTACAAAGAGTTTTTATATACTCCACATGCAGTTTTCCCTATTATTAACATTTTATATGAGTATGGTACATTTGTAATAATTAATGAACAAATATGTATGCATTATTTTTACAAATGCTCATACCATCTTCAGATTTTCTTAGTTTTTTATATAGTATTTCATAATTTCTTTCTTCTTGTCAGATATAGTTAATATGTATTGTTTATTCTGATCTGTATGAATTCTCATAAAATACGCAATGTTCTTTGAATAAATGAATTTTTAATTGTATAAGTTATACTCTGCTATATTAGTTTCTTACTTTTATCACTGGTAATTTTTAAGGTAAGACTTAGCATTGTGCTATTACTTTTGTTACATTCATATATAATTTTCCTTACCTATTTCCCCTGTGATCAATAAATACACAGCCTTCACTCCCTGCTACCTCCAAAAAAACCAAACCAAACAAAAACAAATAAACAATAAGAATGAACATCGTTATATTGTATTATGGATTTGTTTGAGAATTTACCTGAAACACGTACAAGAGTGACATTTCAGACTTAGAAATTTTCCTTCTGCTTACATTGACTAAGGTCTTCCAGGCACTGTCTAGAATGGTTTCTCTATAGTACACTACTACAAGCACTTTTTATATTCCAGGTAACAATTGGCACTATCTATCAAATTAGGAAAGTTTCTTTTTATTACAAAATATATCAAATGCTTAAAAATAATGAAACATTTGATAATTTTTTTCTATTTTGGGTCAATAACAGAGTTAATTACATTGATTGGTTTTCTACAGCTTAACCATCTTTGCATTCTTCTGTAACAAAATTCTAAAATGACACCCCAGCTTCCTACCACCTGTAAACATGCCCCTTATACACCCCTCAACTGTATATAGGTAGGACATGATAGATTTTACTTCCATGATTAGGTTACATTATACTACTAATGGAAAGGAATTTTGACATAATTAAATTCTCTAATTAGTTTACTTTAAGTTAGGGGATTATCTTGGGAGTATTTGAATTAATCAGTTGGGAGGGATTATCTTTGGCTGACCTGACTAGATCAGTTGGAAGTCTTTAAAAGAGGGCTTAGACTCTCCATAGAGACAGAGAGTGACTCTCCACTGTGGCAAAGATGTCTCCTTGCACTTGTGTGGTTCTATACTGCTCCTGATATTCTCTCCTGTATGGCCTGCCCTGTGCACTTCTGACATGTTTAGTCAACTTGCTCCCTTCATTTTGAAAGCCTGTTTCCTGTTATAAGTAATAAATGTATAAGTATTAAATAAATAAATAAATATTAGCTGGTTTTGTAAGTACATGTGAAACTATTCAAATTTTCTAAAATCAACAAAAATTTTAGTAAGTTGTAGTAAGTTGTTGAATATGTATTTATTCTCAAAGATATTAGTATGGGTAAGCCACTGATACAGTACTTTCTTAAATGTATGCTTATTTCCCCTTTGGATCTTGTTTCATATTTTGCATTCAAAGTTCCTACCACATGAACCAATAAGCATTCTAAGCATATGGTTTCTTTCTCATTTGTGTTATTTTATTCACAATGTCAAAATAGTGAATATCAAATCCATTCATAATTAAGTTAAATAAACTTATTTTATTTGATAAGTAAAAGTAAACAATCCATTTTGAAACTCTTTTCAGTGTTTTCTCAGCATATTTTTACAAGATGTCAGACAAATTGTCATGGAAAATGACAAGTACTTGAAAACTGTGACTGATAAAGGAACACACACAGAGAGATATACAAGAATGGTGATAATGCATAAGATTTCTAGATTTTCATATTTAAATGGTTACATATTATAGAAAATGATTAAGCATTGTCTCTTGTTTATGTCCTATACTTATGTTCTTATATTCTATACATGATAATAAAACATTTTAAACACTTTTATATACATAAACTTGGAGATGTATGTTTTCACATTGCTTATTTAAATACCAGGTTTGATTATTTACCTTTAATAGTTTATTTCATTTGGCTTCTTTTTAGTATTAAGTTAGTATTTAGTATCAAGTTAGCCCAGTGGCTATTTGCTAGTCTTAATAAAATTATGAATGAAATAATGAATCTTTACTAGCCATACGCCTTTGCATATTTATGAGAGATTAATAAGAAAACAAATGTACGGATTTTACTTGGGATTTTTATTTATTTTATTTACATCTTTGGAGAGAGTCTGCTGAGAAATAATTTAGGGAATCATAGGTAGAGATAAAAAGATGTTGCATAATAAAATTGTTGATATGTATTTTATAGTATATTTCTTTTG
The DNA here is from genome assembly GCF_029281585.2 of Gorilla gorilla gorilla. NCBI lineage: Eukaryota > Metazoa > Chordata > Mammalia > Primates > Hominidae > Gorilla > Gorilla gorilla. The sequence continues at coordinate 69,961,147 of NC_073238.2, forward strand.
TAGATACAGTTTTCATTAACTCCCTTTAAACTTGTTTATTTCTTTTAAACAATTTGCTGTCTAGGAAAGTATAAAATAAAATTATTAGTTCTCTGTGTTCAGATGCTTACTTAATGTGCTATGCATTCCCATATAGCCTTTCCCTAGGCTATTTATTATAGCACCAGCAGATGAATTTTAGATGTCAGTTAATGATGCAAGATGGGTCACAGTGATGATTTTTATTGGAAAATGGGATAGCCTAAGAAAATGAAAATCTAAATATATCCAATTTATATGGAATAGTTAAATAACTTCTTAAACTTTGTTCAAATGTTAAAGACTGCAGCAATTGCAGATTTCAATGAATACTTCATTGTGAGCTTCCAGCACACACTCTCACATGTGTTTTTCCTGTTTGCCTATATTTTCTGCATCGATTTTGTTTTGAACAGTAGAAGTCTTTGGAAACCACTCTGAGATATAATATTGAAGACACAAACCAAGAACTAGTTTATAACTATGAATGCATAACCAGAAGGCAGTTTAGCATTAGCCAATAAAGTCTCAGTTGTAAACTAACATCCTGAACCCCCAAAATTAGAGCCACAGTTAACCCTACAGGAAAGGTCAATATCAAACACATAATAAGATTGAGAAGTTTTTCTTTTCTTTTAACTCTAGCTTTGGCGTATATAAATATTAAGTTTACTAATTAAAACATAATTTAAATATAATGCTACATTTATGGAGAAATGCATAATTTTGACTGGTAATTCACATTCTTATCAGTAGATGGTTGCTATCACTTAAATCACACCTGAGAATCAGAATGTATACCAAAAAGAGAGAAGGGAGATGATACTTCAGAGTATATCTTATGTGGTATATGTTCTACATAAAATTATTATTCACAATCAGTCTGAGATGTAGTCATCATTCTCAACATTTTAGATGAGGTAACAGAGACTTGAAGATGGTGATTAACTTTTACAAATGTAAGGGTTGATTTGAACCCTGTTACATATGACTTCAAGGCCTGGGCTCTTCTGACATGCTACTCTGCCTTCTAAAACAAGATGACTTAAGGTCAAAAGTATGCAATTGTATGTGTATATGTGTGTGTGTATTTTTTCTAAACTCCGTTTATATATATTTCACATATAGTAAAACACCTGTGGCTTGAATGTCTACATCTTTTAAAAATTTTGACAAATTCATACACCCAGATAACCACCAACAAAATTGTCATAAAATACTTTCATTAATCCAAAATATTTCTTTCTCCTTCTTTTTCAATTAATTCCTCAACTTACAGAGCTAGGCATACCCTGAACATTATGGTTAAATAAGTGTTGTGTCTTCCAGCATTATATCTACAGAGATTGTACAATACGTATAATTTGTGTCCAGTATCTAATCAAATGCTATTGTAAAGGCAAAAAGCAGGAGGATGTGATCTGTAACCAAAAAATAACACAAACAGCAAATTAAAACAGACCCACAGATCTGTATAACACAGATGATAGAATTATGGAACTAGCAAACAAGAATTTTTACTGTATAAGAATTTGTAATGCATCTGGTAGATTATGGGAATGCTATGATTTCCTGTCTTAGATCTTTAAACAAGTCAATGCTAGAAAAACTGGTGCTGTTAGGCCATTTTCCAGTCTTTTAAAAAAATATAAGAGAACAAGCTATAATTTGAAAAAATGCAAATTAACAGGAATATCCAACAGTTACAATATTTATATAATTGCAATTTTACTAAAATTGACTTTTCTTCTTTATTAATTTATATTTCCTGCCTACAAATTATATGTGCTGCCCACAAGAAAATAATTTTGTTACTAATCTAAAAACACATTTGTTTATATAAATATTTCATGTAAGGGGGATACAATAGTAGATATAAAATTTGAAAGTTACAGATCACTAAACAAATGTGCACTTACATTAGTATTTCTTTTTATTCTGAGCTCCACACAATCAATTAATTTTGCATGAAAAATAATTCTTCTTTCAAATAATCGATTGTGGCTACTTTTCATTTTTAAAATTTATTTTTTATTTTTAAAAATTAATTCAGACCGGTAATAAACAAGTTATCAATCTAATGTTTCATGTTCTTTAAATTTACTGCACCATTATTTTGGAATACAATTAAGTAACTATTAAATAATTATGAATTTTAAAATTTCATTTGAAATAGCTTTTTTCAAATTAAATACCAATCTAACTAAAATATTTTCCATTGATCTATACATTAAGATCACAATAATATTTGTGTATTTGCACATTCCAAAATTTTTTATAACTTATTTCAATACTGAATATACAAACACATGTGTCATGCACACACCCATTTTTTCTTTTTTGATAACATTATATTTGATTCATTTTTTGATAATATTATAAACTCTTTTTTTGTAATTCTGTCCTTTAGAAATTATAGGCCACATTTTGCTCTTCTGTGAATGTTCTCTTACTGTTAATATAACATATTTTAAATAAAAATTTATTTTTGATATTGCTGCATTTATGGTAATGGAAATATGGTACTTGTCACTGGAAAATTCATAGAATTTTTAAAAATGTGATTTAGATATTATTTATTAAACATGTGCTAAGAGAATATATTATAAGAAAATCCTTCGACATGGCAATAAACTACTCAAACTACTGTCCCAATCATACATTTATGTTGTTTAGTCTAAGATCTTCTTTATTAAAAGTATTGCAGTAAGACCCACGGTGATATCAGTATTTTGAGCATAGTTCTCATAATATAACTTGTTCTAACATATTTTGCACTGGACAGAAGAGCTATCAAAGTTATGGTGCGTCCTTATTTATTTCGTCATGATTTTCTTCCCATTGTTTCGTTTAAGGTATTCACATAAACAACAAAATGTCCGCTAAATTTTAATGTAAAAGTCTTTTGAAATATTTTTCTACATTATAAAATAAATTAGCAACAAGACTGCATCACAAAGTGATATTGTTTTCCCATCAAACTGTTTATTGTCCTTTCAGTCCACAAAACTGTAGTGCCTTTTCCCAGGAGAAAACCTTCAGCAAAGTAGGGACACTTCAGAGCACAGAATAGAAGAATTATAAAACTGTCATAGATGTCAGAATATATTGCAATCAGCAGCAGAGTAGCATTGCCTGGAAAACAGCCATTTCATCTAAGGAGTTCTTTATGGTCTGGTAAATTGCATTACATTTAAACAAAATAGAAATGACATTTCTACACAAAATAGTTTAATCACTCAGTACATGGTTAATTTTTCTGACATAACCTATTTCTTCATTTTAGGAAATGTGTGTGTGTTTTTTTTTTATTTACTTGAATTCAAGAGAAAGTATGGAAATAAACTTTATTTTGCCAAAGGAGGTACAAACATTGCAAGAAAAGAAAAGGGAACAAAGCTGTTTTGTTTTGAAAAATCAATACAGACTGTTTCAAAGAGACTACAGAAAATAATTTTCAAATATTAAATGTAAATTCAGATAATCATGAGTGTGTTGACAGAAGAAGAGAGAAATAGGAAAAGAGAGAGAAGATAGAGAGTAGCAAATATTAAAATAGCAATATTAATATTGTTAATCAAAATTTGTCTTGCTCATTTAAAAATCTTGTATTCTGAATTGGGACCATTTTGAATAGAGACCAAATATATTGAATATGGTGTTCTTGTTAGCATGGTTCTCCTTTCTTCATTCACATTGTTATATTCTTCTTTGTTCTATTTTTTAACTTATGCTCACATTTCAAGGCGTTGGACTCATTTGGTCGTGTCATTAAGAAATGGTGGATCCAGGATTTTATTATTTGATTATTGAGTGTTTTTCCACATTCCGAAACAAATTAGTATTCCCGCTTTGCTGCTTACTGCTAGACACTGAATGCAGATAGAACACATTATGCATTAGACCAGTTAAGAGGTTTTAAATTAGATTTGTGACTTGAAAGTTTGAATAAGAAAACTAATAGAACACAAAATGAAGCACAGGGAAAATTAGATTAATTATCTACATCATTCAGTGTGAACAGTTGCTCATGTACTGTGTTGTTGAGTGGTATTTTGGTATTAAAACAAGCCTTAATTTTTCCCACATTAAGTTGCAATAATTGATGTGAAAACACATATACACATTTACAGATCACAATATCTTGGAGTATTTTAAAAATAGAAGTATATTTGCATAAGTTATTCATATTTTTTCTCTGTCTCCTTCTCCTCCCTCACTCCCACTAATTAGGAATATTTGCCTTTGTGATAACCCAAATATTTATCTTGCGTATTCTTCTCCATTAACACAACTTAGATAACTTGCTAATTCAAGACACTATATACTGAATGCAAAGACACGTTTTTCCTAGTCATTTTTATTTCCCAACCCACCTAAGAATATTATGTTCAATTCACCCAAAGAAAATTTCAAAGAATAATAGCACCTGCAGAATTGCACATTTCAATGCAACAACAAAGATCAAAATCTCTTGATCTATTTTAGAGGCAACTACCTCTTCCTTTAGGCAATCTAGACAAATTGAACCAATCTTTTTTGTAAATCTGGTTCAGTTCAGATACCTTAAGTTCCTGTGTCACCTACATGCCTGTGTGTGTGTCTGTGTATATGTGTATCCTTTGCTCTTGTTTCAGTCTTCTCTAAAGGCAGTGACATTGATATTTAATTGAAATAATTCCTGCTGGTACATAAAACATGCCTGAATAAACATCCACCTGTTCCTCATAAATGGCATCAGGTGCTCATTCTATGTGACAAGCTGTATTTTAATTTTAAATATTTATTTTTTAATACTCAACCTCAGTAGGGTATGATTGCCATAATGCCCCGTAGTTGGTAAAATAACGTGAGAACTAGGAAAGAAGGCTTACAATTTTTGCTCAATAATGAATGAAGCACAACAATTATTATTAAAGTAATTAAACATAAACACAAGATAGTTTCTAGTTAATATTTTTTCAGAATTTTATAATTATATAAAGTCAGAATTAGAAGCAACCTGCTGCTAAACCCTCTAGAGAAAAACTAAGGATACTATAAATGATCTCACTCTTTCTAAATATTTTTGTTTTTATATAATTTAAATATTTTGAATAAGCCTATTTTATTTCAATTTAAATTTCAACTGATCAAGAATAAAATAATGAAGGCCTGTTTACCAAAGAAGGTGAGGTAGAAATATATGACTGGTTTAGATACTTGCAGGCCGAAGTATTGCTTTCATGGATAAAATAACACAAATATTAGATCATTAAATTAAACTAACACAAAGCAAATATTTTAGTCAGTATCTTTCCTTTTAAGTAATTATCCCTTTGAAACCAAAAACCACCAAACAAAAAATAATAATTGTAAGTAATGACTAAAGACAATATGCATGAGAAGAAGGTGTGGGAATACCTTTCCATCCCTCCAGGTCTTTTCCTGCCTAATTAGGACGCACTATGCCAAGATTAATAAAATATTTAAAATCTAAGTTTTATATGCATCTCCGTTACTTAAATAAAGGAGTCAGTCTCGAAACAGCTCCACTTTATACTCAGATATTTACACAATTTATGGTATATTTCCACAAAGTATGCCTCGAAATTTTATGATTCCAAGTTTGTTTGCAACAGTTCTGTATAAAGTATATTCTGGTGAGAACTTTTAGATATACAAAAAAAAACTCCCCAAGTGGCAATTAGATATACAAAAAATATCTCCCCAAGTGGCATGCTGTTATTCTAAATAAAATAATAATTATTATCTATTCCAAAAAATGATTCTTCTCATTTATTGCTTAAAAGGTTCAAATCAGTCTGTCTAGAGCTCAAAAAGCTATGGGCTATGAGTACATTAGAAAGAAAACCATATTACTATTAGTTGAAATAATGAATATTTTATGACCAGGAAGAAATGTTCAGTGACTTGCAAAAATCAGACTTGGAAGCAGTCTCCGGTGGAGGCAAGTCAGAGCCTAAAGCCAATGAATAACACGATTAACATGATAAGCATGGATCTATCGCTTATGAGATATGAACCACAAAAGATATATAAACATAATATCAAGTACTCTACCTTCAGGGATCATTCTATAATTCATTATAAATATGATTTCATCCCATGTCCATCCTATCATGAGTGCACACAGAAGATGGTGGATCAGAAAAGCAAACAACATAATTGAGTTCTCTGCATTGAGAACTTGGTTGCTCAGAAAATGAGTCAAACAATTGAATAACTATGGGTATAGAGATAAAAATGGAACTTGAGCACCATTGATCAAAGGGTTTGAGAAGGACATTTATGTAAATCAAATTCTGTTGTTTTTCCTGTAAGTAACATGAGGTTCAGAAGACTCCTTCAGAAATAATCCTAACACTAAAATCCAAAATGTGGTAGAGAAATTAAAGCAGCAGTCAGGATTTCACTGAGGGTGACTCTTCATTTATCTTTGTTTGCTGCCAGTCCTGTCTCTGTGCCATATGTGTTCCTTAGAAAACTAGGGATAGAGTTTTCATTCTTTTTCTAAGTTTCCATTAGATTTCCTGGAGGAAGAAAAATACATTTACTTTAATGAAGAAAATTCTAGACTAGGTAACTAAATTTTATTTTCTTCTTTCAAGACACAGTAGGAAAATATGTGTTTTATTTTATTTATTATTGACACCAATGTTGTTGAAGGAATGATACCAATATCTTTATAATTGTTTTTATTAAAAATTAAGTAACAAAAAGGATAAGATTATTGTGCTTTACTTGCCCAGGTGGCCACAGCAAACATATAACATTAGCATTGAATAACACGTACATATGGCATCAAAATACAAGATACAAGTATGCCTCAGAAATATTTCAGGTTCAGTTCTGGACTACCACAATAAAGTTAACATAATAAAGTGAGTCACATTAATTTTTTTGGTTTCTCGGTGTACATAAAAGTTATGTTTATACTTACTCTAGTCTATTAAGTATGCAATAACATTTTGTATAATGGAAAATAGATACCTTAAATAAAAACATACTTTGTTGGTTAAAAAAAACCAAAACACGCTAATAAAATGAGCATATGCTGTTTGAAAAATGGCACTGATAGAGTTGCTCAATGCAGGGTTTCCATGAAACTTTAATTTGTAAAAGTAGACACTCTTCCAAGCACGATAAAATGAAGCACAATAAAACAAGGTATGCCTGTACTTAGACTAACTCATTGCCTCAGAAAATAATGTATTAAATGTAATTTGGAGAGAAGCACTTCCAGAATGGCAGAGGAAGGTTTTTCATGAACGCTCTCTCCAGTGAAACAACTACTAACTTCTGAAAATTAATAATACATTTCTGAAATTGTCCTATAAACAAACAACAAATGAAGAATATTTGTTCAATAATGAAACTTTGATGATAAAATATTCATTTGTTCTTACTAAATCTCGTAAAAACAATTAGAGTGTGTGAGTGTTGAGCCACTTCCTTCCTTCTCAGGCAGTGTGATGGAAGCTATACTTTGGGTAGGTATAAGTCTGAAGACAGGGCTTTCTGTCTCCAGCAGCTGCCAATATAATAGTTTATTTCTGGTGAAAGAAGAAAACAAGAATTTCTTATCTCCTTCCCCAGATTTGTGCTGCAGCTTTATTCCAGGCAAGCAGAGCAGGATACAGCAGAGCAGTCTGCTTTCATCTACCCAGACCCTACTCGTAGTGTGAAAGACTATACCAGCTGTGGCAGGTTGAGAATCCCAGAGATGAATCCCTATCGCAACTTGCTCATATGGCAGTTTTTCTGTGTTTGGAAGAGCAAGTCAAGTAACTGGGTTATCATCCATGTCAGTACCCTGCTTTCAGAGTATCAGCATCACTGAGACAAAGGGGCCACTGTCCATGCACCCAGTTCTGGGGCAGTACCACACTGGTTCTTCCCAAGTGGAGCATTAGGCCATAATTGCAAATAAATCTGCATTTTTTCATATAGTAATTAACTTCATTTGGAGCAGATCTTGGGAAACTCCAAGCCTAAGGACATAGTCAGAAAATGGAGATGTTGGTGGTAAGTAATTAAGAGGAGACTGACAGGTCCTTTAGAGCACCAAGAGAAATTATAGACTAGCCAGCTGTTTATCAGAGAAAATGAAAGGAAATGCAGTTAAAAAGAACCTTCCTAGCATTGGAGTAAGGCCCAAAGACTACCTCTGCAAAGGAGATTGACTTAATTGAACAGTTGTGTAACATTTTATGCACCAGGGCATTGTCAAAGACAACACAGCAATCAACTAATAATCATTAGAGAAAAATAACTGGCTGTAATACTACAAAAGTCTAACCAGGCAAAAAGTTATCCATAACGTATGGGGTATCAGGAAGGTGGTGCAACGTCTGAGGCGCAACATCATTGGCTTGATATTGCAAAGGATGGACACTGCACTGAAAGAATCTATTAAAATCATAAAGAAACAAAGAAGACATAACAAATAGTTTCTAATGAAAAATCAAGAGACATTGAAAAAGAACACAGGAAAGTGTGACTCATACACAGAAATATAAATCAAGCAACACACTATCTTTGAAGTGGTCAAAATGTTGTACTTAACAGAACAAAAGGGTTTGAAGTGCTATTCCTAATCCATTAAATAACTAAAGGCTGAAAACTTCCAAATTTCCTGAAAACTTTGATGTGTACAGTCAAGCTGCTCAAGTAACTCCAAGGGGGATATCATAAAGTGATCCACAAGGCACACTTTATAGTGAAAATATGAAAGACAAAGAGAAACAGAAAATCTTGAAAGCAGCAAATGACAAATGCCTTGTCACATACAACGAACTTTAAAGTAACAGCTGATTTCTCACAGAAACAATGGAGTCCAAAAGGCAGTGGTATGACAAATGCAAAAAGATGACAGACAAAATTCCTGTCAGAATAGAATCTTACATCTGATAACAGCAACTAAGAGTTTTCACTGCTACTGGGTATGTCATATTAAAAAATAATTATTTGAGCCCAAAGCAAGTGACACCAGATGATAATCTGAATCAACATAGAAATGCAAGTGATTCTAGATGATAATCCACATAGAATCCACATAGGTCAAAGAGTTACAGAAAAGATAGTTGTGTAGATAATTGTAGAAGACATTCTGATTGCATATTTCTTATTTTTCTTCTTAACTTATTTAAAAAGCAATTGTATATAACAATGTGCATATATTTGTATGCTAAGGCAATAACATATACAATATGTGTTTGACAACTTATATCCTAATGAAGACAAGTTAGACGAAGTTGTGTTGGTGGAAGAAAACTACACAAGTTAGTAAGAGGGAATACAAAGAAAAATATATAAACATTATATCTGTAAATGCCCACATTTAAAAGGTATCTAAAATATACAAAATAACATTCCAACTTAAGAGACTGGAAAATACAATGACAAACTAAACCTCAAGTCACCAGATATAATGAAATAATAAAGATGATAACAGGAGCAAGATGAATATTAAATGGAGATTAGGAAAAACTACTAGAGAATAGCTTTTAAAAATCAATAATTGGCTTCTTGAAAAAAATCAGCAAAATAGATAAACATAATCCAGAGAGAGAGAGAGAAATAAGACTCAAATTACTAAAATAATAAATAAAAGACATCCTTTATATTTAGGTGAGTTAATCACTACTGACTTTACCTAAAAGAAAAGAAGTATATGTGAATACTATAAGTAATTATAAAACAGAAAATTAGATGTTAATTGAAATGTATAAAAATCCATAGAAAGATGTACGTTACTAAAGCTTACTCAAGAAGAAATAGGCAATAATAACACAAATACAACAATAAAATTGAATTAATAGTTTTAATACTTTCCATATAAAAAGTCCAAACCAGGTAGTGTCGCTGCTGAATGCTACTAAACATTCAAAAAGTATTAATAACAAGTCTTCGTAAACTCATTCAAAAACTAGAAAAAAATGAGCTATTTTATAATTAATTCTGTGAGGCCAGCATTAGCCTGATAATAAAATCAAAGACATTCCAAGAAGTTAAAACTGCAGACCATGATCTCTTGTAAATATATACACAAACAGCCCTTAACAAAATACTAGCAAATCTAATCCAGCAGCATATCAAAAGAATTACATATCATGACCAAGTATGATTTATCCCAGCAATTCAAGTTTGATTTTACATACAGAAATCAATGTATCATATTGATATAATAAAGGTATTTATCAATCACATTATTATCTCACAGAAACATAATAAGCATTTGAGACTTAATACCCATTTTTAGACAAAACACTCAACTAATTTGGAATGTTCAACATCATAAAGGGCATCCATAAACAAAATCATCCATAACCTCATACTAAATGTGAAAGGCTAAAGGCTTTCCTCTAAGATAAGAAACAAGAAAAGGTTGTCCTCTTTTACCACTTGTATTTAACATTGCACTAGAGGTTTTAGCCAGAACAATTAGGCAAGTGAAAGAAATAGCAGGTATTTAGATTAGAAAGGATAAACTAAAACTAGCTTTATTTCAGATGATAAGTTTTCTTATAAAAAAATTCTAAGAAATCCAACAAAAATTTGGAACTAATATTCTCAACAAGGTTGAGTCTCCGTACTCCTTAGTTTGGCTAGGTCTGAGTTCTTGTTCCACAACCAAGAACAATAAGACACGCAGACACCGGAGAGTGAGTAAGGCAGCATAGGATTTATTAAGCAACAGAAAAGCTCTCAGCAGTGAGAGGGGACCCAAAGAGAGTTGCCAGAAGTGGGGCTGAATTCTGGGTCTTTTATGTGGCAAAGACAAGTAAGTCCTCTGTGGGTTCTATACTAAGAGGACAGGCAAAGTTCCCCCATAAGAGTGCTGCATTTGCACATGCCTGGGATTGGCTATAGCTACCCCATCTTGGTTATTACCCATGATTATGAGTACCTAAATGAAACCCACAGGGAACTAAAACCACAAAACTAATGTCATGTTAACGATATTATAATGAGGAATTATCTGGGTTAAGTTAAAGACCTTTCAGTTCATTTATTGTCCCTGCACCTAGGTTGGGACAGTCCCTTCCGAGCAAACATCCTAGCTAGAGAAAGTTCTTAGCTACATTTCTTTTCACTAACTACAAGGGTGGTGCAGGTGCGGTTCCACAGATGTATTTCCTCTCCTGAGACCCTCCCTCTCTAGCTGCCTAGCTGGCTTCTAACTGCCTCCTCTCTCAGTAGAATACACAATATACAAAAATCAATTGTATTTCCATACAAAAGCAGTAAACAATCAAAAAATAAAATTTAAAACATAATTTTATTTATAAGATAATCCAAAATAATACAATAGTGATAAATTTAGCTATAAGAGTGTAAAACACGCATTCTGAAAGCTACAAAACATTACTGAGAAAAATTAAAGAAGGCCTAAATAAATGCAAAGATATCCCTTATTCATTGATTAGAAGACTTAAGCTTAGGAGAAATCGTTGTGATTGTATGAAAACCTGAAAAATAATTGAAATAAGTATGAAGAAAGAAAGAATGGGAAGAGATAGAAAGAGCCATTAGATAGATTATCTCAATTGAGTTAAAACATTAAGTAGAACATTAACATAACTTCAAAGATAGAAGACTGAGAGAAGACTACATGTACAATTTAACAGCAAAAGCCTCAAATTGAGCTATGTATCTTAATTAACATTCTCTTGTAAACATAATGAATAAATTAGCTCTTTTTATTATAATGGAAAATTAATGAAAATTTTGCTCATCGTAACAAGGATTTGCTCTAGTGAAGAGACAGTGCTCAGTGTGGAACCTATTATTTTTCTTTTAATTTCTTCCTTGTAGTTAACTTTTTAAATCATATCTTTCAAGATACAAAGACAAAAAATTAGTTTTAAAATTAATACTTCAAAATTTTCTATTCAAATGATGATTATTATGAAAAAATATGGTGGTAAATGTTCAGGTTCTATGATTCTAACAACAAATATACTTTAACTGTATTGTCTATGATTAAAGAAACTGAATAATAATATCTTATTTTCTTTGAATCACCATAACAGATTATTATAGACTGGTGGATTCAAAGCAGTTCTGGAGTCTGGGAAGTCCAAGATCAAGGTCCTGGTAGATTTGGTGTATGGTTGAGGGCCCACTTCCTCATTGACAGCCTTCTCCTCGCTCTAACCTCACATGACAGAAGGTGCCAGGGGTCTCTCTCAAGCCTCTTTTATAAAAGTACTAATCTAATTCATGAAAGTTCTGCCGCATAACCTAACCAAAGGCTCCAGCTCCTAAAACCATTACCTTGGCGATGAAGATGAGGATTTCAATTTATGCACTTGAGGAGACTTAAACATTCAGACCACAGTAGTCAGATAAATATTTTAAAAACTCAAACATAGGTAGGTTAAAACCATTAGGTAGAACAAACCAGTTATTATATTAGTGGTTCTTTAGAATTCTCTTTTTTAGTTGTACTAGCTCACTTGACAGTGTCTTTTTATATATTAGTATTGCAACAGTGTCTGAGAAATTAAAATAGTGTAATTGTTATTTTAGTCATTCATTATCCTTGCATTTTAACATTGCTAACAAAGTGACTTTGTCTTAATTGGTCAATTAATAACCCCTTTGTATTATTAAGTAATATGTACCTACTGCAAAGGTTACAGAAAACACATATAAATAGAATTTTTAAAAGTACAAATAAATCACCCTACCTAGACTTAGTCAGTAATCATATTTTGCTTTATTTTCTTTCAGCATAATTTCTGTAGAGTCTTGCCTCATGTATTTTCCAGAACACCTGGATATATGTGTATGTCTGTGTCTGTACATTAGAAGGAAACTTTATTGCATAATTATTAATCAGTTTGATCTAAATTTAATTAGAATGTTATTGAGTCATATTTCAGCTTTTTCATACTCTTATATATTTTTCTAATAGTAAAAATCATAGCTTAAGTACACATTCCATCCCAACTCTCTTTTGTGCCAGCTTCCTAGAGTGACAGTGTGTTTGTAATTTTATACCTAACATCTACTTTAACTTTTGACAAATGTGTTTATAAAAATATTTGCTATTAAAGGCAATTATTAGACAAAGAAGATGTTAAAGGCAGTCAAACTGCAACAAAGAAGGAAAACAGATTACCACAAGGCAATCACATGAAAGAAAGTGCAGTATATTGGCTCATTCACTAAAATAAAAGATGGCTGAACCTGAACAGTACAGATTGAAAAAGTTTATTACAGAAAGGACATCACTAAACTTAATTGTTCTGAATTTATGTTTCTATTAAATCAGAAATCACTTAATAAGTATAATAGGACTTTAGCTAATAAATGAGAATGATAGTCTTCTTGATGGGATTCTGTAATTTTGTATAGTAGCAAACCTCTAAGGAAAACATTTTTTGAGTAATTAGAATTTTTCTAGGTTAAATGCTCTCAAGAGTGACAAAAGAAAGGATTCTGTTTATTAACTGGCAAGAGAGGGTGACATCTGATTGATATGTATCAGAATGGTGATCTAAACACACAGAAAAGCATACAAGTCTTCTCAAGTGATTTTTAAACAATATAATCTTACTGTATATCCCTAATGTCATATAAGGGTGAAGAAAAAAACTACAAAGAAATTCTAAAGTTTTCTCAGCAGTCTTTTATTATTGATATTTTAATTATAGTTTAATAAACACTTCATAAGTGATGTTGCATGACATGATAAGTAAATCTATTCATGTTATTAATGATCACATAAATTGGTATATGTTAAAAGGACTACAGATAATAAATTAAATAATTTCTACATACTCAATTTAATTTTAAATTGCTTTATTTATCTGTCTAATTGTCTTTGAATTTTAAAAGGTGTATTTTTTTCCAAACCTTTTTCATGGACGAGGTTTAGATGCAAAAATACCCCAATAGAAATAAATACATGTAGTTTACAGATTTTGTTTCATAGTATAATTTTCCCCTAATAAGATCTAACATTGCTAGGATAAATGGTTTATGCCAGTTCTGGGCCATAAGAGTTCCAGAAAAGCCTTTAGCACCTTGGCCTAGAGAACAAGGAAGGCTCAGATGAAAGAAGGTTTAAAAAGGATCCAGAGGCAAGCTTCTTGGTACTCAAAACACATATTTAAGCATTAGATAATTCTAATGTATTGTAAAATATTTAAAAATATAAACCAATGAGTCTATAGTAATATCCAAAAATGGGCTGATAAAGACTCATTTTAAACCATTTGATGCATCTATGACACCACATGTTTACTCAGAAGATCCATTGTTGGAGGAAATAAGCATGCATTCCGCATTTAAGAAAGATCATATTTGATGTAGGATATCACTTGCTTAAAAAAGATCGTCAGCTAATCATATAAAAGAAATGATTAGACTAGAAAGTTATGACTATAAAATTTCACACAAAATAGCCACTGGAATTAATATGGAAAAATCCAGAGAAAAACATAGTTCACATCCCTTCAATGTATGTTAGAGCAGAGATTGCTTTCTAAGTACAAAAAAAAGTCCATTTACATTAGAGACAACTTGAGCCACCATTTTAATCAAATGATCATACATTAGCATCATTAACATTGAGATTCTGATACTATGTAATATTTGAGGTGTTGCAACATAAGGTGACTTGTAACATGTATGGAGTTATTACCAAAAAATTATACCTGAATTTAATGAAATAGTTAGATGTATATTTCTCTTTATAAGAATACAGGGGGCCAGGTGTGATGGCTCACACCTGTAATTCCAGCACCTCTGGAGGCCAAGGCGGGCTGATCACCTGAGGTCAGGAGTTTGAGACCAGACTGGTCATCATAGTGAAACCCTGTTTCTACTAAAAATATAACAATTAGCCAGGTGTGGTAGCGGGTGCCTGTAGTCCCAGCTACTCGGGAGGCTGAGGCAGGAGAATTGCTTGAACCTGGGAGGCAGAGATTGCAGTGAGCCGAGATCATGCCATTGCACTCCAGCCTGGGCGACAGAGCAAGATTCAGTCTCAAAAGAAAAAAATAGGGATAAAAGAAAACAAATTAATTGAACTGAAGCAATCTATATGGTAGATTTTAATTGCTGACCTGTTTTGTCATCAATTACAAAATTAATTTTTTTATTTCAAGTGAAGCTGTCTCATTTAATAAACCCCAAAACAGTGATCTCTTCATGACTTTCTTTCATCTATTTATATTTTTATCATTATTATCTTAATTTATAATCACTCAAGATTATATGAGTTCAGAAATGGGAGGCCATAGTCTGGTATTCATCTAAAAAGAAGTAAAAGAAACGAAGAATAGAAGAAAGCAAGGAAGGAAGACAAAAAGACAAGGTGAAATCAATAAGTTTATACATCAATAAAGGTTTAGGAGAAATATGATAATTAAGATTAAGATGTAAAGAGAGAGAATGTAATTATGGTGCACGTTTTCTGTTTTCTCCTTGTACAAAACAGGCCATTGATTCAGATTTATATTCATATGTAGAAGTATTTTAATGACCATGATCATTATATAGAGTCATAAAATTGGTAAGTACTTATTTTTCAACTTAATGACAATTTAAAATACTGAGAAAAAGGAGAACATGGTAGGATTTTTTCCTTATGACTGAGAAAATCTTGTCTAAAAATCTGTTAAACTGATTTTTCTTCAAGACCTAAGAAAACAAACTAAAATATCCCTGTATTAGTTTGTTGTCACACTGTATTAAAGATAATATCCAAACTGCATAATTTATAAAGGAAAGAGGTTTAATTCACTCACAGTTCCACATGCCTGGGGAAGCCTCAGGAAACTTGCAATCATGGTGGAAAGTGGGAGGCGAAGGGGAAGCAAGGCATGTCTTATATGGCAGCAGGCAAGACAGAAGAGCACAGTGGGGAACTGCTGAGCACATTTTAAACACATCAGATCTTGTGAGTACTTGCTCCCTATCATGAGAACAGCATGGGGGAAACCACCCCCATGATCCAATCACCACCCATCAGATCTGTCAATTGACACATGGGGATTACAATTTGAGATGAGATTTGGGTAGGGACACAGAGCCAAACCATATCAATCATTATAAAATGTAATTGAATATTGCAAGTCAAATTTCTGTCTTTATAGGTAATTAATTTGTTATTATAGCACTAGGCTTTAAAATTCATAGCTATACATACACATTAACCTCCTGTTGATCTTGCCAATGATCATATTTCCTGACAGGAGGAGTAATTCTTTCCACTATAGGAAACACCCAAGCCAGGCAAGCCAAAGAGCAAAACCTAAAGTGAAAAATCACCATGACATTTTTCAATAGTAGGGTCTATTTGTGCCTGAACACAGTTCTATTTTGGGGATTTCCAGGTGATCGTAGCCAATTAAGTTATATATATATATTTTTTTCCTGCATGGAGCTGAATTTTGGTCACTAGTACTAGCAGAATCCTGACTACAAAAATCAAGCTGTACAGATTTTAGTAAAAATTTCTGGGAGAGTTCCAAAATATGGAAAGGCTAATATCAATTGGTCTGGGAGACTAACTAATTTAAAAAAAGAAGAAGAAGCATAAGAGGAAGATGAAATAGCCTGGTTATCAAAGAGTATTTTGGAGTATATGTAGGGAAGATAATGATTCAATGTAATATTTTAACTTCAATTTTGCAATATTGAGTGTGACATAACCCTATCTTCTGTAACCCTCACTGCAGTCCACAGTGGCAAAATTGATTCTGGGGAAGAAATAGTTCACCTTGAAAGAATAACTATTAATAAAAATTGTGATATATGACCTATTTTGGGAAACATGTTAGGACTGGTTGCAATACTGTTAAAAAAATTACTAAACAGAAATGGAGTCAGGGTGGTTAGAAAATGTTTCATGATTACCATTCTTATATTAAAACAAAAAAGGAAGCAGGAACAAACATATATTTAAATACCTCTGAAGGAAACTAATTGTAAAGCAGAGATATTCAGTGTTTGAAAAAGCCCATTATGATTAAACTCACAAAATGAGAACATTTGCTGTGAAGGTTAATGTACTATCTATTACTTATTCAAATGCATTTAGCCATTGTCACAGATTTTGGAATTGAGCTAGATATATCATACACAGGAGAATACTTTACTTTGAAATACCCCTACACTTCAGGAAAGATAAGGGTGAAATCCAAGGTAAGACTCCTTTTATGCTATTTGTTGTTCTGTACTAGGAGCAGGAGGAGTTTTGCATATTCATATCATTGTGTGCATGAATATTAAAAGAGACTTTTACATTGATATCTTATTTCCTCCAGCAAAGTCAAAAAGGAAAATTTGAAAATAGTTAGTATTTAGGTTCTATGTTGATCATTACCAGAGAAGGTTATTATTATCTGACATTGAACCAAGACATGCCTTTTTAACATTCTGTACCATTGTCATAGCCAGTTGAAAAGCATAAAAGAACAAAACCGTAAGGATAAACAATAAAAGAAAATAAATGCAGAAAAGGATAAAAGAACTGTTTCTTATGTTAGATTTTACTTCTAAAACATTGTCTCCTAACCTTTATTAAAGCAAATAATTAACATGAACCATATGCAGGGAGAACTCAGTAGTAGCACATGAAGTACAGTTTTATAAATCTAGTATGAAGGATATTGTACACTTAATATTTAAAGAGCTTCGCTTTTCAGTCTCAGAATATATCACTGTAGCAGAATATATTTCTTAAAAATCAGGCAACCTGGGTCTCCTTAATGTTGTTTTTTTTTATTTAAAAATTATTTTAATCATACTGAGAGAATTGCAGCTTACCTGTCTTTTACAATACCAGAAAAACAATTAGTTTCAGTAAAGCACTTTGAACAACTTTCTATTTGGAAAAATTTGTTGCACAGTCACTAAAAATGCTGATATATTGCAGCTTAGAAGGTGAAATTTATCTTAGATAGTAGTGATAAAGCAGCAGAAAATGACATTACCTTAAACTTGCTTCACTGGTTCCCATCAAAAGAGTCTTAAGGGGATTTAAGGTAACTCTCAATCTTACCATCCTTTCTAGGAGAAAATCTGTCAGAACTCTGTCGTGACTTAGATACATGTTCCCCTTCCTGAGGAAAGTTCCCTGACTGCTCAGTAATGCAAGTCCCAAGTGGAGTCATAAATCTTATTTGGACAGTAAAGTTGTAGTCTGAACCAAGAAGATTTGGAATGTGTGTTCCTTTGAGCTGGAGTATTCTATAGTTATGCACTTTATTTTATTTTGTATTATGGGAACTGTTGACACAAATGTGTTTACATATATACATATTTTATCCAAAAGAAAAAAATCTGAAAAAAGTAGGACTCCCAATATTTATAAAGAAGTGATGGGAAATTATTAGTAGTAATTACCCAACACCATTTGAAGCTCAAATTTTTAAGACAAAATGTTGATAACAAGAGACACTAAGGAAAAAATGGTTCTGTTAGAACAGGCCAGACACTTGAGGCTCATCTGAAGGGCATTGGATCTTGATCAACGGTTGTTAGAATAAGTTTCAGAAAATTTTAGTTGCCTTTAAATGACACAGGATTCTTGAACAACAACAAAAAAAAATCTTTTAGGAAGAGTTGGCCTTTGTAACTCCATTTTATTCTGTCTTGCACGAAGTATAGTGTGCATGGCACACTCAGCAGATCCCACAGAATTCCAAACCTAACCCTATTTATAATATTTCCGCACATTGAATGAGTTCAGGAATGTGTTTGTAGTGAAGAGAGATACTGGTGGTTAACAGATTTCTAGGGTATGTCGACCTAATGGAAAAGAGTGAGGCAAAATGAATACAGGTAGAGAGCTTATTTGGGCCAAGTTTGAGGACTGCAACCAGGAGCATAGATACAAGTTGCCCTGAATATAAACTCCAGTTAGCAGCAGTTAACAAATAGGTCTTTAAAGGGAAAGTTCCTAGGTTGTTTACCAGGAATTCACATCAAAATAACACAAGATGTTGATTGACTATAAATTATTCTTTGTATCACAAATTCAGAAGCATGAAGATAATGGTGAGTGAGGCAACTAGTCAAAAACAAAATGCCTTTAAACAGTTGCCCCCAGGCATGAGCGGTAGAAGGAGGGGTGAACAAATCCTCATACTCATGTCTCTCTGGGCCTGATGAATTTTCCATACTTCACATAGCTCAGACTGCTCTGAGCTATTTTTTCTTTTCTTAGTTGAATGACATAATTATCTAGCATAATTATCGTTAATGTAAAAAGAAAGATTATTTGGTCCTGCTGAATCCCTATGTGTTTCCACAGCCCAAGTTGGTGAAGGTGTAGCCATTGCATAGTGGGTTTGCCATCAGAAATTGGCTGACATGGATATTAGCACTGTATAGTGTTCAGTTACATAGGTAAAAGTTAATTGCCCTGCTGAGTTTCTAGTCTCCAGGGATTCACCAATTTTTCTGTCCAAAAATTAAATTTAAGAAACACCAAACAAATATGTACGTATATAGCACATCACAATGAGCTCAGAGACAAAATACAGAATGCAATTATCCACAACTGAGAAGTCATGTAATCTTTTAGTATTGCTGAGATATTTATCTATTGTAGCTGTTTTCTTCAAGGTTCTATGACTTTTGTCTAGTTTTCCTTTTTGTTATATATTGCAGTATTCTCTTAAGGTTAATACCTTTAACAAAATGAATTTTTAAATATTTTATTATTATAATTTATTTCCAAGCAGTATCCTTAGAAAATACTGATTAAAAACGTTTTGAAAGTGAGTTACAGTGTCATTCATGTCATATTTACCCAATCAAGAAGTCAGTAACTATATTTGAAAACCTGCAAGAACACAAATATCTGGAAACAATTATTCTCTGAGTGCTTTGAGTTTAACTAAAAAACAAAATAAAACAAAAATAAGCCCCCCCACACACACACTTTTAACATATTATCTTGCAATGAGATTTTTGTTGTCATAGAAGAAAAGGTATTGATATGGTTTGGCTCTGTGTCCTCACCCAACTCTCATGTGAAATTGTAACCCCTAAAGTTGTAGGAGAGGCCTGGTGGGAGGTGATTTGATCATGGGTGCAGACTTGTGCTTGTGATAGTAAGTTAGTTATCAAGAGATCTGGTTGTTTAACAGTGTGTAACACTTCCCTCTTCACGATCTCTCTCTCTCCTGCAAGCCATGTGCTTGCTTCCTATTCACCTTTTGTCATGATTGTAAGTTTCCTGAGGCCTCCCCAGAAGCAGAACCCTATAGAGACTGCAGAAGTATAAACTGATGCATCTTTTTCTTACAAATTACCCAGTCTCAGGTAGTTTTTTATAGCAGTTTGAGAATGAACTAACACAGAAAATTGGTACCAGAGAAATGGGGCATTGCTGTAAAGATACCTGAAAGTGTGGAAGTGACTTTGGAACTGGGTAACAGGCAGAGGTTGGAACAGTTTGAAGGGCTCAGAAGAAGACAGGAAGATGAGGGAAAGTTTGGAACTTCCTAGAGACTTGTTAAATTTTTCTGACTAAAATGTTGATAGTGATATGGACAGCAAAGTCCAGGCTGAAAAGATCTCAGATGGAGATGAGGAGCTTATTGGGAACTGGAGTAAAGGTCTCTCTTGCTATGCTTTAGCAAAGACACTCATGGCATTTTTGCCCCTGCCCTAGAGATCTGTGTGACTTTGAGCTTGAGAGAGATGATTTAGAATATCTGGTGAAAGAAATTCCTAAGCAGCAGAGCATTCAAGAGGTAGCCTGCCTGGTACTAACAGTATATGCTTACATTCGTGAGCATAAAAATTTGGAAAATTTGCAGCCTGGCCATGTGGTAGAAAAGAAAACCCATTTTGTGGTGAGGAATTCAAGCCAGCTGCAGAAATTTGCATAAGTGAGGAAGAGTCAAATCTTACTAGCCAAGACCATGGGGAAAATATCTCCAAGGCATTTTAGAGATCTTCACAGCAGGCATTCCTATTACAGGCCTGGAGGCCCAGGAGGGAAAAATGTTTTCATGAGCCAGGCCCAGTGTCCTGCTACTCTGTGCAGCCTCAGGACACAGCACCATGCATCCCAGACACTCCAGCTTCAGCTATAGCTACAAGGGCCCCAGATAAATCCCAGGCTGTTGCTTCAGAGGGTGCAAGACCCATGCCTAGGTGGCTTCCATGTAGAGTTAATCCTGAGAAGTACAGAGGGCAAGAGTTAAGGCTGAGGAGCCTCTGCTGAGATTTCAGAGGATGTATGGAAACACCTGGATGTCCAGGTATTCACCTGCTGCAGGGATGGATCCCTCATGAAGAACCCCTATTAGAGCAGTGCGGAGGGGAAATGTGGGGTTGGAGTCCTCTCACAGATTCCCCACTGGGGTACTGCCTAGTGGAGCTGTGAAAAGAGGACTACCATCCTCTAGACCCTGGAATCGTAGGTCCACTGACAGCTTGTACTGTGTACCTGGTAAAGCCACAGGTACTCAAAGCCAGCACATGAAAGCAGCCATGGGTGTTATACCTAGCAAAGCCACAGAGGCAGAGATGCCCAAGTGGGAGCCTTTGGGAGCCTACCCATTGTGTCTAAGAGGCCTGGATGTGAGACATGGAGTCAAAAGTGCTTATTTTGGAGCTTTAAGATTTAATAACTACCTTGCTGGGTTTCAGACATGCATGTGGCCTATATAGCTTTTTTGTTTTGACTGATTTCTCCCTCTTGGAATGGGTCTATTTACACAATGCCTTTACCCCTATTGCATCTTGGAAGTAACTAACTTATTTTTTATTTTACAGGCTCATAGGCAGAAGGGACTTGCCCTGTCTCAGATGAGACTTTGACTTGGACTTTTGAATTAATGTTAGAATAAGTTAAGACTTTGGGGTATTGTTAGGAAGACATAATTGTGTTTTGAAATGTGAGAAGGACATGAGATTTGGGAGGGGCCAGGGGTGAAATGATATGGTTTGGCTCTCTGTCCCCACCCAAAGCTCATGTCGAATTGTAAACCTCAATGTGGGAGGAGCAGTCTGTTGGCAGGTGATTGGATTATAGGGGCAGACTTCCCCCTTACTGTTCTTGTGATAGTGAGTCAGTTTTAAAGAGATCTGCTTGTTTAAAAGTGTGTAGCACTTCCCTCTTCATGATTTCTCTTTCCTGTCACCTACGTGAACATGTACTTTCTTCCCCTTTGCCTTCTGCCATGATTGTAAGTTTCCTGCGTCCTCCACAGAAACAGCAGCCTGTATAGCCCAGGGAACTGTGAGCTTATTAAACCTCTTTTCTTCATAAATTACCCAGTCTCAGGTAGTTCTTTATAGCAGTGCAAGAACAAATGAATACAGGTATTTTCAAAATAAACGTTAAAATATATCAGTATTGTATAGTTTAATAAGTGAATATATTATTTTTCAGCAGATAAGAGATACTTCTAAAACATTAAAGTGTCTTATAATAGATTCAATCTTTTCGTCAAGTGGTGCTAGATTAAATTATTATGAAATGAACCCTCAAATATGCAATTTACTTATTTGGATGCAGATAAGATTCAAAAGTAAAAGACATGTAACTTAATTTAAAATGCCAGTACAATAGATTGTCATCCATGAGTTTTCATAAAAGGATAATGAGGAGGCAACTCATTTTTATCAAAAGAAAGTAATTATATATTTGAGCCCTTTTCAAATCTTGGACAAAAATTTACTTATTGACATCTTGTACATAAAAGAGTGTTTAAATTTAATCTTATAACTTGATCCTTGTTTTTCTAAATTCTTAAGTGAAGGTACCCAGCCTTCATTCTCTTCCTTTGCCTTCCTATGAGGACACTGTTATCACATACTCCCAATTTTGTTTTTATAAATTCATCTTACTATGGAAAACAGTGCCTCCTTTTTCAACAGAATTGGAATCTCAGTGGAGATTTCCCTTACTGGATTCTTGTGTTTTCATCATTTGTTTACTAGGTACATCAGGGAAGGGATGTTCATGTCTGTGACTCTGCAATATGCTATTCATTAACATTCTCCTACTTGTTGGGAAGTCAGTACTTCTACGTAAGTACAATTTTTTTCTAGTAAACTATATCCATGGGTAACACATATCTCTTACAGTGTACATTTAACACCATGAAAGTGGTTTATCCTATCCTTGGACTGAGAACAATAGCATGCTATTCCTATGGTTATCTCTATCAAGGGTTCTGTCAACAGAAAATCAAACCTATGTCAAGTGCAGTTTAAAGCTTAGTGCTGTTTCATTAAGTAAAATACTACAAAGGAGAGAATGGCTTAAGGCAGTAAAAAAGGTTAGATTTGTCTTTTACTCTTTCTACAACCAACGTTATTAACTCAGCCATTTGAAGGCTACCAGATCAATCACAGTGATAATAATTCTGGGATTTTCTTCTGGCCTACAAATCTGTTGTGTTGTGCCATGAGAAACAGAAACACATGTGTTGTGCTTAGGAAGTATAGTTATTACTGATTAGGAATACTTATTTTTATATGATTTCACCCACTCATTTAATTTTGTCTACATAAATAATTTCCTTTGTGACAATAGGATAGTATAGTGGTTTGAGGCTCCCTAAAGCAGAATTTTAGATGGAGATTTATGTGTAGGTAATTTATAGACAGAGCGCTCTCTGGTGAAACTTGTGAAGACAAAGCAAGAGAAAAACCCAAGGAAATGCGTAGTTTTACCTAAAGTTAAAATCAGCCTGATTTCACAGGGAATTCAAGAGTATTAGTTACATCACAGAGTTGTCCTTCATTGAGATAAGATATTTTGCCACCTATTATCAATCGCTCATTGTCTGTGGATAGCTGAAGATAATAGGAGACATAAAACCATCTTGGCATTTCTCTCTTCCCAGGGCAATTCTCCAGAGAAAGATGCAGTGGGGGATGTTAGCAGCCAACCCTCTGAGAACCTGGGGCATGTGTAAACAGGTCTGTTAAAATAATTGGAGCACATTACCCATTTTTCCACTACACATGGAGTCCAGCATTTTATTTCATGTTTCTTTAATCTAGTGGAATCTTTATTTCTGGGACTGGCAGCAATCTGTGTAATGAAGGTCCAGAATTCAGGCACAAACACCATTACTGACACTGCTAAGCTGGCATCCACAGCGGGGATCAAACAAGAATACAATATAAGATTTTGGTCTTTGTGAAAACAACATGTGCTCATGTATATCAGTGCCCCAGCAGGAGATTTATTCTAGGGACCCAGAGCAGATGGTACAGTTGCCAATTGACCTTTATGGAACATTGTTCACTGCTTGACTTTACTAAAATAAAGAGAAAGAAAAAAAAAAAAAAAGACAGCTTTCCCAGGCTCAAGAATATATTTAATCTACCTACATATTTGTTCTGTATTCATATATGAACACCGAAATAACTTATATTTTACCTAAAATGAGACTTTATGACAATTAAATGTGGAGTAGACAATATCAGCGTTGCCAGATAAAATATAGGATTTCCCAGCTAAATTTAAATTTTAGATAAACAACAAATAATTTTTTAGTACAAGCTTTTCCATGCAATAAGTGGGACATACTTGTATTAAAAATGTATTCACTTTTATCTGAAATTCAGAATTACCTAGATGCCAGTAGTTTTATTTGTTAAAATCTAGCAATCCTAGACAATAGACCAGAGTACTTAAAACATTAAACTTACAGTGCAATGGTGCTTTACAATTTCAAACAAAGAAATATTTTAAAAAGTCATTTGTCCTATATTTCTATTATCAATATACAAATTAAAGATAAAGGTATATTTACAAAGAAATAAGAAACAAAGCATAAAAATATATTCAAGTGCTTGAACTGTTGCTCCCCTAAACTTCCTAGGAACATCAAATGTTAAACATAAACTCACTCTTACACATATGTACATGTGAACATACACACAATTTTTCATTCTCATTAAGTTTTAAAAGACTACTGTTTGGTGAAGTTACAGCATCAATTTATAAATGATATATAAAAAGAAAAATCTCAGTTCCCCTGCAGTGCCTGTTGAAAACACATCGCATTACCTTCACTGCTGAGCAGAGCGGTACTGAACTGCTAGCTGTAATATTGCTTGGAATTGGAGACATCCATCACATGAGGAACCCCACCAGTTGGAAGGAAAGGAGAGTTTCTTTATGTGTGATCTCCCTGTAGGAATGGAAGCAAGGAGTCAGTTTTTCTTGTCCACTCTTTCTTCTCCTCTTCATTTTTGTATTATTGTTCTGGAATTTATTCCACAGCAAATTATTCTCTTATCTACTCACACACACTATTAACAAGCTAAAGTGTTTGCATGAGTTTCTACTGTGCATCACCATTTTCTTTATTTTTAATAAAAAGTTTCTGAGAAAAAAGTAAGAAAACTAAGATAAAAATTATCTTTAACTATTTTAAATTAACAATACTAAAACTTCAAGCCAGTCAAATGCAGTCTGATCTCATTTTAAGAGAGAATTCTTTTGTTTTAAACAGATGTGTCTGGAAGAGCTCTACTCAATCATCCAGTTTGAGTTGTATTTCTCCAATAATTTGAATTAATCCATTATTTAAGAATTTTGAGACTAAGAGTAATAAAGTAGATATTATAAAGTTCAGTAAGCCACTCATAACCCTGGGATATCCTTACAATTTTTGCTTGTTTGTTGCTTCCTTGTTAGTTTTTTAGCTTTTGCTTTCTAGATTTCAAAGTTATACAAACAAGTTGAAGAAAAAGTAACAAACGTAATTCAAATGGTGGAAATAATAAGTTTTTTTTTTTTTTTTGAGACAGAGTCTCGCTCTGTCACCCAGGCTGGAGGGCAGTGGCGCGATCTCGGCTCACTGCAAGCTCCGCCTCCAGGGTTCATGCCATTCTCTTGCCTCAGCCTCCCGAGTAGCTGGGACTACAGGCGCCCACCACCACGCCCCAAAGTGGTGGGATTACAGGCGTGAGCCACCGCAGCCGGCCAGAAATACAATGTTATAGTAATAAAAATTATCTAAAATAGAAAATTAAAAAATATATATATTGTGCATCCTGTCTCCACAATGGGACAGTAAAACCAAAGCTCTAGTAGATAGTGGCATCATGGCATCACTGAAGCACAGTGAGAGTAGGGAGCCCTTAACAACTGTTGGAGTCATGGAGACATTTGTAATTGCCCCCACCCTAACCTGTCCCAGATGCATCACTTGGGAAAAGGCAGTCGTTAAATTAATGTTACAGACACAGATAATTCACAAAAGGCCAGATGGGTAGATTTAGGACTGTGAAAGCAGGGTATAGATAAGTCTTGATTTTAACATCAGTGACTCTCACCTCAAGGTATATCTGTTTTCCAGTGTCTTTCTTTCTTTTCTTTCTTTCTCTTTCTTTCTCTCTCTTTCTTTCTCTTTCTTTCTTTCTCTCTTTCTTCCTTCCTTCCTTCCTTCTTTCTTTCTTTCTCTTTCTTTCTTTCTTTCCTTCCCTCCCTCCCTCCCTCCTTTCTCTCTCTCTTTCTTTCTTTCTTTCTTTCTTTCTTTCTTTCTTTCTTTCTTTCTTTCTTTCTTTTCTTTTCTTTCTTTCTTTCTCTGTCCTCTTTCTCTCTCTTTCTCACATCAATAGGCATGTTCAGGCTAGGGACTGGGATACCTTACCCAAATAACATTGAGTAAAAGTAGCTGATGTTCTCAGTGGAATACCATGAGGAGCACAAATGTTATAAAATTTAAAAAGCATACAATACAAACATGAAAAAACAGGGAAAAACAGATTAAGTGGCATAGACAGAACAATAATTTCAGTAAGCATAATAAATACAATAAAGTGAAAAGACAGTGTATGATATTGGAAATGTAAGGTGGAATGAGTAGTTGTAAAGAAAATATGGTATAAATGAACTCAAACAAATTCACAAGAAAAAAACAACCCCATCAACAAGTGGGCAAAGGATATGAACAGACACTTCTCAAAAGAAGACATTTATGCAGCCAAAAGACACATGAAAAAATGCTCATCATCACTGGCCATCAGAGAAATGCAAATCAAAACCACAAGGGGATACCATCTTACACCAGTTAGAATGTGATCATTAAAAAGTCAGGAAACAACAGGTGTTGGAGAGGATGTGGAGAAATAGGAACACTTTTACACTGTTGGTGGGACTGTAAACTCGTTCAACCATTGTGGAAGTCAGTGTGGCAATTCCTCAGGGATCTAGAACTAGAAATACCATTTCACTCAGCCATCCCATTACTGGGTATATACCCAAAGGATTGTAAATCATGCTGCTATAAAGACACATGCACACGTATGTTTATTGTGGCACTATTCACAATAGCAAAGACTTAGAACCAACCCAAATGTCCAACAATGATAGACTGGATTAAGAAAATGTGGCACATATACACTGTGGAATACTATGCAGCATAAAAAAAAGATGAGTTCATGTCCTTTGCAGGGACATGGATGAAGCTGGAAACCATCATTCTCAGCAAACTATCACAAGGACAAAAAAGCAAACACTGCATGTTCTCACTCATAGGTGGGAATTGAACAATGAAAACACATGGACACAGGAAGGGGAACATCACACACCAGGGCCTGTTGTCAGGTGGGAGGAGGGGGGAGGGATAGCATTAGGAGATATACCCAATGTTAAATGACGAGTTACTGGGTGCAGCACACCAATATGGCACGTGTATACAAAGGTAACAATCCTGCACGTTGTGCACATGTACCCTAAAACTTAAAGTATAATAACAAAAAAAAAGAAAATAGAGTATATACTACCGACAATAGTTAAGTAGGAAAAACAGCAACCAAGTCACCAATATATGTTCAGTAGCAAAAGGTATTTTTATAGAGATGAAGTCACTAAGCTGGAAGTAATTCAAACCAGGCATTATCAGAAAGGTAAAGAAAGATGGTAAAATAAGGAAAAAACTTAGCAGATTTGGAATGTAGATGTCAAAATGCTTAAAGTACATATAACATGAGAAAAAGAAAGAGAATAAAATTGAATTGCAGAATAACTTGAAGGTATCAGAATGGTCTAAATATAAGTTAAAATATGAGATCTCCAAATAAAAGTAAACATAAAGTAACCAAATGGTACCAGAGAAAGAATAAGTAAATTTAAACACATCATAGATAAATTACATTGCATCATAATTAAAAAATGATATTCTATAGATTTTATAGATAATGTATATTTACAGAGCAACAAAAAGTATACTGGCATCAAATTTCTGAATAGCAATAGTTAAAGACTAAGAAGATGGCTTAATATTCCCAATGTATTGAATAAAAAGACACAGACCAAGATTTTTTACCCAATAAAATTGCCGCTCAAATGTGCTGGAAAAATAAAAAAATAATCTTAAGCATTCAAGTCTTCAGAATATGTACCACCTGAAGATCGTCTTTGAAAATACCCATACAAATATACCTGGGCCAAATACTTAATTCTTTTTTCTCAGCACCATGCTTGCTCTTTTATAGTCTCCAGTATATTGCTAGGGTTAGAGGTTAGCAAACTACATCTTCTAGACTTCCTTGCAGGTGTCTGGCTTATGGTTCACTCACACAGCTTGGTTATAAACTCATTAACAATCTTGAGTGTTTCAAAAGTTTCCCCAGCAGAGGCATCTAAGGAACTCAGTAATGTAATTTTCCTAGAGTAGCCACTGCTTCCTGCATTTACTTAGACACTTGCTCCATTTTTCTCTATCTGCACTTCCATTACATTTGTACTTAATTTCCAAATTTAAATTCATCTGTTTAAGTCACCATAATCAGTATCTGCTTTTCTGATTGGACACTGACTACAACAGTACTTCAGCAGATGTATGGAAAACAAAAAGGAATACTAAGTTCTTGTCTAAAAAAAGCAATAAAAATAATCTAAATCTTTAAATATTGAGAATAAATATTGTACAAAAATATAAAAATATTAGAGAAAGTACAGGGGAAGAACAGAAATCAATAAAAGCATTTCATTCTTATTATTGAAGGTGGCGTAAATGTAAGATAGAGATATTTAAGAAAAAGGAGGGAATAAATGCAAGTATAGGTAATATGATAGAAATAGCCACCAGAATAATAAAATATAATGTATAAAATGTAAATAAGCATAAAAATTTTGATCTATAAAGTAGAGAATGGGGAAAGAAGAAAACACTTTTTAAAGGTTGGTGAATGGAAGATACAATATTAGATAGGCAAAATGAGTTGATATAACAATTATTTTCATCCATTTAATTGAGTATACTCAAGTTTTGAAAACTCTTGTTGAACTATTTAAAATAAATCTAGATCTTACAAAAAGGAGTGTAGGGAAATAAGATAAGCAACTATAGAAGAAACAGTTTAGCCAGACAGAAAAAAGAAAGAAAAAGTCAATTATCCTCCCCCCAAAAAAACATTTATATACAAGAATTTCTTTAAAAGTTTAAAATAATGGGGTGGAAAAATATTTATTTGGCATGTATGAACCAAAGAAAGGAAATGTTATAGGTCAAACACACAAAGTATGCATGATACAGAGTGGTCGAATAATATAATCTAAAAGTTGACTGTATTTGTGACCAATATTGAGAGAGAGAACTTTAATAAATTATCTTTTGCATTTAAATGCAATGCTTCTGGATATGTAATTATTTAAATATGAGTACCTCTGCTGAGACAATTTTAGAGTATGATTAAAAATTTAAAAGAACAGGATACAGAAATACAGTTATTCTCATTTTGTGGAATGAATTAACATGGAAAAATGCCACATTCTCTCAAAGTAATTTAGAAATCCAATTCAATTTTGATTAAACATCTAATTAATTCTTAATTTAAAAATTTTACAAACAGATTTCAAAAAAAGGTTCACAATAGCTATGAAAATTGGGAATTAAAAAAAGGAACAGGGAATATTTACAAATGTTAAGATGTAAAAAAACTCAATAAAATCACACACAAAAATACGTAAACAAAAAAAAGCACAGGAAAACAGGTGATACTGAGAAAGGACTCGAAAGGTGGACAGTACAGTACAATTAATGGTTCAGCAACAGATATTTTCTGTATATAAGAACACAATGTGTGATCAGAGAAGCATTACAAATCAGAGAGGACATTATTGTTTTAAAACTGACATAAAATTTTTAAATTTTATGCCTAATACTTGGACTGTTATAAATGCATTTTTAAATAATATACAAACATATCCTCCAAGTTGATAGAAGGCCTAACTAGGAAAGACAAATTTAAAACATGATAGAAAAAAAATAGAAAATTATCTTTGTCACCTTATGGGGATTAGTTCTTTCAAAAAGAGATCTAAAAGAAACAACAACAAGGTAAAATTCTATGAATCTGAATTTGTTAAAAGTAATTTTATCTGCTTAGTGTAACATTACAGAATGAGTTTTCTTCAACTGCCTGGCTCAAGCAATGCTCCCACCTCAGCCTCCTGAGTAGCTGGCAATACAGACACCCAAAATCACACCGAGCTAGTTTTTAATTTGTTGTTGTTGTTGTTTTTGAGACAGGGTCTTGTCTCAAACTCCTGGACTCGAGCAATCCTCCTGCCTTGGCCTCCCCAAGTGCTGGGATTATAGGCACGGCCCATCATGTCTGGCCTATAGATGGAGTTAGCAAGTGTGTCCCATTCTAGAAAAGATATATGTAAAATCTAAAGGCAACTGGGCAATATAGGTACTTCTACATATTACCAAGAGTAGTTCAGAAATCCAATACCCAGAAAAAGATCTTTGATTTTATTTTTAGGTTTTTAAATTAATAAATGTATCTATATAAATCTGTACACACACACATATATAGATAGATACACACAAATGTTAACTTAGCTGCTCAACTTCATTAGCCTTCACAGAAGTGTAACTTTTAAAGTGTAACTTTAAACAGCCATAAGATCTAGTAAATATGCTTTAGAATGCCTAGATGTAAAAGTAAGATAATATCAATGTCTGTGGGGACATGGACACCATCATGCCATACTTAAGCTCATCCAATCTGAAGACCAATCTGACCATACTTAGTGAACTTTAAAATCCTTTTTTCCCTATGAGATATCACTTCTTCTAATCAGTATGTACCTCAGCAAAGCTCTCACATGAACACCAAATGTATACACTCATCTTTATTATAGTCTTATCTGTGGTAGCAGTGAGGTAGGGGCAACCCAGATATCCATCATCAAGGACTGGATAGGAGCAATATGTTGGGTGCTTATGGTGTGTGTAAAATACACACAAGTCCTGAAGTAAGCTACTGGCAGCATGAATAGATTTTGAAAACTGTGTAGAGTAAAATAGCTAAAAAATTTAATGCAAATTTTATCATTAATGTTAGAAATAATTGAATAATTAAATGCAATTTCTAACATTAATATGTATTAAAACACAGATATATATATATATTCCACAGTATTAATATTTTCAAGGATATTTAACAATGCCTGAGAAACATATTAGAGTGGCCAACTATGGGAAATTTCCCTAATGGGAGAGGTGATGGGGAGGAAGCAAAAAGTAAAAAAATAAAAATAAAAATAAATACGATGTCTTTGACAGACAGATTTTGAAAAGTATTTTTGAAATAAATTGCTTGATGAACTTAACACTGTATTAGTAATTAGCACATGATAGTTTCATTAAAATGTGCAGAAAATCTTTATATTAAGATTTAAAATGATTAATAATGAATGTATTTTTACTCAACAGCATTACTTATTGTTGAACATAAAATCTAAATCAACCAATAAAAATTGAAGAAAGTAAATTAAATTCCACTTACCAGTCTTCTGTATCTATTTAGGAAGAAACTCAGTCTCATATGTTTTAATTAATATGCACAGTACTTTGAGTGTAAGGATTTCAAATAAGCACAGAAAAATCCTAATAAAAGCATTTGCTTAAAAAGAAGCAATTCAATTTTTAACCTATCAATGTTAACTTTAGATTAAAGTATATCATGTGGTTTTATAAATAGGTTTTCTAATGGAAGTCTTACGTAATTAAATGTAAAACTCCTATTTATCAATCTAATGATCTGTTTGAACAGATACATTATTTAAAATCCCACTCTACATGCATAAAAAGGACCTAAAATGAGTACCGCATATTTAAAGAAAAACTTATTTTCTGTAGAGATAGATTTTTACTTTTATAATTTAATGGAAACAATATTAGAGTGGAAAACAAATTGCTTGGCAAGTGACAAATCTGACCTAACTACCTATGTGTCCTTAGGAAAATTTTCTGAGTTTCAGATTCCTCATCTTAACACTGAACACGTCTCCTAGCTTCCTAGCTTTTTCAGTGGCTGGATAAGAATCTAAATCTTTGTATTGAAATCTTTCTAATTTTAATACAAGAATAACTTCCAAAAAAGGCTAAATGTGCTTTAGTTTATTAATCTCTTAAAAAATAACATTTTTAAATTTGAAAATAAAATTAAAATGTTTCCATTTAGTCAGCTATGTTTTAACATATATTATTATACATAATATGCTTTTATTCATGTATTTGTTTACTGATCATGCAAGCATGCATATATCACTACTGACAATATTTGGTCTGTTCTGATTTCATTGATAACTACTCCTCTATACACATTTATATATTTAATATATACATGTCAAGCGAGGCCCTAACATTGACTCAACACCACTTATATCCTCAGCTTTATCTAAACTAGATAAGGACTGAATTTTTTTTTTTTACCAAATCTTTGCCTTGATAACACCTCCATTTCTCTGTGAAATATAAATGTCATCATATAGAGATGAAATTCTTTCTTGTTCCTGTATTCTGACATTAGTGTCCCAATCATTATGCTCCCTAAGTCTTACCTCTGACTTCACTTTTGTTATTAAATTTATATTATCAATTTACATGTCAATCTTCTCCATTTAATTGGTTAATTCATATTTTAAAAATTAACAGGGCAAATACAGTCAGTGCATGCAAAAAGCTCTGTGTCATAAAGTCCAAGCTAATTTAATTAATATCCCATCTTGAAGGTTGATTTTCCAATATAGCATGCAACTATACAAAGGAGCATTATCGAATAAAGTTGACTAAACTCATAAAGTAAGTATTCTTAATTATGCCACCTTTTAGAAATGATTTGTGTATCTTTTATGATTTTACAAAGTACTTAGAAAAGCACTGTGGAAGAAATATAAAATGATGTTAAAGTGCTTTAGTCACTACAATGTATTGTGAAAGTACACTCATTTGTCTTGGACATTTTCAATAAAATTGTATTTTCTTTGGTATCATAAAAATGTATCATAAAAACATAAGTTTTCTGGTAATGCTGAGCCATCTGTTTTGTTCGGATCTTATCATTGTTTTGCTCTGTACAACAATAATTAAGTATGTTGGCAGTAAGAGAAATAACAGTTGGATTTCTTTAGAAGATTAACAGTATGAACAGTACCGCTAAAAAAGAAATTTTCTCACAGTTTCCAAAAATATCCCACCTTTACAACTTCATAGCAGAGGAACCTGGTGAGCCGCCCACTCTCTCCTACCTACCACCAAATGGCTACAATATCTTCAGTGCAGGCAGCACTTTCCAGAGGGTTGTTTTTTTTCTTCTGGAAGAAGAATGTTTATTACTGTTACAATGCCTCTACCTTGCAACTGTCATTTTCCTCTCCTTTTCTCTAATTTCTATCTTCGCATTTAGTATCAGTCTCCCTTTTCTTCTAATTCCTTTTAATACTGGCATCTGTTTTTAGGTATGTCAAATTTGACATATACCTTGCTTTGGAATCTCAAAGGACACATTCCTGTTCTTAGAAATTTGCTTCATTGCTTACAAAGAGGATGAATTATTTGCTGTCCATCTTAAACATTTAGATGATTATCCTTCTTTTGATTACAGAAACAGTAATAGTATATAGGAAATTATACTTACAAGCCCTAGGGATTGGGATTCTCCAATAATATAATATTGTATAAGAATTTTAATTTAATTATAAGTTGTTGAGATCGACACATTTTTAAATTTTTTCGTTCATTACATCAGTGCCATTTTCAATTTTATCTCTTTAGGTCAAAAGTTGAGATGTATATACATTTGTAAATTTATTCAGTTTTAATCCAGAGTTAGGTTATATTAAAGACATCCCGGGCCGGGCGCGATGGCTCACGCCTGTAATCCCAGCACTTTGGGAGGCCCTACTGCCTGATATGGGGCATGAAGAGCACTTCCCTGGTAGGTGCTTGCTGTGCTATGATCCTCCTTAGCAGTGTTTCTTGGTCACCCTGGTTTCTCTGAATGCAGTTTGCATTTTTCAGACCCAAGAGAATTAACGGCCAATTGTTTTGGCAAGATCCCGTTTGCCAATGCCATCCGGTTACCCCCACTATCCTTCAGGGACGCAGTAGAAAAACATCAATAGTTTGTCTATGCACATTTTTTCTTTCTTTCTTTCTTTTCTTTTTTTTTTTTTCTCCCAAGGCCTGTTGTGTCACACTTGCCTGTTGCCAGAGAGGCTCCCATTTGCTCCAAGGGATAAATTAGATGATCTGGGCTGCTTTTGTTGCTGGGTTGGTGATTATAGACAATGCGGAGCCAGAGTCTTCTCTTTTTGTTGCTTGGAGTGACAGAAGACACCCTGCTGAGTTGTTCCTCCAGCTCTAGGGTGACAAAACTGTGCAACTTCCTCACACTACTCTGAAGTTGTTCTTTGGTTGCCTGTTGCATTATTTCTAAGGTTTTAGTTGTACTTAGCCAAGAGAAGCAGAGAGAAAGTAGTATATTTTATTTTAGCTGAACCAGAGTCCATATGGAATTTTTTCTATCCTAATAAGTTCCTATAGGCTTTAATAGGGCATTTTGGACACTTATTTTTAATATAAATATATTTAGTTAAGTGTATTTGATTAAGATACAAAAATAAAATATAGAAATAACATATACATATGTAACCATATAAATAGTGTGGTAGACAAAGATAAAGATACAGTCTTACAGTATGTGAGCTCAGGAAAATTTTGTTCTCAAAGCCACAAAGAAAATGTTCAGAGAAGCTCCTTCTTTTACATATTTGGAAATGCCCATGCACCAGAAAATCATACTCTGTCTGTTCCATTGTATTACATTAGAAGTTCCACACTGTGAGTAATGACAACCTCAAAACATGTTATCTTCTCTCATCCCACTTACCTCAACAACTGGAGCATGACATTTTTTAATAGCAAGAATATATTTTAATTTAGTTTAAATATCAGCACTGCATCTTTATTCTAGTAGCCTTCTGCTTGCATGAACCCATACAAAATAACTCATATTACCTATTAAATATATTTATATTGTGCATTTTTTCCTTATAAGATTGGTGAAACATCACATACAGTGACTGTGAATTATCTTAAGCATTTTTTTCTTTTAACGGATTTAAGGAATATAAGGATACTTCCAGTTTAAGGTAGAACACCGAAACACAGATTTAGTTGCTGTATCTCTGAGATCCCTCTAAATCAGGGGTTCATAACTAGAGTACATGAACTTGAATGGATACAATCTTGTATTTTATATATCTATTTACAGTAACTTTTGAGTGAAAATTATCTTTCCTTCAAGATGTGGAAGCAAAGAACTCCAGTAATGTTAGCAATATTTATAGCTTCTATTATCATTAAAAATCATAGGCAGTTTCATGTCATAATTTAGACAAGTAGGAATGCAGATAAGTAGGAATTTTGATTATATTGATCAATACTTTGAAATTATGATAGATATTAGGTATGAACTTAATATTTTTACTTAAGGCATGAGTGGAGATATATTTATTGTTATATCAAAAATAGTTTTAAAATATGTTTATAGCTTCTTTTCAATGCAACTGCTTTCTGTTGCATTTCTATATAATTTATTTCATGAATTAAGAACATTATTTTGAAAAGCCCATAGACTTTACTACCTTGCCATAAAGAGTCATGCGGCAAATGCATGTGGAATATGTACTCCAAAATGATACTTAAAATATTTTTTCAACAGTAAGCCAGGCTTGGTGACTCACTCCTATAATCACAGCACTTTGAGAGGCTGAGGCGGGCAGATCACTTGAGGTCAGAAGTTCAAGACCAGCCTGGCCAACATGGTGAAACCCCATCTCTACCAAAAATACAAATATTAGCCGGGCATGGTGGTGCATGCCTGTAGTGCCAGCTACTCGGGAGGCTGAGGCAGGATAATTGCTTGAACCTGGGAGGCAAAGGTTATAGTGAGCCAAGATCATGCCTGGGTGCACTCCGGCCTGGGTGACAGAGCAAGACCCTGTCTCAAAAACAAAAATAATAATAATAATAATAAAATATTTTTTCAACATAAATGTAAAATCAACAAAAGTGGAAGAAAAAAAGATCGAGAATACAACATTGGTAGCTGGAAAGCTGGTGGACAAGTGGTAACTTAGAAGAGGCAAGATAACTGAATACTAAACCAGCACAGTGAAATACCAAGAAAGAACTCAATTTAATGAGTTTTCTCAAAGACTCAGGAACTTGCAATGTTAGCTGCCTCTGAAAGTGGGGTAGTGAATGTGAAACTAAAACAAGGCACTTGTTAAACAATCTAAGAAAAGATTGAGCAACCCTATCTTTTCTGCCACTCTGCGGAACTAGTGACTGTCCATAGCAAACCTGGCAGAAGCCTACAGCTGTATTTTCTGAAAAATGCAAAAGAAAGGGATACTGGAATAATGCAATAAAGGCCTAAATTTAAGGCAGGCAGGAGTGAGACATTATCATACAGTAAATGAGAGAAGTAGATGAAAGTTTATATCCAGCAGTCTTCACACTGCTCCAACAGCAGGGATTCTGGATTTGAATTCACAAACAAACCCATAGGATTAAATAAGCATTGCCAAAACACTTACTTAGTGTTGAAAAAGTATACAATATAGGTAGCAACACAGCATGCTCTGTAACAGCATGGTACAATCCTTATGCCTCCCTGACATGTCTTCCGAATGTCTCCATCACACTGCACTAAAACGCACAGGAGAGAAGGCAGAGTGTGCCTTCCTTTGGATTGAAGCCATCAGCCTTAAGAGTTCCTTCAGGTTTTAGAGCTTGCTACTCGTATGCTCCCTGAAAGATACATAACAAGCTCCCATTCCTAGGTGGAGCTGCATATCTTATCCATCAATTATAGACTCTTTATTACTTACATGTTCCTTAATAAATACTATCTTTAAGCAGGCAAAACTCCTTAAATTGGTACATAACTTTAACACAATCCTCATTTATCTTGGATTTAGAATAAAGTACTTAGTCCTTGAATTAATATTGCATTGGGGTTCAACTAAGGGCTAAATTCTCAGGAATTCCTAATGTTAGGGGAAGACTAGACCAGCTACCAAAAGTTTCATTCCATATACTAAGTATTGAAACCTCTAGCCTTCATCTAAGGGACTTTTGGAAGACAGATCTACACTTTTCATGCAAAGGCTGGAAGAGTCTTCTGGAGATATCTTAAGAACACAGGGAAAAAGACTTAAAAGTACCAGCATTCTGGATTTCAAAGCATCACAGCTATATCAACCTCTAGAGAAGACAAGCTCTATTTATATGTACAAGGCTTCCAATTAACTTTTGAGTGATCAAATATAAGAAAAAGTAGAGATTTAATAGACATTTCAGATAAAGCTTCTCATGTGAAAGCTGGAAGCCAAATCGCATAGATAAAAATAAAAGCATACAAAATTTTAAAAGTTCATAAAATATATTAATATTTGCACTGAGTAAACAAAGATAGTGAGTGAAAAACAACAATAGGATGCAATAACAATAAAAGACTGTCTTGAAAATGTGGTGTTCTTGAAAATGAAGAATATGATAGATGTGCGTTTGGGTCCTTAATCCTATTTCACTCTAAGTGAAGTATTTTACAGTGTTACGCTATTTTACTCGGTTTGACCATTTTACTAATAGATAACTTTCTGTGATTTATAAGCATGACTGAGTAATTTTAGAACATTATTTCTTATATTGTGGTGAAGACTGCATATTTGTGATTTCCATACCTTTGTTTCTGCTCTCTAATCTAGCTCTTCAGAACAACAAAATAATAACAACAAAAGTCTTCAGGAGAGATCTTCAAATGCTCCATTACCCTAAATGGTCTCTTCCAAAATATACATCTGTAGTTCCATCAACTAATGTTATTTTAAGAGAACTCTTAAGCTAGTTTTTGCTTTGTTTATATATACATTTGTTTTTTTCATTTTTTTCATAATCTGATTTGTTTAGTACAGAGCACCATTGACAAAGATAGTTTTACCTTGAGGTGAACAAACTTTTTCAGTACAGGATTATATTGTAAACATTTTAGTTTTTTGCCAGTCATATGCAGTTTCTTAATATATTCTTTGTTTGTATTCTGTATAATCTTTTAAAATGTTTTATATGGCTTAAAGGCTGTACAAAAACAGGCTGCAAACCAGATTTGGCCCTCCAGCCTTTAGCTTGCCAACCCCTGGTCTCTACCAAAGGAGGCTTTCTTGATTGAGAAAGTTAATCAAAGTAATATAATTTTTAAATTATCTGTGCATTTTGAATGGGGACATTACAATGTTTGAATCACATTGACTTTACAGATAACCAAAATTTTAATATGTTTTTCAGTTTAACTGCTGTGTACGTTTTGACCTGTCTTTAACCTACTGACCTGTCAAAATGTGGATAGCTAAAATTCTTCATTTAATTTGCACTTTGTATTTTTTAGTTGAGACCAGGTATTGGCAAACTTTGTTATTATTATTATTACTATTATTATTTTTAAACAGACAGATGGTAAATGGTTTATTCCTGTCGGCATAAAGATTTCTGTTACAGACATTAAATACTATCTTCACAGTCAAAACCAGCCATGGATGGTATATAAATGAATAAATGTGACTATGTTGCAATAAAACTTTATTTATTTAAAAAATGGCTTTTCACTGTTTTTATAGTTTTAAAAGACAATTCTGTTTGGTGATTTTGTCATTAAGGAATTAAGTATTTCCCCTTGGACTGAGTAACCTGAAAAGCAAATAAAGATATTTTCTGTCAAGATGAAAATGGTAGCAGAGGCAGAATGTACTTCGTAAAATTTGATGAAATTTAAAAAAAAAATCACTCTTAAACCTGAATTCAAATAGACATGTAAAACTAAATTATTGCCATGAGATTTTTCAAATTATATCTGAGATTTTGAAGCCTCTAGGGTGTTAGGAGATGAAACCAAGGAACACTAAATGGGGAGAACTTCATTCTCTCCAACCGGAAGAGCTCTGATTTCTGCCTCTCTCAAATATTTTACCTTATTTGGAAAAATTAAAGACTTCCTGCAAAATTATGTGTTTAAACCATTTCTCTGGCCATATTACTCTAAAATGGTTTCAGATGTGTCATCATGTAAACTACCTTGATGAAACCAATATTCTGTATAAGTATTACAGCTCCTTGATAGACCTTAAAAATATATAATTATATATATATATATTCCAACAAATAGCAATTAAGTTGTAGTAAAGTTTTTTAGCTTGCATTTTAAAATAATACATTCTATTATACTATTTATAATATACCATAATATCTCTACTCACTTTATTCCCATTTGACTCCATTTAAGTGACTACCTTAGCTAATTGTAATAATAAATCCAGGTTATTACTTAGAGTAGAATAGAATTCTGGCACCTCTTCTCTCTTGGTTTCTCTATTGTCCCTGTCTTCTAGCTGGTAGTAACATGAAGTTTCATTAGTTGAAGAAGTTAATTAACCCAGCACAAGTCCTTATCAATATTATCTCTTGATAATAATTATTTTGCCTGTAAATTATTATCTAATAAGGGAGGAGAATTTTTAAAAAATCAAATATGCTTTGTTTTATAATTAGATAATTATTAAAATTAATTATATATATTGGATCAACTTTAGTACATTTTATTAATATCTTATATTATCTAAAAACTCCAGAATTACACTTAGATAGTAACCAATATTCAATTGTGGCTGCTTAAATTTAATTATTTAAAATTAAATCAAATTAAGAGTTGATTTTTGTTGTGGTTGCACTAGCCACATTTCAAGTGTCCAACTATTTTGAGACTATTAAGATGTAGAAAATTTTTATTATTACAAAAAGTTCTGTTGGAGAGTGGGGATCTAATATTTAGAGTGAAATAACCACACATTAACCACTATATGTTGTTTTAAAATTATGTTGGACTGGGCTTTGGAAAATAAAAATTTCAATCTCAATGTAATTTATTAGAGTACATCATGTTTTATTCAATTTCTCCCAGTATATCCTCACTTCATTTACAAAAATGAAAACTGATTGTTAGATGATCTTTAGTGACACTTTGAGCTATAATACATATTATTCTAGAGAACAAGTGAGTTTTCTAGAAAAAAATAATATAATTAAAATAAACATTAATTTTAAGTGATACACATATGTGTGTTGCTTGGATATGTTTGAATGTTTGAATACATTTTCTGTATTTAGAAACACATTTATCTCTTATGAAGTGCAAGACAGTGAGAAAAATAATTTAAACAATAGTTCTCAAACTCCACATATATGAAAATCACCTGAATGGCTTGTTAACATACACATTGCAGGGCCTCACCCCAGAGTTTTTGATACTGGACTATTGAGCTAGATCCCCCAATATGCTTTTCTAAGAGATTCTCACAATGACACTTTGAGAACAACTGGTATAAAAATAAGTTAGGCTCTTGCAAAAGAAAGACACAAACATAAAACCAAAATCATTAACTTAAAAAAATCTAAATAACACTGATCATATAATGTAAAAGTTATAGTTATATTTATACTTATGCATGTAAAGGACATAATGCTAAGTCATGAAGGAAGTATAAAATATACAATAGGAATTCAGACAATGGAAGATCATTTCTAAGTAAAGAAATAAGGAAAATCATATTTCATGGTGTAGGCATTGTTTGATCAAGAATTTGATAGAGTAACAATGTTTCACCTAATAAGGATGGAGGTAATGGCAGTATTCAAAAAACAAAAGTGACCAAAATTTGGGAATATGAGTACAGGGTATACAGAAAGGATTTTCTAGAAATTTGAAGACAGATGCTTGAGGCAATAACTGAAAAAATAAGAATAGCTTTTTCCCCAGTCTTCCAAGACCAGGCAAAATTTTCACACAAAGATAAAGGGTATTGAAGCAAAAATTGCTTCAAACTTAAATGGGCAAAGAAGACTTTATTCAGGCTATAGCAGTAGAGAAGACAGATTGGACTTAATACTGTTGAAATGAAGTTTTGGGGGAGTGGGAGGTAAAGCACTAGGGTGAACTTGTGGGAAAGTACTAGAGAATTTAGAGAGGTTAATCAATGGGATAGGTGAAGCACACTGAGTTATTGCTCATTTTGAAAATGGTTTTTTCTGTGATTTGGCCATCTGTGTTTACTAAGCAGTGTCCACTGGGACTGGGAGATAAGGATGCTGATATGGTTTGGCTGTGTCCCTACCCAAATCTTATCTTGAAATGTAGCTCCCACAATTCCAATGTGTTGTGGAAGGGACCCGGTGGGAAGTAATTGAATCATGGAGGTAGGTCTTCCCATGCTGTTCTTATGATAGTGAATAAGTCTCATGAGATCTGATGGTTTTATAAAGGGGAGTTTCCCTGAGCAAGCTCTCATCTTGTCTGCTGCCATGTGAGACACACATTTCAACTTGACTAAGGCATCCCCAGCCACATGAAACAGTGAGTCCATTAAACCTCTTTCTTTTGTAAATTTCTCAGTCTTTATCAGCAACTTGAAAAAAGACTAATACAGATGTTTTTCCTTAGATGTTCACATTTCAAAGAAATGGTTTCCACGTACTTGAAAAAAGCATTTTCTGGATTATCAAAGCAGCAAGAGGCTGAAAGAGAACTTGCATGCATTTGAAAAAGGCAGATAAAGAATTTAAGCTTGCAAGTTTACTAAAGTAAATCTTCTAATGAAAAGATGGATGGACTCCACAGTTAGGAAAAGGTCAGTATAAAGAAGCAGGCCAGCTAAGGGAAAACATTAAGGCCATCTTGGTCAGTGAAAAACCAACATTTTGCAATCATCTAAATCTTCTCGAGAGTATGGGCTGGAGAAGACTGGATTGAAATTGTCTTTAATTTCAATCCAATTTCAAAGTCTTAGTAGTTTCTTTGTAAAAAGTCACACAAAGAGACATCATATGAAATCAAACAGAAATGAATAAACTGTACTAAAATGTGAGGCAAAGAGTCACTGGGCATCATCTTATCTAATTTTTCATTCTTCAAATGGTAAAACTAAGTTTTTAAGGTTAAGTTTTTTACTCAAAGTCACAATTATAGTAATAGCCAAGTAAGAATCAGAATATAAGTTGTTTACAGTTACCTAGAAGAGGCAAAGGAGCCAACAAAGGTGAGTTTGTATTTGCAGTTACCCAATCATTATTTTTATGTGAGAGAGGAAAAAGTGAGAGAGAAAATGAAGAAAACAAGTAATCCCTTGCATCCAGTGATTCAAATAAGAGTAGAGAAAAAGTGAGAGAGAATTAGATCTCAGTAAACATATTTCAGAGCATTTCAGTA
The DNA here is from genome assembly GCF_029281585.2 of Gorilla gorilla gorilla. Taxonomy (NCBI): domain Eukaryota; kingdom Metazoa; phylum Chordata; class Mammalia; order Primates; family Hominidae; genus Gorilla; species Gorilla gorilla. Next base: position 70,003,741 of record NC_073238.2, read on the forward strand.
CAAAATTCATAGCACAGTCCACTCTTTATCATCAACTCACATACTGAGTCAAAGGCTTACATTTTATTGTTTTCACTTGACCCTCAGAGCAAAACATAGCAGGATC